>NC_062570.1:65945833-66250000 GCF_022837055.1 Prionailurus viverrinus | reverse complement strand
GGGGGTCTTTACTTGCAGCTGAGATATTAGGGATAGGTGGCTGGAGGAGGTGGCATCTGAGCTGGACTCTGGATACAGAGCGCTGAAAGCTGCAATAACAAGACTGAGGGCAGAACAATGCAAGTAGAGGAGACGACAAAGACACAGAAATAGGAGAGCATGCTTTATGACAATGTGGTAGTTAGGATCTTTGATTGCAAAGATCACATTACTTTAAGTGATAAAGATTTCTTCCAACACTATGTGGGAAAATAAAGAAGACAGGAATGTCACTCATGCAGGACTGAGGCCTCACGAAAGATTGAATTCCATCTGGGAACTAGAGGTTATACCAGATCCAAGGCAGCTCAAGGGATCAGGTATTTTATCTGGATTCCTGTCTATGGTCTGTCACTATATGGGGATTTTCTCACTGTATCTACTACCATTTAACTTCTCATTTTATTTCTACACACTCAAGACTGTCTATTCTTTATTCTGCTGTGTCCTAACTTCTAGTTACACCTGTTTCTCTGTATGCCTTTCATCTTCTGACCCTGCTATTAACCACTTTACTGTCTGGGTCTCAAATTCAATCTTTGCAAGAGAAAATTTTATTGATCTAGTTAATTATTATCAGTCGTATTGAGCAACTCCCTTAGGCAATTGGACAGGCTATGAATAGAATGGTCAATTAGATGTGTCAAAGGTGACAGGGTCCTGTGGTATAGAACAAGGTGACCTCACAGCTGTGGGAGTAGAAGGCACCGCTCAAAAACTAGGCATATTAAGTAAAACAGCTTGGCCTGATCTTAGATATAACAAAGAGGAATAAACCTGGGACAAGATAATGATGGCCATAAGTGCCAGGATAAGTCACTTAGATTTATTTGACTAGGCCATTAGTTCCCAACCCTATCAGATCCCTTTTTGTAATGCTCTCTCTACTATTCCTAAATGGGGTACATACATACTATAGTCTAACTACACATACACACATTTTTAAGAAAATCAACAATGTTCTGTTTTACCAACCCCCTCCAAAGAAACAAAAACAAAACAAAAAGGAAAGTTATTTATAATAAAATAGTATGTACTTCAAAATGTAATTGCTCATGCATGGCTATACCAGAAGTCATAAAGCAGTAGTCAGATGTTTACAACTATACATAGCAAAACTATAAATGTTACAGTTGCAATTTGAACTGATATAAGCTGGTTGTGTTGGTGACTCAGATGCCATCAACAACACTGCAATCAGCAATGCAGCTTTTTAAAACGGTATCATCAACCCCTAGCACAGTGTCCAGTTAAATTTGTGTTTTTTGAGATGATAAAAAATCTGAAAGCAGAAGATACACATTAAAGATTTTAAAAAGACAAGTGTCTGATTCAGAACAAACTTCAGGAAAATTTAAGACTCCTAAAAGACTATAAGCTTCAAGCTCTGGGCTGTTTTCATCTTTGGTTCAACTCCTACTCCTACCCCAGTGCTTATAAGTAGTACTCACTCAATATGTGATTTTGAATTGAATTGATTTAAATCAAATAATTTCTCCAGCAAAGTACCCACAGGGCCCTTTGGCATCACATTATCTTAGGGCAGAGCTCCAGAAAGACAGTATTAGTGGAAGTGACTCCCTCACCACAGCTATTTCCCATGTGCAGGACCCTGGAGTCTGAAGCAGAATTTCTAGGTCCAGGTCTATCGAAAACAAAACAAAACAAAACAAAACAAAACAAAACAAAACAAAACAAAACAAAACAAAACAAAACAAAACAAAAAACTATATTCTATTAGGTCATCTTAAGATTCACTAGCAACAAACCCAAGGACCCACAATAACAGAAGTCTTTAACAAAAATCCATTATATGTAGCTGGCACACATGTTCCAAATTTTGGTTGATTATTTAAAAAAAAAAAATCTTGGGGCACCTGGGTGGCTCAGTCGGCTGGGCGTCCGACTTCGGCTCAGGTCACGATCTCACTGTCCGTGGGTTCCAGCCCCGTGTCGGGCTCTGTGCTGACGGCTCAGAGCCTGGAGCCTGTTTCAGATTCTGTGTCTCCCTCTCTCTGACCCTCCCCCGTTCATGTTCTGTCTCTCTCTGTCTCAAAAATAAATAAACGTTAAAAAAAAATTTTTTTTTTAAATAAAAAAAAAAATCTTCAGTACATAGCATAGTGTCTGGCTCATAATAGCCACTTAACAAATATGTGTTGAATAGATGAATAACAACAGTTGAAAAAGTGCCTAAGAAGGAGAAATGAAAAAGGCAAATTCTAGTGTGTATCACACCAGAACCAGATCTAGGACTCAGATTAGTTTTGAAGAACTGTTCAGCTTACTGACTCAGGCCACACATTCAAAACAAAACAAGAAATAAGTAGTATATTTGCATACTTACAATGTAGTACTGGAGAGTTTAAGATGAAAAGTAGCGGCTTCTTGATCTCCTTCTCCCCGCCCCCCCCCTTCACTCCCACTGTCTCCAATAGGTCCGAGTTTCTAAATATAAACTTTGTTCCAAAGATCTTGTGGTATTATCTCTTTTCAGTTTTATCCATTTTCTCTAACAACAAAATCACTGAGTTGATAGAAAAGGTTTACACATTTGAGTGATTTTTAAATGGGGGGGGGGAAGTTTGTGAGGAAATACTTCTATTATTTCAACCTTGGTAGCCATGGTAGATGTGCCTGTCACTGCTCAATACACAGCTATTGTTGTCTTTAATAGCAGACAATATTTATAACACTTCTGAACTACTATGTGCAGGCATCATTCTTAGCACTGTACAAATGTTATCTTATCTAGGTCTCACAACAGTATATGACGTGTTATTATTATCCCCATTTTTCAAATGAGAAAATGGAGACTGAGATAGGTTAAATAATTTGTTCCAAGTCACACAGAAGACTGTTAACAGTGGCACTTCAGCATAAAGGGCTTGATGAAAATCTGAAAATGTCTCAGACACAACTCTGAATTCCACTTCTGTCACACTCCTGCAAAGGTCTAGCCTTTTCAAATGTATACCTTAAAGCATTAAAGAAAGGCTATGATTATCCAAGTGGGATAAAATATTAAAAGAATATTTGGGGAAATTATGGCCGCTCGTAAAAAGAAAATAAGCTTTCCTATAGTGCAATGGTCCACAGCCACTTTTCCACATTAGATTCCACCATTTTGCCCAGTGAGGTTTCCTGATGGAGGACAAACATGGACAATCGGAAACAAGAAAAGAGCAATTCCAGTCAATAATCTACAAGCACACCACAGGAGGATTACTTAGTAGTTTATGCATAATGCAGTTATTTAAAATAATGATCCCGAAGATCTGTGAGACATGGGCAAATGTTTATATAACATTACCTTAAGACAGTAAAATAGAAGATGATACCTCTGATGCAGCTATATAAAAAACTTATTGTGAACAAAAATGTAAGGGGAGAAGCAAAAGTAATTGTGGTTTCTAGTTTCAGGGACTATGTAATTGGGTACGATTCCCTCCCCCCCCCCCCCGGATTTCTATAGTATCTTTTTTGACTAAAAAAAGAAAACTTGAATAAAAACAGTAAAATATAAAAAAAAATGGGTTTCTGGCCTCAGTAGCATAGTAGTGGGGAGAAACCGGAGAAAGGTCTATGAATCAAGTTTATCAGGGACCTCTAGAAAGTCCCTGTGCAATGTTCCCATCCTGGGAGAACTTTATTTTCTGTAAACCTTTATTGCAAGGTTTATCCTCTCTTGGGATTCCGGATATTTCGCTTTTGCATTAAAAAATAATTGTGTGTGTGTGTGTGTGTGTGTGTGTGTGTGTGTGTGTGTTGTTTTAATTATTATTTATTGCATTTTGGAACTGAGGCAGACAAATCATTTTTGGCCCCGGGCAAGTCCTTTTGATCTTCAAACTCTGCCCCGTCTTAGACCCAAAGCTTGTCTCCTTTCACAAGGTCAGTAGCTTCCACCGAAACATGCGTACAGGATCAGCTGCTTGGGGCCATCTAAAGACTTCAAATTTCAGTCTCGGCTTCCAGCGTGTGGGCGCGATCGCCGAAGCCCTGCGCCCAACCGCGTCTCCGCGGGGCCGTGCGGATGGCTGGCCGGGATCCGAGCGCAGCCCCGGCGCCCTGGAGCTGCGGCGCGCGGCCCCCGCGGGCGTGCCCGCTCTGACTCAGCTCTTCCGGCCTCCGCCAGCCGCCGTCCGCTTCCCTGCGTGTGCCGACGCCGGGCGTCACGGCTCACCAGTGCGGGAGCCGCCGGCCGCCGGGCCCTGTCTTCGCGTGCTGCGTTTCTGCCCTGCGGTGACTCAGCCGCTTCCGCCTCGGGCCGCGCGCTGAGCCGCCGCCACCGCCCCCGCGACGCGCCTTCTTCCGCCCTTAGGTGCGGGCCTGCAAGGTCCTGACCGCTCGTTTAAGCGTCCCTGTGCGGTGCTTGGGCCCTGCAAGGTCCTTCTCCGTAAGTAGAGGAGTTGAGGCCTCAGCTCAGGAATATTCCTCAGCCCGCAGTGCAGAGAGTGGGTAATCTTGACCCGGGCAATTGAGGTCTAGGTCTAGGTCTTCAGAGCCTGGAGCTGGAAGTTCAGCACTGCCACTTACATGGCGTGTGACCCCCAGAGAGTTACTTCATGTAGCCAAGTCTCACTTCGCACGTGGGCGAAATGTGGGTGAGTCCATACCCACCTTAGCGGTGTTGGCACTTCTAGCAAATCTGGGGAACTCAGCGAATCCCAGTTTTTGTTATTTTTCTTTTGAAATACCTTGTAGATGTAGTTCTTCCTCTCCATGCCACCGCAGCCATCTTGCATTTCTTACATCTCAGTGCTGGGTCACTGCAGGGACTTCCTAACTGGTTTTGCCACATTCCCATCCAACTCACACAATGACCTGGTACATTGTTACACAGCACACTATAGTCTTCAAGACCCGCTTAAGAAAATGTAACACTTTTCCTATTGTCCTTTCCTTAGTATTTAAAGCATAAAGCCTGGTTCATTCACAAGCCCCATGCCTCCCATAAATATTTTATGCTTAGTCTTCATCCTACATTGTGGTACCTAGATTCTTGTCCTGCAGAAGCTGGGGGCAGGGAAGATAAACACATAAGCACATACTTATAATACTGGGTAATAAGTGCTCCCATCTAAGTATGAGCAGGACAGGGAGCAACTACAGAGGGGAAAGAGGAAAGGTTTCACTGAGGAAGGGGGTGGGAGTGGGGTTGGCTTGACAGATGAGCAGTGTACCAGCACTCTGATAGTGTATCCAGCAGTACCTTGGTTGGTACACAGCCTGGAGGTTGTATTGTGCTCTGGACTGTTACTGTTGTGGAATGCTTGCAACACTGAGCCCCTTTTCTTGATTTTTTTCAGGTCTAGAAGTACTATGGGAAATAAAATTTGGGTTGAGAAATGAACATCGCAGGGACACCTGCGTGGCTCAGTACATTAAGCATTGGACTCTTGATTTTGGTTCAAGTCATAATCCCAGGGTCATGGGATCAAGCCTGACATGGGGGCTCTGCACTGAGCATGGGGCCTGCTTGGGATTCTGTCTCTCTCTCTCTCTCTCTCTCTCTCTCTCTCTCTCTCCCTCCCTCCCTCCCTGCCCCTTTCCCCTGCTCTCTCACACACACTCTCTCTATATATATAAAAATTTAGAATGCTATGGTGTGTGTTGGGTGTCTGGGTGGCTCTGTTGGTTAAGCGTTAAATTAGGCTCAGGTCATGATCTCACAGTTCGTGAGTCCAAGCCCCTGCGTGGGGTTTGTGCTGACAGTGCAGAACCTGTTTGGGATTCTCTCTCTCCCTCTCTCTCTGCCCTTCCTCTGCTCCTGCTCTCTCTCTCTCTCAAAATAAATAAATAAAAACCTAAACAAAAATAATGCTATGGTGTGTATCTCTGGGAATTAGGATTATAGAATTAAGGTTCTTTATGAAGCAAATGCTGAGCTGGAGTTAGTGAAAAAGTTTGTTGGGGAGCTACACCAATGAAAAGAAAGGGGAGGAAGTAGAATTGGGCAGATGTGATATAAAATCTTTCCCAGCCCAGCAGGGAAATTTGGAGCAAAGACTGCCAACTGGAGGTGTCCTATGATGGGTAGAAATAAACAGGCCTTTGTACCACCACCTTCCACAGTCATTGGTTGGGGCCACTCTGAGAACAGACTGACCTTGGCTGGATAGCTGAGGATGACCAAAAAGTTAACAGCTGAATTTTGTCACTGCCTGCAGCTGGACATTACCTTTTCTTTTTTTAAGTTTATTTATTTATTTTGAGAGAGAGAGAGAGTGCACACACAAGCAGGGGAGGAGCAGAGAAAAGGAGAGACAGAATTCCAAGCAGGCTCCATGCTATTGCCATCAACACAGAGCCTAATGTGGGTCTCAACCCCATGAACCATGAGATTGTGACCTGAGCTGAGATCAAGAGTTAGACGCTTAAACTACTGAGCTACCAAGTGCTCCAGTAAGTCCTTTCTTGAGGGGAAATCTGACCAGTGCATCTCTCTAACTGCAGTGAAGGGTGATTTTTTTTTTAAAACCTATTTTTAGACATTTTTCTGTGATCTCCTAATTTTGGCCCCAAATATGCCATGTTTTTATAATGCAAATTTGAAAATTGTAAATAGACTCCAAATAAATAAATATTCAAAAGGGATCTCCTTAGGTAAAGTACATGTGTTTTTAAAGCATTGATGATTTTTTTTGGGGGGGTCAGAGGTCATTACTGTCCCTTTCTGGTTTGCAGGCTATGTTCCAAGTAGGTAAGGTTGCCAGAGCTGAGTTCTAGTATCTCATCTGTGTGATAAGAAAATCTTATCTCACCAAAATTGTGAAAATATTATTATTCCTCTTGATTGATTAGTTCTTTCATTTATTCAACAAATATTTGTTAAGTCTCTACCTGTTAAACTACTATACTAGGCACTTTGCTCAATGTAAAAATTAATGAGATGTTGATCATACACTTACAAAGCTTATAGTTTAGTAGATGAAATAAGTCATGCCCTTAATATGTTAAAAATTTACATACCCTTGGAGTTTCAGTTTTGCAAGATGAAGAGTTCTGGAGATTAGTTGCACAACCATGTGAATGCACTTAACACTACTGAACTTTATACTTAAAAATGGTTAAGATGGTAAGTTTTATGTCATATATATTTAAAATTATTTTTAAAATATTTTATTTTATTTTACTTTATTTTATTTTATTTTATTTTATTTTATTTTATTTTTATTTTTGAGAGAGAGAGAAGGAGAGAGCAAGCTGGGGAGGGGTAGAGAGAGGGGGATAGAGGATCCAAAGCGGGCTCTGCGCTGACAGCAGTGAGCCTGATGTGAGGCTCAAACTCATGGATTGTGAGATCAGATGACCTGAAGCAAAGTTGGACGCTCAACCGACTGAACCACCCAAGTGCCCCCTAAAAAAAATTTTAAATGTACATACCCTATGACTTAGTAATAATACTTCGAGGTATGTATTCCAAAGAAACTCTCACCCATGTGTACAAAGAAACAAGTATGAGGATGTTCTCTGCTCCATTGTTTATAAAAGCAGAAAGATGGAAGCAGCCTAAATTTTTATCAAAGAGTAATGGGTAGTAGTGCCTGGATGACTCAGTCAGTTAAGTGTCCAACTCTAAGTTTCAGCTCAGGTCATGATCTCATGGTTCATATGGTTCATGAGTTTGGGCCCTTCATTGGGCTCTTTGCTGACAGTTCAGAGCCTTCTTGGGATTCTCTCTTTCTCCCTCTCTCTGCCCCTCCTCCACTTGCACTATCTCGGTCTCTCTCAAAATAAATAAACAAAAAAACAAAGAGTAATAGGTAAATAAAAGTATATTCATAAATCAACCTGAAATAGTCTCAAAAAAACTTTGGGTGACAAAAGCAAGATGCAAAATGACACATTCATCATGATACCATTAATGTAAATTTGAGGACACAACATCATAATCCATTGGTGATGGATACATATATGCATGCAGATAAAATTATAGAGACTAGAATGGAAGGATTCACACAAAACTCATGGTAGCAATTGCCACTGGACTTTGAGAGGAGAAATGGGACTAAGTGGGAGAGTATGTGGTTAAAAGAAACAATTTTATCTGTAATATTTCACTTCTATTAGAAATATGGAAGCAAATATGAAGCTTAAAAACTGGTGATTTTAGTGGCGCCTTGGTGGCTCAATCGGTTGGGGGTCTGACTCTTGATTGCAGCTCAGGTCATGATCTTGCAGTTGATGGGTTCAAGCACCGAGACAGGCTTCACGCCAGAGGTGTGGAGCCTGCTTGGAGTTCTCTCCCTCTCTCTCTATCCCTCCACCACTCATGCATATGCGCAAGTGTTAGTTCAGTAGTATTAAATGCATTCACATTGTTGTGCAACAAATCTCCAGCATTTTTCATCCTGCAAAACTGAAACTCTAAGGGTATGTACATTTTTAACATGTTAAATAAATAAATGGATAAATAAATATGTTTTAAAAATTGGCAATTCTCGGTGGTGAGGTTATAACAACTTTTATTACACTTCTTGTACTTGTAAAATGTATTACCAAATTTTAAATTAAAAAAAAAAAGTTTATTTTTGAGAGAAAGTGCAGGGGAGGGGCAGAGAGAGGAGGGGACAGAGAATCTGAAGCAGGCTCTGTGCTGACAGCAGAGAACCTGACACAGGGCTCAAACTCACAAGCTGTGAAGTCATGACCTGAGCCAAAGTCGATGCTTAACTGGCTGAGCCACCCAGGTGCCCCAAATTAAAAATTTTTTATTTAAAAAAAATAAACGACTACAAGTTTTTTTGTTTTAAAGTAAATGATGCATACATAAACAGAGATACAGGTAAAGTTCTGTGGGAGCTCAAAAAAGACATTATCAAAGGCAGAATAGGAGAAAGAGGAGATCAGAACATGTGAACTGAGCCTTCAAGGATGGAGAAGTTGGAAATAGATGAGTAGGGGACTGTGGAGTGGTATTCCAGCCAGGAGGAGTGGCACAAAAGAGGCATGGAGACAGGAAAGCAAGGGACTCTTGAGTAGTCAGATTGGCTAGACCAGAAGATACCTGGAAACATGTAGCAGGAAGTGAGGTCTAAAAGGTGGTTTCAGCCTCATCCAAAAAGACCCTTCTATAGGAAACCAAAGAATTTCAGTCTATTATGTAGGGAGTGGCTTGTGACTTATCATTAAGGGTTTTGAAGTTGGCATGACAGGATCAGAACAGGAAGATTAATCTGATAGTGAAATATAAAATAGTTAGAAATAGAGAAGGACCAGGGGCGCCTGGGTAGCTCAGTCGGTTGAGTGTCCGACTTCGGCTCAGGTCATGATCTCACAGCTTGTGAGTTGGAGCCCCACATCGGGCTCTGTGCTGACAGCTTGGAGCCTGGAGCCTGCTTCGGATTCTGTGTCTTCCTCTCTCTCTGCCCCTAACCCACTTGTATTCTGTCTCTGTCTCTCTCAAAAATAAATAAACATAAAAAAAAAAAAAAAAAAAAGAAAAAAGAAATAGAGAAGGACCAGAGGCAGAAAGAGCAGCTAGGAGGAAATGATTGTACGAATTCAAGGGAGGGATGAATGCAGGCTGTCTCTTCTCCTTCCCCCTTTTTTTCACAGCTTTACTGATCCTGGTGCCCTTTTGACCACACACAATATTCTCTGAAAAAGCATGTCTGCCTCTGGGCAGATGTTTCCCAACCATTTTTCATGTCCCCACATGCAGTTGAGAGTTATAACATGCTCTCCTTAGTTACAGCGGTTCATTGAGGCAGGGTTTCTAGGGACAGCTGGTAGAAATGTGCAGTTTGGAAGAGGATTCAAGTGATTTGCTGATCAATCAGAACTTTCATCCTGTATAAACGCTGTCCAAAAATGTTCAAAGGTTCCCATCGCCTGGGTCTATTGAAAGATTCTAAGTCCCTGAGGACAGGATAGAAGCTGCACCCCTCAGCACACCCCACCCCTGAATTGGCAGCAGTTAACTCCTCCAGCTTTAGCTTCCTCTTCTATGTGGATTCTATACTTCAGCCATGTTGCTATGCCTTGTAATCCTGCAGATAGAGCCATATTCTCACTCCTGCCTCTTAAAAAAAACATTTTTTTTAAGTTTATTTATTTTGAGAGTTAGTGAGCAAGAGAGGGGCAGAGAGAGAGGGAGAGAGAGAATCCAAAGCAGACTCTGAGCTGTCAGCACAGAGCCTGATGTGGGGCTCAAAGCCATGAACTGTGAGACCATGACCTGAGCCAAAATCAGGAGTCAGATGCTTAACTGACTCATCCACCCAGGTTCCCCCGCCTTTTGTTTTGTTTTGTTTTTAACTGGAATGCTCTTTCTCCCAATCTCCGCTTACCAAAACTTTTGTTCATTCAAGGGCCCAGATTCAACTTCTTCCATGAAGCCTTTTTTTGATCACCCCAGAAAGGAATTATCTCCTTCCTTTGAGTTATGGAGGCTTCTGCCAATCACAAGACAGCTTACACTGCCTCTCTGTCTTTAACATTGTGTTTCTTTCTTTAGTTAAAATTTGAATCTCTGGAGGTAGTGATCAAGTTTTTTTGCTTTTTTTTTCCTCTAATATTTTGTTTTTTTAAGTGGGTTCCACACCCAATTTGGGCCTTGAACTCATGAACCTGAGCTCAAGAGATGATCTATGGGCTGAGCCAGCCAGGTGCCCCTTGTTTTTATTTTTTAAACCCCTTAGCCCAAAGTCCTTGCAGCTCAAGATGTTATGTATTTTTTTTTTAATTTTTTTTTAGGTTTTATTTATTTATTTATTTATTTATTTATTTATTTATTTATTTATTTATTTATTTATTTATTTTGAGAGAGCATAAGTGGAGGAGGCACAGAGGTAGAGGGAGAGAAAGAATCCCAAGCAGGCTCCACACCAGCAGCACAGAGCCTAGTGTAGGGCTCACACCCATGAACCGTAAGATCAAGAGATGATCTATGGACTGAGCCAGCCAGGTGCCCCTTGTTTTTATTTTTTAAACCCCTTAGCCCAAAGTCCTTGCAGCTCAAGATGTTATGTATTTTTTTTTTTAATTTTTTTTAGGTGTTATTTATTTATTTATTTATTTATTTATTTTGAGAGAGCATAAGTGGAGGAGGCACAGAGGTAGAGGGAGAGAAAGAATCCCAAGCAGGCTCCACACCAGCAGCACAGAGCCTAGTGTAGGGCTCACACCCATGAACCGTAAGATCATGACCTGAGCTAAAACCAAGAGTGGTCACTTAACTGACTGAGCTACCCAGGCATCCCAAGATGTTTTGTAATTAAAATAAGCACCATTTATTGAAAACCTTTTAGTGCCAGGCACCATATACATTATATCTGTTTCTCATAATAACCCTAGGACATAGGTAATATTATTTCCATTTTACAAAAGGAGAAACAGAGGCTCAGAGATATTAATTAACATGCCCCATATAGGCAGCTAGAAAATAGAAGATTTAAGATTGAACAGGGATCTGATAGGCTCTGAACCTTGTGTTGTTTTTCATTGTATTATGCTGCTATTCTTATGTAATAGTTGAATGAATGAAAGAATACATTTTGGGGGCACCAGGGTGACTCAGTTGGTTAATTTCAGCTCAGGTAATGATCTCAGCTTGATTTCAGCTCAGGTAATGATCTCATGGTCATGAGATTGAACCCTGCATCAGACCCTGTGCTGACAGCATGGAGCCTGCTTGAGATTCTCTCTCTCCTTCTCTCTATGCCCCTCCCCCACTCTTTCTCTCTCACTCTCTCAAAAGAAATAAACATTTAAAAAAAAGAAGGGGCACCTGGGTGGCTCAGTCGGTTGAGCATCTGACTTTGGCTCAGGTCATGATCTCACAGTTTGTGGGTTCAAGCCCTGCATCAGGCTCTGTGCTGACAGCTTGCTCAGAGCCTGCAGCCTGCTTCAGAGTCTGTGTCTCCTTCTCTCTCTCTGCCCCTCCTCCGCTCATGCTCTGTCTCTCTCTGTCTCTCAAAAATAAATAAATGCTAAAAATAAATAAATAAAAATAAATAAATAAATTTTTAAATTTAAAAAAGAATACATTTTTGAGCATTTTTTTTCAACTTGCTTTTCTTCACTATATTTTCAGCCTAGAGTTTTAATCAGCTGGTCAAGCAGAAGGAAATACCAGTCAGTCTTGTCAGCTGTATTAATTTAATTTAATTTAATTTAATTTAATTTTATTTTATTTTATTTAATTTAATTTCATTTTATTTTATTTTATTTTATTTTATTTTATTTTAAGTAGGCTCCACACCCAGTGTGGGACTAGAACTTACAACACTGAGATCAAGAGTTGCACACTATCCTGACTGAGCCAGACAGCCCCAACTGTATTAATTTTAAAGTAATAGAAATCCAAGTCCTACTGACTTACACACTAAAAGTAAATATGTTGTCTGATAAACCAAGGAGTCCATTGATGGATTTCTGGCTTTAGAATTGGATCAATGTTGTAACCAATTTGCTTCTCTCTTTCAGGTTTGCTTTCCTTTGAGTTGACTTCATTCTCAGGCAGGCTTTCCCTATGTGGGAAAAAAGATGGCCACCAGCAGCTCCAGGTTACATTCTACCAATTTAGTAACCCTAGCAGAAAGCATCTCTATCATTCTCAGGTAAGACTGTCATTGGTCCAGCTTGGGTCACATGGACATTTCTGAAACAATCACTGTGTCTGAGGTGTGTTGTGTTGCTCTGGTTGGCCAGGACTAATGCTGGAGTTTGGGTCAGCCCAACCAGAACTTTATGGATTGAGAATGGGGATGGAAAAGTCATGATATCAGAAAAGAAGGGATGATGGGCAGGTAAAATGGATGTCCATTACACACACATCCATTGAACTAGTGGGACTCAACAGTCTCTGATACAGGTTGCCTATGCCTGAATAGACACTATGGGTGATTCTCTGATCTATCCTCAAAGGGCTTACTACACAGGGCTGTGCTTTTCCTAGTTTGGTCTCAAGGGTTGCACTGTTCTGCAGACCAGTTATATAACAAAGCATTCTGTTCAAGGGAAATGGCTCATGCCTGGCTTGAATTCTGTGGTGGCCTGGGCCACCTGAGTGAAAGAGACAGGTATCTAATACCACAAGGGGACACAGTGTCAGCTGCAGAAGCACTGAGCAGGCCAAATCTGCCATTGGGAGGGCATACTGACAGATAGCAAGCTGTAACATAGGCCAGCAGTTGGTATCTGAAGCCAAACAGAAAATGATGTGTTGTCTTACTGAGAAGAATTCTGAGATAGTAGATACTCAGGATTTCAGACAAATAGATAAGTCTGGTCAGCTGGTAGTAGGACCCCAGTCCCTGGACTAAAGTTCGGGGACATTCCAGTCCCAAGGAGTGGGTAATTGAAAGGAACAGGCAGGCATGCCCCAGTTGCAGGGTTATCAGGATTGGATGTAAGGCACTAGGACTGGGTCTGGAGTCCAAGGCAGGGCTGAGTCTTAATGAAACTGAAGGTCATCTATCTGATAGAACTTGGGTATAAGTTCAGACGAGCAACCCTAGCTAGAGTGAGGGACTAAAGTGCCATAAATTCCTCCTTCTGTGTGGGATCCAATGACCAGATCAAGCCTGAGCCTACAGGTGCTATTGATGGCCTCAGCTAAGGGGAAGGAGGGAGACAGAAGATGGCCCCACCACAAGGTCTAACAAATTACAAAATATAAAAGGCATGTGTTCTCTCATTGGAATGCATAACTTAGTAAAAATTAAATTGAAAAATTTAAGCTGGAATGTTTTAAGAAACAAAGAACTGGGAAAGAAATAGATGCACTTCTAATTGGATGTTAAATGAGATATCCCTATTTCCTTAGTTCAGAGCTTAGAATAATAGGTTACAAGTGCCCCCGTGTTGCAAGGAGATGTGTCAGATTATTTAAGCATGACTTGCTCAGGAGGTAGCCCCCTATTTGGTTCTAAAACCTGTAGACGGTCACCCACTTTTGTCCTGAGAAAAGAAAATTAAGGAGAAGAGGGTTTTTTTTTTAAGTTTATTTATTTTGAGAATGAGAGTGTGCAGGCAGGAGAGGGGCAGAGAGAGAGGGAGGGAGAGAGAGAGAATCCTAAGCAGGTTCAGAGCTGTCAACGCAGAGCCTGAGGTGGGGCTTTAATTCACAAACCGTGAGATCAAGACCTGAGACAAAACCAAGAGTTGGACGCTTAAATGACTGAGCCACTCTTGCACCCTAGGAGAAGAGGCTTAAAAAGCAAGGATTTCTTTGAAGACAATTTTCAGAGTGCTGTGTTTGTCTCACTTTCTAGTCAAGGGAAGGGAAAGAGTGGGGATCTGCCAGGAAAGGAGACTGACTGACATCTCATGGCCATGTGTGCTGAGTGGAAGAAATGCCCCCGAGGTAGCTGGGAGGTAGAGCAGAGTGTATGGAGATAGAGTTTTTGGGACAATCTGACCTGAGTGTCCAGAGTTGTGAGGTAGAGGGACTGATGTTTTATCTCAGTCCTGAGGGCTAGGTCAGAGGCTGGAGGACCAAAGACTGTAAGTTAAAGGGATTGGAAGGGAGAGTTGACAGAGTGAGTTTGAAAGGCAGTAGTAAGAAAGAATAAATTAAGAAAGAATAAAATTGTTCTTTCCTTTGTATAAAAGGGAAGACTGAGTTTTCTTTTTAGCTGTGCCACAAATTAGCTGGGCGAGTGTGGAAAACCACTTGATCTTTCTGGGTCTCAGCTTTCTTTTCTATAAAAAGAAAAATTGGATTAGACTGTCTTTTTTTTAATTAAAAAAAATTTTTTTTTAATTTTTAGAGAGAGAAAGTGAGTGGGGAGAGGGGCAGAGGGAGAGAGAATCTCAAGCAGGCTCCATGCTCAGCATGGAGCCTGATGCAGGGCTCGATCCCATGACCCTGGGATCATGACCTGAACTAAAATCAAGAGTAGGACACTCAACCCAGTAAGCACCCCTGGACTGGACTGTCCTCAAGTTACCTTCCATGACTTTCTAATTCCATGGGTGTATTCGGCTGAACTCTATGGTGACTCCTGGACTAGAGCAGATTATTATAGTATATATACATTCTATTACACTAGATGCTAGAAATTCAGGTCTCAAGGGTACAGCATTATCCCCTTCCCCACCCCCCTTTTCTCTTAACAAGTATTTAAAAGATGAACTAACTTAAAAACTTCATAGGAAAAAGTCACCCATAATACCACCAACCTGACATATAACTAATTATATTTTGGTACTTTCCTTTCCAGACCTTGACCACTTACACATGTATTTGCTCTGGGTGCAATCACTACCACACACTTTTTGTGTTCTTATAGCACACCAGTTCAATAATGAACTGTTCATGACCAAGAGGAAAAAGCTTAGAGTGCTTCCAATTATTGCACAATAAGAGTAGGCAAGGAACAAGCTGGCCTTTGATAATACAGTCTTTTGGGGCACAGGACTACTCTGGTGTAGCCTCTCTTTCTTCTTAAGTCCCCTTCCGCCCATCCCCACCCTCACTTCCTGATCCTTTAGCAACAACAGGAACTCAAGAGGCCCAGTAGGGCTAAGCCACAGCAGCCTGTGATCTACATGACATTCATTCTGAGGTTGTTTCTGGGTTAGAAATACCAGATGATCCATTTAGCAGACATCACGACAGCCACCAGAGAGTTATGTCAAGCCCTGAAAACCACAGAGAAAACTAGTATCAAGGGGGATAGAGAGATGTACTGGTGATTCTACTGTTGTTAAGGTAGGAATGAGGAGATGTTTGCAGATGATCAGTAGGGTGATGACACTCCACCCACTTCAGTGCCAACACTTCTGCCTCCATCCATATAACTTCAGTCTTAATCACAGGAGCACAACTGAGTCCAGCGCCATCAAAGTCAAGTTTTTGGAGCAGCCTTTGTACTTCCTCACCTACACAGAGAAGGAGATGTCTCAGTTTAAACCTTGAGATGCTGTGTCTTATAACAGTCTGGTATTATGGAAACTTAAAGAACAGAGCTGGAGGTAAAGGGCAATGGGGCTACAGAAGCAGGTAGGTAGGACTGGTTCATGGAGTCCCTGGGGCTTGCAGGGGCGGAGGAGTCTCAGACAATTTGAAGCAGGGATGTGACATGCTCAGATTTGTGTTTTAAAAAGATCACTCTGGTAAAAGTGTGGGTAATTACTTGAAAATGCCAAGACTGGAGGCAGAGACCTGAAGTTATCATAATTCCGTTAAGACATTAAAATTTGTAGAAAAAACATAGGATTTCATCATTAGAAGAGAAAAAGGACAAAATGTGCAAGATGCTAGAGAGAATACCATCCCCTTGGAGAGTTCCACAGCTGAAATATCTTCTGTGTGGGTTGCCTTCTTATTTGGCATTGAACATGCTAAAGAAATATGAGTTCACATTATATTCTGATTACAAAAACAATTGATACTCATTGTAAACATTTCAAACATTTCAGAAATATTTCATTTAGGAAGTAAAAGTCCTGCACAATCCACCCCTTACCCCTCACCCCGAGGTAACAGCTGTTGCTAGTAAAATACCTTTCTCACAGTGGGAAATCCTGCTCTTACCAAAGGACTTGAAATGCCTTACAACCAGATCTCAAAAGGCAATGCAATGCTCAGATTCCCCAAAGAGTAAATGATGAAAGAGTATTCAGAGAAGGAAAGCTATACAGAAATAACTGGGTGAAAAAGATTAAATGCTAAAGGAGGTAATTCCCAATTATATCTCCTGCTCAAGGGTTCACTTGCCTGAAGCAATCTAGGGTACTTGGCTAAGTGGGTGGCTAGTGTTCACTTCAGTGGAATAAATAAGCTGTAAAAGTTTACCTTCATTGTTGTTAACTGTTGATATGTTGCAGTTTACTTTTGGAAAGAAAAAAGTGTATTCCTGAGGCTAAAAAGGGTTTTCTATTCCTAGCAGGTGTGTTGACCTGGTAGATAACAATAGAAAATAATTAAGATCACAGGAATCTACCCCCAAAACCAAGAGTACACTGTATACGCTTTATGTTAGCCAACTCGACAATAAATTATATTTTTAAAAAAAGGAAAATAATTCAGGATCTTTGTGCCCATGTGTACTTGTCAGATTGGGATATTAACACCTCCTGACTCCCTAGACAGGTAATGAAGCAGTTGGGTGATTTCTTCTTGGTCACTTGCTTTTGAAATGACAGGGAAAAATCTAGATTTGAGGCCTTTTTAAGAAAGGAATTGTCCATTCTAGACAATTCTTGGAGAATTTCTTTAGAAAGAAAGCCTTTCTTGGAACCCATCCTGAGGTTTAACAATTTTTACCATCAGGAATCCTGAACTTTTTCAGGGCACCTGGCTGGCTCAGTTATTTGAACCTCCAACTCTTGATTTTGGTTCAGGACATGATCCGAGGGTCATGGGATCGAGCCCTCAGTTGGGCTCTGTGCTGAGCATGGAGCCTTAAGATTCTGTCTGTCTTTCCCTCTGTTCCCTCTCCCTAACTCATGTGTGCTCTCTCTCTCTCTAAAATAAATAAATAAGTAAAAATAAATAAATAAAGTAATTAATTAATTAAATAAATAAAATAAAAATAGAAAGAAAGAAAGAAAGAAAGAAAGAAAGAAAGAAAGAAAGAAAGAAAAGGAAGGAAAAACAAAGAAAGAAAAATTCTGAACTCTTTCGATTGCTATAACAGAAACTTAATTCAGACAATCTTCTGTGAAAAAAGGAAGGTTACTGTTTCATGCCTCTAACACTTGACAAAGGTAGAGTTGGTTTCAGGTATACAAACTTCTTTGGGAATTATAATTAGATTCGAGAAATTCTACTTCAGTACCTGCATGATGCTTGAGTGGAGGAGGCACATTCTTAGAAGTTGTGGAATGGTCATGTTTGGCCATATGCATGGTCAAAACATTGAGAGCTAGTCTTTGATGGCAGAGGATGCCAAAACAGCTGTGCAGAAAGAAATAGAAAGATGGTAAGGGGATGATGCTTTGCTGAAATACCTTTTCTTTGCACTAGTTTGATGTGAATTTCTCTTAGTTGCAACCCAAAGAATCATGACTGCTATGGATTGAATATTTGTGTCCCCTCAAATTTCATATGTTGAAGACTTTAATCCCCAATATGATGGTATTTGGAGGGGGGAGGCCTTTGAGAGATGATTAGATTTAAATGAGGTGATTGGGTGGAGCCCCCATGATGGGTTAATGCCCTTCTAAGCATTGGAAGAGATACTAGAACTCTCTTTCTCTGCCAGATGAAGAAGGAAACAAGAAGGCAGCTGTCTGCAAGTCAGGAAGAAAATCCTCACCAGGAGCCAAATCAGCAGGCACTTCTGATTCCCAGGACTTCCCAGCTTCCAAAACCGTGAGAAATAAACATCTGTTGTTTAAGCCACCTAGTCTAGGTATTTTGTTATGGTAACCTGAGCTGACTAGGACAATGACTAAGAAAACTACTAGAGAAAATTAGTAATAGCCTTTGTTGTATACTCTCTAAAAGATGTAGAGAAAACATCTATGCTTTGAGAGGGAAACCTCTCAAAGGTCATCAATTTCTAGTTGCCAAACCCAATGATTCTCATTCAGTTTCCATTCTTCTTTGCCATGTTGACTGTCCTTGCCTTCTTTTTGTTTTTTTAAGTTTGTTTATTTATTTATTTTGAGATAGAGGGAGCACAAGCAGGGGAGGGGCAGAGAGAGGGAGAGAGAGAATCCCAAGCGAGCTCCACACTGTCAGTGCTGAGCCCAACTCAGGGCTCAATTTCACTGACCACAAGATCATGACCCGAGCCAAAATCAAGAGTCAGTTGCTTAACTGAGTCACCCAGGTGCCCCATCTTGCCTTCTTGAATCTTTTCTACTTTGGCCTCTGTGACTCCCCCCATCCATGGATTCTCCTTTTACTTTTCTGACAGCTCTCTCTCTGTATCCTTCAGTCTTTTCTTTTCTCCACTTGCCCTATACAGATCTCTGAGATTTGTTCTTGGACATCCTATCCTCTTGCTCTACCCACTTTGCTGAATAATTTTATTTACTCCCACAATTTTCTGTCTCACTCATAGGCTGTTCCTACGTATCATTTCCTCATTTATTATTCATAGCCTTAAAGTTTGCTGAGCTTTAGGTCCTGATTTTTACTGTCCTGGTGAATACCTCCACCTGCATAAGATGCAAAGACTATAAATATGTCCCAAACTGAACTTCTCCTTACCCTAATCTAGTCTCAAAGCACTTTTTTAGTTACCAGTACCTCTAATACTGGCAATCCACACTCTCTTCCAGGCTCAAGCTCAGTTTTATAGGCTTCCTTCACCAACACCGCTTCTCCTCTACCCCATTCCATTCTCACTTTCTTGTCTAAATCCTGCCTTGTCCAATATTCATTTTCCTCCTTTTGCTTTGTTGACTACTGCTTTCCAAGAACATGCCATACATTTTTATGCTTCCATGAGTTGCTTATGGTTTCCTTCTCCTTGGAACGCTGTTTCCCCACTGTTACCTATCTAAGTCCTACTCATCTTTCAAAATCCAACTCAAATGCTAATTCTTCTATGGAGCCTCCTGACACACCTTGTCAAAACCAAGCATTCACCTCTTTGGGCTCCCACAGAACCACCAGAACAAGTACTATAATCCTTTTGGAGTTATTGTGAGTTACGTATTTTCTTTTCTCTCCTAGTAGAGTGTGATTTTTCTTGAGGGAAGGAAGCATCATAACAGTGCACTGCACAATTCAGATGCTCAATAACATTTGTCAAATTGAATCAGAGAAGAAAATAATTGAAAAAAATGAAGATATCTTTAATAAGAGGCAATGTTGCTTAAGAAAGACATTAATACTTTGGAGGACTATTCTCTTATATAAAGTCTTTGCTGTTAAAAAAATTGAGTGACAGGGGCACCTGGCTGTGTAAATCGGTAGAGCATGTGACTCTTGATCTTAGGGTCATGAGTTTAAGTCCCATATTGGTTGTAGAGCTTCCTTAACAAATAACAGTAGAGTGAGAGACAGGCAGTAGCACACAGAGCAGATTCCTTCTTAACTCTTCTTAGCAGGTGATTTTCATTTGGCCTTTACCCTGCAACCCAAGTGGGCCTTCCCTTTAAAATGTTTTGTTTGAATAAGCTGAGATTTCTTAAAATTCATATCTTGAGATATTTTATTGTTTAAGCAGAAGAGAGAACTCTGAACTCACACATTATCACATTATATGATTTTGATATGTGGTGGGCTCCACATATATTACTAATTGGCTTATGATGAAATCTAAACCTATCAGGACAGAAGAAGCAGTAGAACATATTAAGTGAAAGCTTGGCTACGGAGCAGGACTGCCAGAACCTGAATTAGGCAAATTAACTTCTCTGTGCCTCAGTTCCCTCTTGCATGCAGTGGAGATTGTAATGGACCTACTTCACAAGCTTATTATGAAGTTTAGACACATTGATGTATGCAAAGTTCTTGAACAGGCTAGGCACATGGTAAGCATTCAGTAATTATTCTGTGTTATTATTATTTTCAATTACCACTTTCAACTGGGATGGCAAATCCCTGTCTCCTGTACCTTAATGACACCCCTGGAAGATTCTATGACTTGACTACTACAATTCAGTTCAATCTGGTTTCAAACATCAGTCTCATGATTGGTTCAAAGTTCTCTGCCTCACCCAATACAAGCTAGACTTACTGGCAGGAGGACACTGTTTGACTTTTTCAATCATCCTCCTGTTGTAGTGACCTAGAGGGTGCCTGGAGGGGGGGTGGCATTGGATCATGTTCTGGGGCACTGGGTCCCCTTCCCAGTTCTTGGGACTGGGTCAGGAAGAGAGATGAGACAGTCAGAGCTCTCCTTATATAGCTAGCTTCCTCTTGTTAGGAATGCATCCCTGAAACTCACTGCTGTGGTTCTCTTTTGTTCTGCTCCTGCTGTGGCCTCTGATGAAATGGTAGCCTCCACTGGATGGGTTTAGTTTTACCCTAGGTACCTCTTTAGCATTAGATTACTGAAGCACAGTTGATGCTGGAGAGGAGACTGGAAACGATGCTTGATTTTGTTGTTTTATTGTTCTGACAAGAGGGACAGCTTACAATTAGAACACTCTTATTTCCCACCATGCCTGCTGAATAAGCCTCCAGGGAGGATGTATAATAAAGCTCAGTGTGGCTGAAGCAGATCACAGACCAGAAGCCCAGATGCTACTCAAAGGGTTTCTGGATCTCAAGTACCTTTATATTTTTATTTTAAAGCTTTTAAAAATGTTTATTTGACACAGAAAGAGAGAGAGAGAAAGAAAGAGAGAGAGAGTGAAAGGGGGAGGGGCAGAGAGAGAGGGGGACAGAGGATCCAAAGCCTGATCCTGGGCTTGAATTCATGAACCAGGAGACAATGACCTGAGCTCAAGTTGGATGCTCAACTGACTGAGCCGTCCAGTTGCCCCATGGATCAATTACTTTAAAGAGAGTGATAACCCAAAAATAACATTTATTGAATATCTGCTAAAGCTAGGTACTTATGCCTAAAGCTAGGTATACATTATCTATTGTATATGATAAGGATTACTAATTCTATTTTACAGATGAGGAAAATGAAGGTAAGAGGAATGAAATCAATTGCCATTATTTTTGAGGGCCTTGCTCCTTACATAAAATTTCCACACTGATCCAAAAAGATTTCAGAGAGGAGAGGTGTTTGAGTGGCTCAGTTAAGCCTCTGACTCTTGATTTCAGCTCAGTTCTTGATCTCACTTGTTCGTGAGAGGGTTTGTGAGATGGAGCCCTGAGTTGGGGTCTGCACTTGCTGTGGAGCCTGCTTGGGATTCTCTCTCCCTCTCCCTCTGCCCCTCTCCACTCACAGACTCAGTCTCTCTATCTCTTAAAAAAAAAAAAAAAAGGGGCACCTGGGTGGCGCAGTCGGTTAAGCGTCCGACTTCAGCCAGGTCATGATCTCGAGGTCCGTGAGTTCGAGCCCCGCGTCAGGCTCTGGGCTGATGGCTCAGAGCCTGGAGCCTGTTTCCGATTCTGTGTCTCCCTCTCTCTCTGCCCCTCTCCCGTTCATGCTCTGTCTCTCTCTGTCCCAAAAATAAATAAAAAAATGTTGAAAAAGAAATTAAAAAAAAAAAAAAAAGATTTCAGAGAGGCAATATTACCAAAGTCATATTTTGGACATTTAGGATAAAGCTGTGATTGGTAATGTTAATTTTTTTAATGATGCAAATATACATCTTTACTTGGTATTAATTCATCACAAGTATAAAAGCCATAAAATATCTTAATTTTTACCATTCTTATAGTATTTTCCCCCAGTATTTACTTATTTATTTATTTATTTATTTATATTTAAAACTCCAGTATAATAAACATACAGTGTTATGTTAGTTTCAGGTGTACAATATAGTGATTCAACAATTTTATACATTACTCAGTCCTCATCACAAAAGGTATGCTCTTAGTCCCCTTCACCTATTGCACATCCCCCTATATTGCCTATCCCCACCTCTCCTCTGGTAACCATTAATTTGTTCTCTGTAGTTCAGAGTCTGTTTCTTGGCTCGTCTCTCTCTCTTTTTTTTCCCCTTTGCTCATTTGTTTTGTTCCTTAAATTCCACATATGAGTAAAATCCTATGGTATTTGTCTTTCTCTGACCGACTCATTTCACTTAACATTATACTCTCTAGCTCCATCTGATGCGGTTTTGGAGTGGTGGTGGGGTCTGGAGCCTATGGCCAAGAAAGAATTCTTGAGACATCTTTGGAGCAAAAGGTGATTTTATTAAAGCATGGGGACAGGACCCGTGGGCAGGAAGAGCTACACTGGGATTGTGAAGAGTGACTGGTTATATATATACCTTGGAGTTGGAAGAGGTAAAGGCCAAAGGGACATTTCCACAAGGACTTTGATATGCTAAAGATGACTCATAAGATACTGGAGGCCTAGCTATTGTCAAGCTAAGGTTGTTTTTCCCTGTAGCCAATCATTAACATTAAGATAGTTGGGAGTTTCTGGAGAAATGGTATATTCCTCCTGCCTCAAGTATTAGCCAATGGGCTGCAGATTATAAAGGAATTTAATTGTATCTACCATTTCCGTCTTGTCTTTGTTCCTCACATCACTGTGGAAATGATGGTGATGATAGGGCTCCAAGAAGCTGAGTCTATGGGTTTCTAGAGACTAGGCTATTGATAAGATTGCCTTTTTTTCTGGTGATTTACAAAGACATTTATAAACTGATGGAGACAGGAATATCACACATACCCCACCTGAGGGAGGAGGGTTTTGCAGGGTGTCAGCTTGATTTATCGTCCCTCATCACATTTACATCATTGAAAATGGCAAGATTTCGGGGCGCCTGGGTGGCGCAGTCGGTTGAGCGTCCGACTTCAGCCAGGTCACGATCTCGCGGTCCGTGAGTTCGAGCCCCGCGTCGGGCTCTGGGCTGATGGCTCAGAGCCTGGAGCCTGTTTCCGATTCTGTGTCTCCCTCTCTCTCTGCCCCTCCCCCGTTCATGCTCTGTCTCTCTCTGTCCCAAAAATAAATAAACATTGAAAATGGCAAGATTTCATTCCTTTTTTATGCTAAGTAATATTCTTATATATATATATGTGATATATTATAATATATATGTGATATAATATAATATATTATAATATATTATAAGATATATTATTCTTATATATATAATATATATATAGATATAATATATATAAGTGATCTAATATAATATATTATATTATAAGATATATTCTTCTTATATATATATAAGTGATATATATATCACTTCTTTATTCATCTAAAGATGGACATTTGGGATGCTTCCATATCTTGGCTATTGTATAATGCTGCTATAAACAAAAGGGGTACATATGTCTTTTTTTTTTTAATTTACATCCAAATTAGTTAGCATATAGTGCCACAATGATTTCAGGAGTAGATACCTTAGTGCCCCTTACCCATTTAGCCCATCCCCTGCCCTTGCACAACCCCTCCAGTAACCCTCAGTTTGTTCTCCATATTTATGTTTTTGTATTCTCTGGGTAACTACCCAGTAAGTGGAATGACTGGATCATATGGTAATTCCATTTAATTTTTTGAGGAACCTTCATATTGTTTTCCACAGTGGCTGCACCAGTTTGCATTCCCGCCAATAGTGCACAAGGGTTCTTTTTTCTTTACACTCTCACCAACACTTGTTGGTTCATATCCATCTTTATAGTCTTTTCACCAGAGAACTAAAGAAAAGGATGATCTTATTGATACTAGTTCAATGCCCCCCCCCTTTTTTTTTCTGGTGGGCACTTTTTCTATCCTTTTTTTTTTTTAATTTTTTTTAACGTTTTTTTATTTATTTTTGAGACAGGCAGAGACAGAGTATGAACAGGGAGGGTCAGAGAGAGGGAGACACAGAATCCGAAACAGGCTCCGGGCTCTGAGCTGTCAGCACAGAGCCCGAGGCGGGGCTCGAACTCACGGACCGTGACATCATGACCTGAGCCAAAGTTGGCCGCCCAACCGACTGAGCCACTAGGCACCCCTTTCTATCCTTTTAAAATGTGTCTTCTCAGGGCGCCTGGGTGGCTCAGTTGGTTAAACGTCCAACTTTGGCTCAAATCGTGATCTCATGGTTTGTGGATTTGAGCCCTGCATTAGGCTCTGTGCTAACAGCTCAGGGCCTGCTTGGGATTCTCTCTCCCTCTCTCTCTCTGCCCCTACCCCCCCCCCCCTTTCTCTCTCTCAAAATAAATAAACTTTAAAAAAAGTTTTACTGAAAACTATAGAAAGCTTATGAAAGAAATTGAAGAAGACACAAAAAATGGAAAAACATTCCATGCTCATGGATTGGAAGAACAAATATTGTTAAAATGTTGATATTGCCCAAAGCAATCTACATATTCAATGTAATCCCTATCAAAATAACACCAGCAAACAATCCTAAAGTTTGTATGGAACCAGAAAAATGACCCCAAAGAGCCAAAGCAATCCTGAAAAAGAAAACCAAAGCTGAAGAAGGCATAACAATTCTGGACTTCAAGCTGTATTACAAAGCTGTAATCATCAAGACAGTATGGTACTGACACAAGAACAGACACTCAGATCAAGGGAACAGAATAGAGAACCCAGAAGTGGACCCCAAAAGGTATGGTCAACTAATCTTTGACAAAGCAGGAAAGAATATCCAATGGAATAAAGACAGTCTCTTCAGCAAGTGGTACTGGGAAAACTGGACAGCGACACGCAGAAAACTGAACCTGGACCACTTTCTTACACCACACACAAAAATAAACTCAAAATGGTTGAAAGACTGAAACGTAAGACAAGAAGCCATCAAAATCCTCGAGAAGAAAGGAGGCAAAAACCTCTTTGACCTTGGCCGCAGCAACTTCTTACTCAACATGTCTCCAGAGGCAAGGGAAACAAAAGCAAAAATGAACTATTGGGACCTCACCAAAATAAAAAGCGTCTGCACAGCGAAGGAGACAATCAGCAAAACTAAAAGGCAACTGGCAGATGGGAGAAGATATTTGTAAATGACATATCAGATAAAGGGTTAGTACCCAAAATCTATAAAGAATGTATCAAACTCGATACCCAAAAGACAAATAATCCACTGAAGAAAAGGGCAAAAGATATGAATAGACACTTTTCCAAAGAAGACATCCAGATGGCTAACATACACATGAAAAAATGCTCAACATCACTTATTATCAGGGAAATACAAATCAAAACCACAATGAGATAGCACCTCACACCTGTCAGAATGGCTAAAATTAACAAGTCAGGCAACAACAGATGTTGGCAAGGATGGGAAAAAAGAGGAACCCTTTTGCACTGCTGGTGGGAATGCAAACTGGTGCAGCCACTCTAATAAACAGTATAGAGTTTCCTCAAAAAATTAAAAATCAAATTACCCCATGACCCAGCAACTGCACCACTAAGTATTTATCCAAAGAATACAGGTGTGCTGTTTTGAAGCACATGCACCCCAATGTTTATAGCAGTGCTATTGACAATAGCCAAAGTATAATGGAATATTACTCGGCGATCAACAAGAATGAAATCTTGCCACTTACAACAACATGAATGGAATTAGAGTGTATTATGCTAAGTGAAATTAGTCAGTCAGAGAAAGACAAATATATGAATTCACTCATGTGGAATTTAAGATACAAAACAGATGAACATAAAGGAAGGGAAGCAAAAATAATATAAAAACAGGGAGGGGGCAAAACATAAGAAATAATATAACATAAACATAGAGAACAAACTGAGGGTTGCTGGAGGGATTGTGGGTGGGGGGATGAGCTAAATGGGCAAGGGGCATTAAGGAGGATGAGCACTGCGTGCTATATGTAGGGAATGAATCACTGGATTCTACTCCTGAAATCATTATTGCACTATATGCTAACAAACTCAGATGTAAATTTTAAAAAGTTTTACAATGTGTCTTCTCCATACATGTGTAATCTCTTCATCTTAGTTGAGCAAACTTTTTCATTATTAATTTGCATGTTCCATTGAATAACAGTATGTTTTAGGGAGACTCTTGCAAGAGCTAATGAGGAAAACATGTATAATGGTTTCTAAGATTTGCTAATGGTTTTTGATTTCCTCTGATCTCAGATCCAAGTGGTGAAACTAGCACTCTGTGTTTTATACACTCATACCATGTAAAGAAACTGGGGCCAAGAGCACAGTTAGAAGTTGGCAATGGACACAATAATCCCAATTCATTTCTTTTTCTTTTTGGCAAGAAGATAATTCACTGAAAATTAAAAATTTTTCTTTTTAAATCTTTAAATAAATCACCCTTCCAAAGCTCTTTCTCTTAGTCACTTGCTTGCCATCTGTGAACCACCACCAATTCAATTATAAATAAATATTTATAAAAATCCTGCTGTGTACCAAGCAGTGCTGGAATACTGTGGTCACCAAGGGAGACAAGGTGCTTGCTTTCATGGTGCTTAGGTCTTACCTAGGGAAACGGACAATAATCAGATGAATAATAAAATTTCAGGTGACGTGATATGAGGACAACAAGACTAAGTGTCATGAAGCAGAGTGATGAGAAGAGGGTAATAGCAAGTAGGATAGTCAGGAAGGACCGACATTTGACTGAAACCTGAATGACGACGAGGCAGCTACTCAAAGATTTGGGAAAAGAGCCTCTCCAGCCAAGGAACTAGCAGGCACAAGGGCCTGGGAATTATTTGGCAATTTTAATGTTTTGGATACTGAGAGTATGAGTCCTCTCTTCATTCCCCCCAACCCTCACTGACAGAACCCGATGGCAAGTACAGTGTGAGATTGAAAGATTGTGTTTAACTTCTGGAAGTTAAAAGGCCTGTAGGGAAATATGCAGAAGTCAAGAAGAAAATAAAGGTGAACTGAAGCCCAAATTGTAGTCCAGGCCTACTAAGAAGCTTTCCTATAATGAAGGTAAATTCTACAGTTTGATTCCGTTTTATTGATTCAATGATGTTATTGACTAGCAAAGAATCCACCCTAAATCACTCTTCTGTGCTCATTGCATCACTTTATTTATAACTAAATGTTTCCTGAAGTAAAGTAGAAAACAACTACTTTGCTCTCCGTATTTATACTCCTCAACAGAGATCCCATAGTAGACTTTCTTACATTTGTGGGTAAACTACTTTTAACCGTGCATCAAGGCAATAAAAATAGTTTTCATATGATTATGCCTTTGGAAATCTGGCACAAAATGTGATTTCACTTAGTGAGTGTGGTGTGACAGCTGTAAATTGCCACATTCCAGCTTAATGCTTCAATATTGTATTTTCGGTGTGGCTGAGTTGCTGGTTTTTTCTGGCTTTGATTGCATTTTCCACAGAGAAGCTGGCACTCAGACAAATCCCCTGAGACACCCTCACAAAGAGATGCTGACAGATCTCTGTCTCTCAGAGGTTCTAACTGGGCAGTGTTCCATCCAGACATGCTGGGCATGAGCCTGGGTTATCTGTGTCTGTTGGCCTATGGGAGGGTCTTCTCATTTTGTTTTGCCAACAGCCAAGAGATATAGAGAGCCCCTTGGGACGGGAGTTCTGTCCTGGGGCCAACATGCTCTGGTAGGAAGGCACTGGACCAGTTTAATAGGGCAAAGAGTCTTATTCAAAGAAGCCAGAAGTATTTGAAGAATCAAATTTGTCTACCCAGTATGTGGGTGGGTCATTGACTATGTGCTTAATAAATAATTGGTAGAGTGTTCAGGCATTCTCCTCAATACTAGTGATGTGTAGCTGAATACCTAATTCAAAGAACTCACCCTAACTTGTTTGGGGAAGTAGCCTGTAGTGGCCAGCCCTTTTTTGGCTGCCCCTTCCCAACCCTAAGACTGCTTATAACCCATTCAATGAATTTTCAAGTAGTTATTATCAAGTACTTCTTATGGGCCAGGGACTGTGGTCTGCCTAAAATGTGCAGAAATGAGCAAGTCAGATTTTTCTAGGATTAGTATTGTACACACCAAAATGTTATAATGGTTATCTTAAGGGGGTAGAATTAGATGGAGACATGGTGAAGGACACTTAATTTTTCATTTTGAACTTTACTATTTGAACTTTTTGTGACAAGCTGTTGGCCATGATACTTTTTTGTATCTCGACAAAAATCTCCCTGGGTTCCTGGATGGCTTAGTTGGTTAAGTGTTGGACTTCGGCTCAGGTCATGATCTCACAGTTCGTGAGTTCAAGCCCCATATTGGACTTCGTACTGTCAGTGCTTCAGATCCTCTGTTTCCCTCTCTCTCTGTCCCTCCTCCTCCTCTCTCTCTCTCTCTCAAAAATAAATAAACATATTTTAAAAAGTCTTCTGAGCAACTGTTTATGCCACTCTTCTGAGCTTTGAGAACACAGCAATGAATGAAGCAGAAAAAGTGCCCTGTTCTCACAGAACTTCCATCCCAACTGGAGAAGCACCACAAAACAAAACAAAATAGTCCACACAAGTATGCCATATAATGATGATCAATGACATGTCCTATGGAAAAAATAAATACTTTTTAAAAGAAAAGAGTTATTCTGATTTGTTCAGATACTCTTGACTCTTTGGAGACCAGGATTCTTCACTGGCCTGGGCAAATAGCATTGACGGAAGTGGGCCAGAGGGCCAACCCTCAAAGCCTTGAACCATTTGGACTCATTCTGCACTCTTTCCAGCCAGCATAAATGAAAAGGCAGTTTGACCTGCCTACATTCTTTGGGCATAAGAGTGATGTCAGTCCAGAGAGTCTGACCTGGCTAGTTGCTCTTGATTGGAGCCCAGGCCTTTCCCAACCCAGTCTGGGGACAGAACTCACTGCTGTGCCAGTATTTGAAGGTACTGACCCTGCCTACCCCACATTATTGCCTGCTTCTTCTTTCCAACTTCACCAGCTGGTTTCCAGGGACCTGATCCTGCTGGCTTTTGGCCTGCCCTGTCTGACAGCTGCCTGAACACTGGGACTTAAAAATTAGTTCTAAATGCCTGAGTCCAGCCACCACATTCCAATCTATTTTTAGGACCAATCCTCCTTCTTTGGCTCCCTGAGAAACCACTCTTCTTTTTCTGTTTCTTAAACTACTTCCATTCCCAGTTGAGACTGAGGTCTCCTCACCTGGGAATGCAAAGCTTAGGGTTTCCAGTTCCCGCTCACCAGCCAAGGAGAAGATGCTGTTTTCACTCAATTTCTCTAGTCTGAGAAGAGGTAAGACTTGATATGATAGTAAGTTAAAGAAAGACAGCCAAAATTGTATGCACATGGACATTACTAACATTTAAAAATTATTTTTATTTTAATCATGAAAGTGACACAAGCGTATTGCAAAAACTTTAGAGAATACAGTAAGAATAATTTATATTTTAATTATTATTTTCTTCTTGATCTGTTCTTGTGCTCAGAAGTTTGTTGTTATTGGTTAAATATATTATTCGTGCACACAGGATAAAATTCAAGTAGTAAAACATCACTGTTCCCCTGCCATCCGGTTCTTCTCCTGAAGGGAATTGTTCATAATATTCTTTTATAATCCTTTTTATTTCTGTAAAATCTGTAGTGATGTTCTACTTTCTTTCCTGATTTTGGTAATGTGGTTTTTCTCACTTTATATTTCAGTCAACCTAGGTAAAGATTTGTCAATTTTGTTGATCTTTTTTAAAGAACCAGCTTTTGGTGTTGTTGATTTTCTTCATGTCGTTTTTCTATTCTCTTGTTTTTGCCTCCACGCCATTGTTCTCTTTCTACTGCTAGCTGTGGACTCAGTTTGCTCTTCTTGTTCTAGTTCCTTAAGGTGTAAAATCAGGTTGTTAATTGACTTTGCCACTCTTTCTAATATACATGTGTATGTATTATTTTTATTTTATTTTAATTATCCTATGGTATAATTGAGTTTTTGCAATGCTGTTTTATGAATTTTAGCAAATAAACAGATTTACATAACTAATGTCACAATCAGGATACAGAAGATCTACTTATTTTGTTAGTTACTGAGAAATGAATTGCAAAATCTTCAACTATAATTGTGATGTGTGCATTTATTTCTTTCATAATTGTTACCAGCAGTTGTTGATATGATATATAAAGTTACTTTCTCCTTTTGTAATTAATCATATTTTATGGTGTTTTGAAACTATGTAAATATTATATTTTCATCAAAATTTTAATTTATTCATTGATTTTAAATTTTTATTTATTTTTTATTTCATTTTAGAGAGAAAAAGCACATGAGTGGGGGAGAGGAGCACAGGGAGAGAGGGGGTGGGGGGAGAGAAATCTTAAGCAGGCCCCAAGCTCAGAGCAGGGTCAGGCTTAATTCTATGACCCTGGAATTATGACCTGGAATTATGAGCTGAAATCAAGAGTAAGACACTCAACCGATGGAGCCACCTACATGCCCCTGATTTTTTATTAATATAAATTCATAATTTCATATTTTATCTGATGGGCTATAGTCTGTTAAAATATCATTATTTATTTTGCAGCTCACATTACATGCGATTTCATCACTAGAGCTTCTTCAAGCTTGCTCGAGTCCCTTTGATATGTCCCTGTCATTCTTTGAGCACTTCCTTGTTTCTTGCACAAGATGTTCCAGTCTCACTTGTATTTTTCCATGCCCCAAACTTGCAATCAGCCATTTCTCCAAGAAATGGAGAATGTTATTTAGAACCAAGATCTTGACACTAAGTATATTGATTGTTTTTGGGTGTCATTGCCCCTAAGCTCTTTTATTTTTTATTTTATTTTATTTTTAAGTAAACTCTATGCCCAGTGTGGGAGTCAAACTCATGACCCTGAGATCAAAAATCACATGCTCTAGGGGTGCCTGGGTGGCTCAGTCGGTTGGGCGTCCGACTTCAGCTCAGGTCATAATCTCACCGTCCGTGGGTTCGAGCCCTGCATCAGGTTCTGTGCTGACAGCTTGGAGCCTGGAACCTGCTTCGGATTCTGTGTCTCCCTCTCTCTCTGCCCCTCCCCTGCTCAAGCTCTGTCTCTGTCTCTCTCAAAAATAAATAAATATTTTTTAAAAATTTAAAAAAAATCACATGCTCTACCATCTGAGTGAGCCACGCACTCTTACCCCCAGGCCCTTTTAGTAGACACACTTATTTATATTTATATTCATTCCTACATCGATCCATCATCTATTGATCTACCTATCATCTATCCATGTACTGAAAACTATGATTTTGCACCAATACCTCCAATTTCAATCCAACATCATGGGTTTCATTCCACTTTTCTACCTTTCCGTGTTTCTAACTCTAATACTGGTAAGAAAATCCAGGCTTCTATTATTCCTAATACTATTACTTATTTTTTATTGATCTACTAGTTTGTAACCAATCTCTTATTCCTGTACCCCTCTCTCTCCTGTGCAGATGCCCACCTTATCCCACTTGAACTCCAACAGACACCTTGCACCAGGTTGCCCTACATGGAGGCACTTTCACCCAGTTTTGCCTCTGACTTCTTGTGCCATCATTGCCTCCTGTGGGGACACTCTCCTCATCCTCCTTTGGCATTGAAAACCTGGTTTGAGCTGCTGCTTCTGAGGGATACCCTTGTCACCTGGTGAGCAGAGAAGAGTTAATATAGCAGACCTGAGACTGCTCTCCATAGAAGAGCCTGCTTGAAAGGTTGGCCTGTGGCTAGCGTCTGGTAACTTGGATTTCAGGAGGGTTTCAGCATTCCCGTGAGAAGGGTGGCTCACGGTGTCCCAACTGTTTGTATAAATAACATGCTTTATACTGAACAAACTGCTTTCCTTGTGGGTATCTGGGATTCTGGCTAGGCGTAGAGTGCCTATATGACCAACTTCCAACAAAAACTTTGGGCCCTGAGTCTCTAATAGGCTTCCCTGGTAGACAACATTTCATACATGTTGTCACAATTTGTTGCTGGAGGAATTAAGCATGTTCTGTATGACTCCACTGGGAGAGAGAACCCTCAGAAGCTTGTATCTAGTGTCCTCTGGACTTTACCTCATGTACCTTTCCTTTTGCTGATTTTGGTTTGTATCATTTTGCTGTAATAAATCCTAGCCATGAGTATGACTATGTGTTGGGTCCTGGTTAATCACTGAACCTGGGGGTAGTCTTGGGGACCTCTTGGCTTGGGTTCTGAAAACTTGGAATGGGCTGCCTCTCTGTAAGGACACTCTCTTCACTTGCCTGGGTTTTAAACTTCTATGCCAAACCAGCCTCCTCATTCTGTCTGGGCTCTGACACCCTATGCCAGCCCACCCCACTTCAGGGACACTGTCCTCACACCATTTGTTTCCAGTGATTTTAGCTATTGTGATTATAGCTGCTATGAATATTTGTGTATAACTCTTTTTGTGGACACTTGTTTTCAGTCTTGATGGGTGAATACTTAAGAGTGGCATTGAGGGGTCATAAGGTAAGTGTTTATTTAGTTTTATAAGAAGTTGCCAAACCTTGTTCCAAAGTGGTGGCTGTACCATTTAAAACTCCCACCAATAATGTATGATTACCAATAATCTTCTAAAAATTATATGAGGAAAAGTTCTTTTATAGTTACCTGTGTTTTAGCATTTGGGGCACTCTTCATTCCTCTGTAGATCTGCATTTCCTTCTATATAGAAGGAAAATTATATATATATATATATATATATACATATATAAATATATACATACATATATATTTTTATATATATAATTATTTTTGAGAGAGAGAGTGAGGAGGGGAGAGGGGCAGAGGGAGTGAGAGAATCTTAAGCAGGCTTCATGCTCAGCAGGGAGACTGACATAGGGCTTAATCCCACAACTCTGGGATCATGACCTGAGCCAAAATTGAGAGTCAGATGCTCAACTGACTGGCCTAGGTCAGCTAGGTCAGGTGCCCCTCCCACAACATTTCTTATGTTCCAAGTCTGCTGATGACAAATCTTTCATCTTTCGTTAAACTGAAATATCCTTATTTTACCTTTATATTTTAAGATATTTCTGCTGGATTTAAAATTCTCAGTTCACAGTTTTGTTTTCTTTAAGCACTTTAAAGAAGTCATTCCATTTTCTTCTTATTTGCGTTATGTTTTATAAGAAGTCCACGTTTGTTTTTATTGCTGTTCCCCTGAATGAAATGTGTCTTTTCCCCCAAGTCCCCTCTGGCTGTTCCAAAGATTTTCTTTTTATCTTTGACTGTCAGTATCAATATGATATACCTAACTATGTTTTTCTTTATGTTTATCCTGCTTGGGGTTCAATGAATTTTTTTTTCAACGTTTTTTATTTTTATTTTTGGGACAGAGAGAGACAGAGCATGAACGGGGGAGGGGCAGAGAGAGAGGGAGACACAGAATCAGAAACAGGCTCCAGGCTCCGAGCCATCAGCCCAGAGCCTGACGCGGGGCTCGAACTCACGGACCGTGAGATTGTGACCTGGCTGAAGTTGGACGCTTAACTGACTGCGCCACCCAGGCGCCCCTCAATGAATTTTTTGATCTTTGGGCTTATTTTTTTTTTTTTCAACAAATCTGTAAAAACATTGGCCATTATTTCTTAAAGTACTTCAGATACTTTAATTCTTTCCTCTCTCTTTCTGAAGTTCTAATTAGGCTTATGTTAGACTCAGCCTTTTTCTTTCTGTGCTACAGTTTGACAGATTCTTTTGCCCTGTCTTCAGGGTCACTGACTGGTCTTTTGTTCAATGGTGTCTGGTCTGATGTTAAATTCATCTAGTGAATTTTTAATATCAGATATTGTGTTTTTTAATTCCAGAATTTTTATCTGGTTCTGTTTTATGGGTTACATTTCTTAATGACCTCTGCAATCAGACAGCACAAAGAAATAAAAGGCATCCAAATCGGCCAGGAGGAGGTCAAACTTTCACTCTTCACAGATGACAAGATACTCTATATGGAGAACCCAAAAGATTCCACAAAAAAACTGCTAGAACTGATTCATGAATTCAGCAAAGTTGCAGGATATAAAATCAATGCACAGAAATCGGTTGCATTCCTATACACCAACAATGAAGCAACAGAAAGAGAAATCAAGGAATTGATCCCATTTACAATTGTACCAAAACCCATAAAATACCTAGGTATAAATCTAACCAAAGAGGTGACAAATCTATACACTGAAAACTATAGAAAGCTTATGAAAGAAATTGAAGAACACACACACACACACACACACACACACACACACAAAAGGAAAAAAAGATTACATACTCCTGGATAGGAAGAATAAATATTGTTAAAATGTTGATATTGCCCAAAGCAATCTACACATTCAGTGCAATCCCTATCAAAATAACACCAGCATTCTTCACAGAGCTAGAACAAACAATCCTAAAGTTTGTATGGAACCAGAAAAATGACCCCAAAGAGCCAAAGCAATCCTGAAAAAGAAAACCAAAGCTGAAGAAGGCATAACAATTCTGGACTTCAAGCTGTATTACAAAGCTGTAATCATCAAGACAGTATGGTACTGACACAAGAACAGACACTCAGATCAAGGGAACAGAATAGAGAACCCAGAAGTGGACCCCAAAAGGTATGGTCAACTAATCTTTGACAAAGCAGGAAAGAATATCCAATGGAATAAAGACAGTCTCTTCAGCAAGTGGTACTGGGAAAACTGGACAGCGACACGCAGAAAACTGAACCTGGACCACTTTCTTACACCACACACAAAAATAAACTCAAAATGGTTGAAAGACTGAAACGTAAGACAAGAAGCCATCAAAATCCTCGAGAAGAAAGGAGGCAAAAACCTCTTTGACCTTGGCCGCAGCAACTTCTTACTCAACATGTCTCCAGAGGCAAGGGAAACAAAAGCAAAAATGAACTATTGGGACCTCACCAAAATAAAAAGCGTCTGCACAGCGAAGGAAACAATCAGCAAAACTAAAAGGCAACTGGCAGATGGGAGAAGATATTTGTAAATGACATATCAGATAAAGGGTTAGTACCCAAAGTCTATAAAGAACATATCAAATTCAAAACCCAGAAACAAATAATCCACTGAAGAAATGGGCAGAAGACATGAATAGACACCTTTCCAAAGAAGACATCCAGATGGCTAACAAACACGTGAAAAAATGCTCAACATCACTCAGGGAAATACAAATCAAAACCACAAAGAGAAACTACCTCACACCTGTCAGAATGGCTAAAATTAACAAGTCAGGCAACAACAGGTGTTGTCGAGGATGCGGAGAAACAGGATCTCTTTTGCACTGCTGGTGGGAATATAAACTGGTGCAGCCACTCTGGAAAACAGTATGGAGATTCCTCAAAAAACTAAAAACAGAAATACCCTACGACCCAGCAATTGCACCACTAGATATTTATCCAAAGGATACAGGTATTCTGTTTCGAAGGGGCACATGCACTATTGACAATAGCCAAAGTATGGAAAGAGCGCAAATTTCCATCGATGGATGAATGGATAAAAAAGATGTGGTATTATATACAATGGAGTATTACTGGGCAAACAAAAAGAGTGAAATCTTGCCATTGGCAAATACATGGATGGGACTAGAGGGTATTACAGTAAGTGAAATTAGCCAGATAAAGACAAATATCATATGAGTTCACTCATATGAGGACTTCAAGGTACAAAACGGATGAGCATAAGGGAAAGTAAGCAAAAATAATATAAAAACAGGGAGGGGGACAAAACATAAGAGACTTTTAAATATGGAGAACAAACAGAGGGTTACTGGAGGGGTTGTGGGGGGGGGGATGGGCTAAATGGGAAAGGGGCATTAAGGAATCTACTCCTGAAATCATTGTTACACTATATGCTAACTAACTTGGATGTAAATTAAAAAATAAATAATTAACAAAAAATAATTTCTTACCTTGTCTTTCTGCTGCTATTGGGACACTCCTCAATTCTATCACCGAGTAGTCAGAATAAGATTTGTAAATACTAATCTTAATATGTCCCTTTCCAGTTAAAAGTTCTTCAATGACTTCAGGTATCCTTGAGCATTAAGTTCATACTTCCAGCACTTTGTGACAAGTCCTTTGTCTTATCTCTCTCATCTCATTTCTTTCCATTCTCCCACTCTTTGCTTGCACTTATTTATCAGAGATTAGTAGTAGCTTCCAGCTTTTGCAAGTTTCCTTCTGCTCTCTTTTGCTAATTCCTAGCCATCCTATATTTGTATTTAGAGAGAGAACAAGCTTGTGAGCAGGAGAAGAGGGGAAGAAGGAGAGAGAGAATCTTAAGTAGACTCCATGCAGGGGTTTTATCTGGCACCCTGAGGTCCTGACTTGAGCTGAAATCAAGAGTTGAACACTCAACTGACTGAGCCGCCTAGGCACCCTTCCTATTCATCCTTTAAATCAGCTTAATATTCATTCTACCTAAGAGACCTTCACTGCAACCCACTCTAATTTAGCTACTCCTCTTCTTTTAATGCATTCTATGTACCTCTCAGTCAGTGTTATCACACGGCATTAATGAGGTTGTTCATCTTTTCCTAATTTGTTAACTTTTTCTTCTGAGAACTGACTATTCATATCCTTTGTTTGCTTTTCTGTTGAGTTGTGCTTTTGTTATTAATTTGTAGTAATTATTTAATTTTTAAACTAATCTCTGCACCAGTCATATGCTCCATGGATTGAGCCAGAGAGGCACCCCCCCCCCCAATTTGTAGTAATTCTTTTTTACGTGGCAATATTTTTTCTCAGTCTATTCCTGGGTTTTGGGTTTTTTTTTTTTTTCTTTTGGTGCTTTTGTTATACTTTTAACTTTTTTATGTAATAAAATATATCAAATGCTAAAAAATCGTTGTATCTTACTGAAGACTCTCTATCCTGGGATGCCTGGCTGTCTCAGTGGGTGGAGCATGTGACTTTTCATCTTGGGGTATGAGTTTGAGCCCCAAGTTGGGCATAGAGATTACATCACAAAAATAAATAAAAATACAGAAACAAAACAAAAATACTTTATCCTAAAAATATAAATTTACTTTCTTAAGTATTTCATATTTTTGTTTTTTATACTTCTTTGAATTTTTGTCTTTTCTTTTTTTTAAAGTTTTTTGTTTTGAAAGAGTGCGCTAGTGTGGGCACACAAGTAGGACAGGGTCAGAGAGAAGAGAGAAGCCCAAGCAGGCTCTGCACTGGGGGCTTGATCCCACCAACCATGAGATCATGACTTGAGCTGAAATCAAGAGTCAGTAGCTTAACCCACGTGCCCCACTTCTTTGAATTTTTGAATAAGCATTTTCCACATTATTAATCTCTTCATAAATATAATTTTCTATGGTTGAACATTTATTCAGCGAATTTATTGAATGCCCACTTAGATGCTGGCATTCTGTCAGCTGCTGGGGGATACAATGGTGAACAAAAAGACAAGGCCCTTACATTGTAGAGGTGGCAGACAATGAACAAGTAAACAAATAACCCAAATAATAATTGCTTTTAATGACGATCATGAAGGAAATAAAATGGGGAGCTACCTCCTAGAGTGGTCACTGAAGGTCTTTAAAAAAAAATTTTTTTTTAACGTGTATTTATTTTTGAGAGACAGAATGCGAGTGGGTTAGGGGCAGAGAGAGAGGGAGACACAGAAGCAGAAGCAGGCTCCAGGTTCTGAGCTGTCAGCAGAGTCCCACACAGAGCTCAAACTCATGAGCTGTGAGATCATGACCTAAGCCCAAGTCGGACGCTCAACCGACTGAGCCACCCAGGTGCCTCTGAAGGTGTTAATGCAAATAGGCAGAGGTTGTGTACATAGAACAGTTCCCTTCAATAAGCTCCCATAATTTAGTCAACTATTGTTTAGCGTTGGGTTTTTAGGTTGCTTCCACATTTACCATTATACTAATAAATAATGCTGTTAGGAATAACTCCCTGTGTATCCTTACTTCCATGAAATAGTTTCTTAGAAATATAATTACTGGATAGGAACAGTATTTTATAGACTGCCAAGTTGCTCTCAAGAGGAAATTCCAATACACTCACCAGTAAGCTGAACACTGTTCTGAGATTTAAGTGTGGAAAAAGTTAACAGTCAACAACGGCACGTTTGGGCTCAGTGAAAGAAAAAGCTAAATGAGGTGACCTGGGTTTGCTAGTGAGGGGCGACAGGGTGAGGCAATGGGAAAGCTTCTAAATCCTTTTCTGACATCCTGTGACCTTCACAGGTTATAGCTCCTCTCTGATCCTTAACTTTCCTTAAATTCGATCGGTTCGCTTCAGGCTTTGTATTTTTCAACATTTTCAGACGAAACATCTAGACCCGACAGAGTGAAGACAGCCGCTTGGAGAATTGGTGAAGTCAGTAAGCTGAATCACCATTCGCTGCGAAACGCCAACTAATCACTCGCGGGCACTTCCGGCGGCCGGGACAAAGGGTTTGAAGTTTCAAGGACCGCACTTCCGGATAATTAAAGCTGCGCATTAGATGCCTCTTGTCCTCAAGCTACTACCGACTCCGGGACTGCGACTGCGCATGCTCTATACAGTCGTGAGCAGGGGCGGGACAGTGAACGGGGCGGGTCAGGGCCCTGACTTGTCTCGCGGTTACTGGGCGAGCGTGAGCGCGCGAGGCACGGGGGTGGCGCGGGGCGGAGCCTACTCCGAGTGGGCGCTGTAGGTTTCAGCAGAGCGTCGCTGTGCTCTCCGGGTTGAGGTCGTCTCAGGTGAGGTGGTCGCCCCGGAAGTGGCTGTGGCTGCGGCTGCGGCCCCTGGTGTAAGGAGCCTGAGGCGGAGGTGTTGTTAAGCGGGGGCAGCATCACCTCTCTTCCTTCACCTTCCCTGCAGCAGCCATGGCGAAAGGCAGAGTCGCCGAAAGATCGCAGACGGGGGCACTCCACACGACCCCTGTGGGGGACAGGGTAGCGGGGACGCGCGGTCTCATGACGCCAGGCAGCGGAGACTACTTGAAGGGTGAGTAGAACCGGAATCAGAGCTGGGGTTGGCCCAGAGGGGGTAGTGTGCCGGAGGGGCTTCGGAGTAGAAAGGACCCCGGTCTGTCCCAGGGATTTTCGAGGGGGCCTGCTTGGCACCCAGGGGCGCGGGAGCAGAGAGGTTTAGGGACCTGGGCTTGCTTGGGCCGCTGCCCACCTCAAGGCCAGACACTTAGGAGGTGGCTCGTAAATGCTGTTGTAGTTGAATTCAATTAAAAGAAGTGATGACACTGGCTTGTTTGAAGCTCAGGGAGGTTGTAAGCTTCATAATATTGAAGCTAGACAGAGCTGGAAGGAACTTAAAGACTCTTGCCTTATTTTCACTGATGAGGAAACTGAGGCCCAGAGTGGATATGGAACTTGCATAAAGTCACAAGATTAGTCAAGTAGTAGTTAAGAGCAAGGATTTAACTATGTCCAGTTGCCACTTCCAAGTGGCCTGCTCAACCACTTATGACTTTGGACTTGTTATCTTTAAAAACTCAGTGTCTAAACTGTACAGTGGGGATGACAAAGGTGATAGTAATAATAGCTTAGTTTGCCGTGTGGATTACGCAAAAATAATGGATGTAAAGCATTTAGTGTAATGGCTTGTGTGGAGACTAAATAAATGTTAATTATTATCATAGCTGAGATCTCCCATTCTCAAGCTTTTTTCCATTACACCATTCTGGCATTTCTCTGAACTTTAAATATTATTTTAAGAAGAAAGCATACCTGGAAGCTAAATACTTTGATTCCATCTTGGCATAGAGGTTTTCACTGCTTTTCAAAAGTTAAAATGATTAAATTCTTTAAATATTTTTAAAAAGCCCATAAACTTGAAGGGATCGTAACAAATGGCCATTGTGGTCCACCACCGGTGATGAGTAGGGAGAGGGTCTTTGAAGACTGTCTAGCAACATCATAAGTATAAACAACAATAATGTATTGCACACTTTAGTTTAAAATGTCTTTAGTCTAATTTGACTTTTTAGGCTTTATGTATTTGGGTATTTCTCCATCTTATAGACAGTAGAGCCAAATAACTTCAAAACCCCAGAAATGAATTGTTGTTTAAGTATAAATCCACTCTAAATTAAAGGAACATTGTTTTGAAGATGCTGTTATGGAGAGTGACAGTAATCCAAGTGTGTCCTGAAGACTTCTTCAGGAAGTCTTTCCAGATAGATCATTTCTAAAGATTGTCATTTGGTTTGCAGTAGCAGTCAATTTTTTTTATTACTGATTTTTGTTGTTTTAACCTAAAGCTATTTGGAAAATAAAACCTTGAAACCTCCAAAATGCTTTTATAATTGTTTATCTTTTATCATTAGAATAACCCATTAACACAATTATTTTTATGATGCTATCAAACGACTTCTGTGTACTACACATCTATAGAAGGATAGAGGGAGATATGAAGGCATGCCTTCAGGAAGAAGTAGGGTTTGCATTGTTAGAGAGAAGGTAAGGGATTCTGGGTGGAGGAAACATTAAGCTGGAAAGTTAGTGTGAATCTTTATGTCAGCAAACTTATTAACATTAATTTGTCAGGAATGGAGGATTTCTGTTGGGTATAGTAGGAGATAAGGTTGACTATGATCAAAATAATGTTGGTACAGAGGGATTTAAGTGCAAAGTTAGTGGGTTTTTTTTTTTTTTAATGTTTATGTATTTATTTTGAGAGAGAGACAGCAGGGGAGGGGCAGAGAGAGAGGGAGAGAGAATCCCAAGCAGGCTCCGCACTGCTAGCGCAGAACCAGATGTAGGGCTCAAATTCACAAACCATGAGAGATCACGACCTGAACTGAAACCAAGAGTGGTTGCTTAACCAACCAAACCACCCAGGTGACCAAACCACCCCGGTGCCTCATTGCAAAGTTAGTTTTTTGATCCATCCTGTTAATTAGTGATTTCCAGTGTTTTCTTTTTCTTCTCTGCCTCTCCGTTTCTGTCTCTGTGTCTCTCTTTAATTAGTGTTAGGAATTCTTTCTCTGGGCAAAAGATTTTGTAGATCCCTTACATGATAGGGTTTGGTTGCTTATGGTAATGGTAATGAGCTGGTGATGTGGTGTCATTAGTAACTACTTAGCAACCAATTTTCCAGATTATGAAAAGCAATTTTTGTTAATTGCAGATGGTATCTAGTTTAACATCTCAAAAAAATTAAAGGTTTTGGAGAAGAGATAAAAATTTTAATAACTTTTTTTTAATGTTTATTTTTGAGAGAGAGAGATAGAGAGCAAGTGGGGGAAGGGCAGAGAGAGAAGGAGAAGAGCTTGATGTGGGGCTGGCTGAGTGTTGTGAACTGTGAGGTCATGACCTGAGCCAAAATCAAGAGCTGGACGCTTAACTGACTGAGCCACCCAGGCGCCCCAAATTTTAGTTAACTCTTGATTGAGAAATACATCTATGTAACTTTGACAAATAGTTGTCATTGTGTGTATGCTTGAACTACTTTACATTCTACATGCAGTGTTTGGTATGTTTTAGTGGATTCCTTGCTATGACTCTGATCTCTAGTCTAACATCTGAGCCTTACAGAGTGAGGACCACTGTGAAGACTTGACCAAGATAATAACACTGAGAGTCTAGTTCTTGCATGATGAGGAAGAGTAAGTAAGAAGCACTTACGAGGCTCTTGATCTAATCTACATGCAAGAGTGCCTGAATGAGGGTATTTTATTTTCTCCTGTGTTATTTGTTCTGGCTGATTTGTTTACTAGCAAGTCATAGAAGTTTCCCACTTCGATTCAAGAGAACTGCTAGGACTGTGTTTTTTAAATATATATAGATCATCATCCTTGTGAGCAGCGAGAGCACTGTGAGATCAGTTGATGGGTAATGATGAGTCATTTTAAAAAATGGAAGAGAAAATAGAGTGCTTCACATGTAGTAGGGCATAAGTGTTCTTTGAATTTTATTTTTCGTTTTATAGATTTTTGTGTGTACTAATCATGATATAAAGCCGTTTATTATGATTGCAGCCAAAAATGTTGGAGAAACATTGTCTCAAAGTTGATTTTACTACTTTTAGAAGACAATATTGTTCAACTTTGAAGACTGTCTAGCAACATCATAAGTATAAACAACAATAATGTATTGCACACTTTAGTTTAAAATGTCTTTAGTCTAATTTGACTTTTTAGGCTTTATGTATTTGGGTATTTCTCTCAGATGCCTGTTCTAGATCCTGCCTTGTTTATTTGGTTCAGTAAATATTCTTTGAGCATCTGCTGTGAGCAAGGTACTGGCTTAGAGGAAGAAAGAAGCTCTGATTACTGATAACCGGGAGTTAAGACTAAAATTGGCAACTGGATGTCAACCAAGGTGTTAGTATAATTTGTTGAGACAGTCTCAACCAAAATATTATGTGTCAGGATTTTTGTGCTTATCAATAGAAAATACAATTGAAACCCTTGCTGAAAGAAGGTTGATTGATATATATAACTAAAAAATTGATAGATTAAGTGGGATTCCCTGGCTTCAGCCTGGAACCAGTGGCCCAATGAGCCCAGTGATCAGGATCAGATTTCTTTCATATCTTTGATGTCAGCTTTACCTTAAGGTTGATTTCTTGTGAAGGTCCAGGTAAGCTAAATACGTCCTTGATAACTTTGATAATGTTTTTCCTAGCATTGCCAATAAAAAAATCTAAATATTCACACTGATTAGACTGTCTCAGATCAAATGCTTGCCCCTGAACCTATCACTGTTATCAGATTGGCTCAACCTGATTCATGTTTGACACCTAAAAAAATGGGAGTAGGAATGAGGCTAACTCAGTTTTCCCAAAGATGGATCTCTGTGATGGGTCACTCATGATTTTTCTCTGTTTGTGCTCAACCATCTTCGTGAAGAAGGTGAATTTATATTACTGGTATTGGGTTAGATTAGATATAAGAAAAGGGTAAGGATTCTTATCAAAGGTGTTGCTTCAGATGATACATCATGAAATCGAGGTTGGGCATGGAAGGAAGAAAAGTGAGCCCAAGAGAAGGGAGAAAGTGGAGGGAATAAGCTCACGAAAGAATAAAGGTGATCAAGGAATAGCATGTTGGAATTTAAAATGTCCAGGGTAGAGCTGTCTCGGGATGTGAGAACTTAGTGTGTTCCTGGAAGTGGGTGGCTAAAGTTGAATAGAAATGAACCTTAAAGACTTGAGCCTGGGTGGATCATCTGAATGGATGATGAATCTTTTAGGATTACGAAGAAATTTATTATAAGTTTGATCTCAGTCTTTGGTGAATGGTGGTGGGAAGCATCTGAAAGTGGTTAACTGAGTCTGAAGGTATGTGGATTGAATGGTACCACAATTGCAGGGCATAATCCTTAGAGAATGAGCTTTTGTACAAAATTGGTAGTGCCGTTTTGTCTGCTACCTACAAACATGTTTTGTGTGTGTAATAGTCAATTATTTGTATTTTATAGTTAGCTGTTTACATTTATACTTGATGATACTGCTACCATTTTTTTATTTTTAAAAATTAAAAAAAATTCTAAAGCCCTTGAAATAAAATTTACTTACAAAAATACTGCAGTAGATTCTTGTGACCTTGAACACTTGTTAGAGTTTCTGTAAAGAGATGGGTCTTTTGCTTCTTCATGGTAGAATCAAGTAAGTTTAGAAAACATTGAATGTTGAGAACCTGATGACCTGATGGACCTGATGACCAGTAGAGTCATTCCTAAAATCTTGCAGATTTAGGAAGATTTTGCTTTTCAAAAGTTTTTTTTGTATGTATGTATGTATGTATGTATGTATGTATGTATTTAAGAGAGAGTGAGCATGGGAGAGGGAGGGAGGGAGGGAGGGAGGGAGGGAGGGAGGGAGGGAGAGAGAGAAAGAGAGAGAGAGAGAGAGAGAGAGAGAGAGAGAGAGAATCTAAAGCAGGCTCCATGATCAGTATGGAACCTGACTCTGGTCTTGATCCCATGACCCTGGGATCATGACCTGAGGCGAAATTAAGAGTTGGGTGCTCAACTGACTAAGCCCCCCTATGCCCCTCAAAAGATTTTGATATGAAAATAATGAAAATAGGGAGCTACTATAGGGCCATTAAGGTTATGACTTTTCAGAATGGATATATGCATATTAGGAGTTAGAGAAAAGGTGATCTTAAGAGGAAGAATTGAAGATACTGGGTGCATAGAAAGGAGACAATTCTTTGAGCAGAATCTGGAAGGAAGTGTTGGCATTTAATGCAAAGATAAGGGGAAAGGAGCAAGGGAGGATAATTTGAGGAATAGATCTTAAGGTAGAGATTGGGAAGCTCACTGAAGTGTGGAGGGAGTGTCATTGTTTGAGCATTGATGAAGATAGAATTAAAGGCTTGAAGAGACTTGAAATAGCCCTTTTGATGTGTGCTGTGAAATGATTATTTGCTAGTGATAACCTTATTTGAAGATAGAAAAAATTGTGAATTTGGAGGCTAAGAGAACATAATCTTGACTTTCTCTAGTAGTCTAATAGTAATTTTCCCCTGGGAGGAGGTTGGAAAGCAAAATATGGGGATAATTCAGATTGGGAATTAGTATGATGGAAGATGTGAAGGTTAATGAATGTGTAAAGTACTGTTGTGGGTAGCTCTAAATGCTAAATGACATGGCACATTATAAAAATGTATGCTATACATATAGATGCATAATTATTATTAAAACAAGATTTTCAACTTTTATTTGTGTAGAACTCTAAATCAATTACATGCTAGTCTCTGGACTTAATAGAATTACACTCAAGAATAATTGTTGAATCATAATATCTAACAACCCCTAGTTACCAGTTAGTGTGAAAGAAAGGAGAGCTTCAGGGGTGCCTGGGTGGCTCAGTGGGTTAAGCAGCCTACTTCGGCTCAGGTCATGATCTTGCGGTCCGTGAGTTCACGCCCCGCGTCTGGCTCTGTGCTGACAGCTGAGAGCCTGGAGCCTGTTTCAGATTCTGTGTCTCCCTCTCTCTGACTCTCCCCTGTTCATGCTCTGTCTCTCCCTGTCTCAAAAATAAATAAAACGTTAAAAAAAAAATTTTTTTTAAAAAGAAAGGAGAGCTTCAATATTGAAGGTCATTTAGTTTCTGCATTCTCATCAGTTTTCTGTGTTACTGTTGAACACAATGCTTGACAAAATTTTCCTAATTTTAAAGAGTGCAGAAAATAAGTATCAAGTTAAACATGGAGGTTAATTTTATTCAAATGTCTATGTGTTTCATCATCCAACTGTAAGACAAGTAGCAGTCAGAGAAATGTGTACTCTGGGAGCATTCAGGGTAGTGTTCTGTAGTCCAGTTAAAGGTTGCCTGACACCTTTCTTCCCTCTGACTCCTTACTTAGGACTGGCAAATGAATAATGGGAAGAAAATATTATAGTTTAACTTTAAAGCTAGCTTGCTTAATGTCTTACTTAATTTTTTTTTAAAGATTTTATTTTTAAGTAATGTCTATACCCAATGTGGGGCTCACTCACAACCCAAGATCAAGAGTCTCTTGTTCTACCGACTGGGCCAACCAGGCACCCCTAATTGTTAATTTAAGAGAACTGTATAACCTGTTGAAATCTTTTTATATTTAACTACAGTATGGATTAGAAAGCTGTAAATTCTTCTTATCTTTTAGTCTTCAACAACGTTTCTACCTGCTCTGTGAATCTTGCCTCCATTACTCCAGCCCAGTAATCTTGCTTTCCTATATACTCAAAACCCCTTTGTGCCATTCATTCCTTGGTAATCTAGCTAATGGTGCTATCAGTTTCTTAGAAGCAGAGATTGAGGAAAACATTTTGTACATAATAGATGCTCAGCAGATCGTCCTAAGCAACTCTACATTTGACTGCATACCTTGCAGAGGAGAAGTCCTAAAGGAAAGTACCAGGAAAGAGGTGGGGGTTGGGGGGATATCAGCCATTTATTCTTACCAGTAATTCTTGTGTGCACAAATGTCTGCCATATGAAAAACAACAAAAAAAAACAGTGGTTTTGAAGAGTTTAAAATATGCCAGTAATATTAAATTATTTGTATCAGTCCTTTTTGTACTCTGGACTTGATTCAAGCAGGGAAGTAAGTGAAAAGTGAAGGCTGAGCAAGTTAATTCCAGGTAGATTTAAAAGTAGCATGCCTTTAAGAAGTAGCAGGCCTTTCGGATAATTGTACAGAGTATGTGTGTGTACATAAACTTTGCTTTGATGTCAGCCCATAGAAAACTATGCCATAAACCTCAATGTTTATATATTACTTTTATTTCTTTTCCTGTGGATTACCTCTTTATTTAACAAAGTAGGAAAATAAAATTTTAGCCTTGTGAGAAGTTTGTGTTTCAGTAGATTTTCTATTTAAAATCACATTTTTGGGGGTGCCTGAGTGGCTCAGTCAGTTAAGCATCTGACTCTTGGTTTTGGCTCAGGTCATGATCTCACGGTTCATGAGTTCAAGCCCCACATCAGGCTCTGTGCCGAGCTCCCTGAGGCTCCCTCTCTCTCTGCCCCTCCTCTGCTCTCTCTGTCTCTCAAAATAAAGAAACTTTTAAAAAAATAAATAAATAATTAAAAAATTAAAAAAAATACATTTTTGGTTGAATTGGTTTTATTGCACACTGATTTTTTTTTGTCACTTTTGGCTGATTATTCTTTTCTTTTTAGAGTGAGTAAATATGATTTCTTAAATTCTCAAGAGAAGCATTGAATTAGATATCATAACCAAGGCAAAGATATGGACAATTAGGCATTTGTTATCATAAGATTCTGCAGAGGTCTTTTCATATTATGCCCACCTCAGATGTTTAAGATCTCTGTTTAATTTTCTGTGCTGCAAAACATACAAATACATTAGTGGATTAATGAACTATAGTGTTCAGTGGCAGGCATCCTGGTTTATTACTCCATTGAAGCCATCTTTTGTAGTATTTTATGATCCCATTGCTTCCTGCAGTAAATTTTAGAAATATGATACGAGTGGAGTGCCTGGGTGGCTCCATCAGTTAAGCGTCCAACTCTTGATTTCAGCTCAGGTCATGATCTCATTGTTCATGAGTTCAAACCTTACGTGGGGCTCTGTACCAAGTCTGCTTGTGATTCTGTCTGTCCCTCTCTCTTCCCCTCTGCAGCTCATGCTCTCTCTCTCTCTCTCTCTCTCTCTCTCAAAATAAATAAACTTAAAAAAAAAAAGAATATTTAAAAAAAAGTATGATATGAGCAAGTAAATTTCTATTTGTAACTTGGTTTTTGAAGTACAGTCCTTTTTTTTTTTTAATGTTTGAAGTAAAGTCTTTTTTTTAACTTTAGTGTTCACACACTAGAGCTTGATAAACCTAATATTGTCTTTCAGAAAGTCAGCTTTAATGAACAGATAAGAACAATTTGTATCTGGTATATCAAAGCACCAAACCTAAGCAATTTGTGTTATAGCAGAAATTGTGAGTTGATTATACATGGATATTAAAGGGCTTTGGGGATATACTTTATGCCATTCGGTTCCTTAGGAATTTTTTTAATAGCGCAACCTCCTTAGGGCCTCTATTTACTTACCTATAAAATAGGCAAAGTGGGCCATATTGTTTTCTCTTAAGTTTTAATGTACATGCAGATCACCTGGGTATCTTATTAAAACACAGATTCTGATTTAGTAGTTTTGGCAGGTTGGCCTGAGAATGTGCATTTTTTAATGTTTATTCTGAGAAACAGAGAGAGTGAGCTAGCAGGGGAGGGGCAGAGAGAGAGGATCTTAAGCAGGCTCTGCTCTGTCAGCATAGAGCCCAATGCGGGGCTTGATCTCAAGAACCAGGAGATCATGACCTGAGCTGAAACTGAGAGTCGGATGCTTAACTGACTGAGCCACCCAGGCGCCCTCTGAATCTGCATTTCTAACAAGCTCCTGGTGATACCAATTCATGTAGTTCACACAATACACCTTGCGTGGAGCTAGGTGGTTTGTATTGCTCCATGTTTAACATAGAATTGGGCGAAATCTTACCAATTCAGTTGTAAAATATATAAAACTACAATAAAATGAGACAAGGTATAAAAATGAAGTTTGTCTTTTAGTTAAGGCTTTTTGGTTGAAAGGAGCAGAAATAAGTTTAAACTAGCACCAATAAAAAAGGAGATTCTTCTAAATATATGAGACAGTCTCGGGGCTCCTGGGTGGCTCAGTTGGTTAAGTGTCCAACTTCAGCTTATGTCATGATATCGCAGTTTGTGAGTTCAAGCCTTGCATGGGCTCTGTGCTGACATCTCAGAGCCTGGAGCCTGCTTTGGATTCAGTGTCTCCCTCTCTCTGCCTCTGCCATGCTCACTCTCTCTCAAAAATAAACGCTTAAAACTTTTTTTTTTTTTTTAAAGAGGCAATCTCACTGGCATCCGTGAGCAAGAAATGAAATATAGCTAGGCTTTAAGGGAAGTGGAAAGTTAGAAGTTAACAAGTAGGTTAGCTATAGCTCCCACTTGGGCTCTCTGGGTTTTTGTTTTAACCTCCACTCTTAGATTTTCTGGTACATGTCTTTGGCCTGCCTTGTCATTATCTGTGGCTTTCACTGCTTGATCTTTCAGCCTCAAGACATACCACCTCTTGACAACAGTATCTCTTTTAATTCAAATTTTCAAGAGACAATTTGGTCAGCCAATAATGAGTTTCTACTTGAGTCAGGTGTCCAACCTTGGGCAAGTTAGCCTTCTGTTGTTTGGGAAGGTAGAGTGTTGGAATCAAACTGTAATAGGGCCAACGAGATTAGCCCCTTTGAGAGGAAGGGGAATATGAGAAAGTTTCCCTGAGGAGGAGGGTGTTACTCAACTGTGCAGTGACACCTATCTAATATGTTTATATAAATGTTTGAGAAGAAGAATTTGCCAAATGAACGAATAGAGTACAGGCATTTGTTTTAGGATACTTCATAAAAAGTATGTATAAAAGTTGCACAGGCAGTAGTTAGGGAGGGGCATAGTGGTAGATTCATTCTCAGAGAACTAAAAGTAATTCTTATGGTATACATATATTTTTTAATCCCCTGAGCATTAAAAGTATGTACATGGAATAATGGTAAATGTGCGCAATAAAAATTATGCGACCACTTCTGTTTCCACAGAGAGCACTACTAAGGTATCTTGGCCTTGCCTCCCCACTATTGACTACTTCCTGATAAAAACAGCTCATTCTTGCTCATTCTTCTACTTGCTCTTTCCTGGATCTCATTCCATACTTTTATCTTTTTATTTATTTATTTTTATTTTTATTTTTAGAGAGAGAGCATGTGAGCAGGGGATAGAGAGAGAGAATCTTAAACAAGCTCCACACTCAGCAAGGAGCCTGACACTGGGCTCAATCCCATGATGCTGGGATCATGACCTGAGCCAAAATCAAGAGTTAGACGCTCAACCGACTGAGCCACTCATGGACCCTATACTTTTATGTTGCATATAATTTTTTAGATAACACGAAGAGTACCTTGTGAGGGAATGTGAACAAATTCTGCCATTCTTGGAATCCCAGAGAGCCACCCAAAACATTTGAGGCTCAACTATATTCTGAAGCGTTTGGTATAAAAAGTACTGTATTAACATTCACCAGTTGTATTAGTCAGTTTCTGGGTTCTTGTGACAGTTGAAGTAATTGCCACTTTACCTCATTTTTCCTAAGAGGGCATTCTGTCTATGTTGTCAGCTCCCAATATAAATACATTTGAAAGTCAGTGATAGTAACTAGAGCAATGCCCTCTTTTCTCCTTTGGCTTATCAGCAAATCAGTGCTGCAAATTCTGGTGTTCTGTTTTTTCATGCTTCTGAAATGGGTATATCCCCCCGAAGCAATATGCCTGGTTAATAAATGGCAAATACATTAGTAGTTAAATTTTTATGTTAAAACTGAGCAAAAGTATGAACAGTTTATTGGGGAGGAAAGTCGTTAAGGAAATTATTTGCTGACTTAGAATACTGTCTTTTAAAAATATTTATCTTAATTATAGCTTTTTTTTTTTTTCCCTTTCAGAAAAAGCCTGTGCAGAAGCTGGGTCAGCAAGAATGTCACTTCTTATATTGGTGTCCATTTTCTTATCTGCAGCTTTTGTTATGTTTTTGGTATATAAAAATTTTCCTCAGCTTAGTGAGTAAGTATACAGAAAGAAACTGAAAAATGCCTAGACATTTATAGATAAAGTAGATTAAAAGTTAAACTAATTTGAAGCAACAGAACTGTCATGGTGAGTGTATATTAGCTATCATGATTTGTAGCAAGTCTCTAGTGACACTTATTTAAATACTCTTTCCCAAATATGCCTCCTGATTTTCTGTGCAGGGTTTTCCTAGCACTGCTCCTGTAATTAAAGCCTCATCTTTCTAATGGCTTTCAAATTAAAAAAATATATATAACTATATTAAGAAATAGATTTTTATGTCATGATCCTGCAGGCATGTGCCTGTCCCTTGTACCCCGCTCACTTGCATACATGTATACATACAAAATTAAAGTTTCCTGAAACAGGTGGTGGTCTCTGATATTTTCTAAACTATTCTATTTATTTAATTTTTCGTGCTAGTAGTGACCAAGCAAGCTTATTTTAAAATCCATAAAAGACACCTGTGATTTGAAAACCATTGATGCTCTTCTCTGCTTTCCCTACCTTTCCATCTATGTTTCTCCCTTCCTTCTTGTGATCAGTTTGTCTGCTTCTATTCATTCATTTCTATCCCCACCACATCTCTCTCTCCTAGCTCTTTTTCTTTTCTCTGTTTTATGGAAATGATATGACCTGAATAGGTAGTTTTCACAGTGAAATGGACTTTATAAAAAAAATAACTTATTATCTTAAATACTTAAAAAATAACTATTTTAATAACTTAAAAAATAACTATTATCTTAAATACATCCAAAACTCCTTAGCCAAAACCTTGGGGTGAAATGTGTTTCAGAATTTAGAATTTTTCCATTTTTGGACAGATAACATGGAACAAATACTGTCTGTTATGTAGTACCTCCAGCAGGATCTGGGGAAGGATCCCATTATCAAATTTATTAATATTTTTTGCAGAGGAATGGGCATGATAAAAGACTATGATATTTAAGTGTGGGTCAATTTTTGCTGACAAAAATATGAAAAACTTTTGGTTTTCAGAGTTTTTTGAATTTTAGGGAAGAGATTATGGAACTGAAACATACTTTAAGAAGGCAGAATATCCCAGGGCTGTTTAACCACAGTAATACCAACCTATGTTAATCATAGATTACATAAAAGACTTTAAAATGTAGTTAGACTTTCAACCAGAGCCAGACTAGTATGGTAATGGAGAACTGTGAAATATGATTTCAGGGTGTTTGGAAGTTCCCGTTTCCTCTAAATTCCTTTCAATAACAATTCCTCATGCTTGAAATTTTTGTAATTAAACTTATTTTTATTTTCATACTTTGATTTCTTATGTCAGTGTAAATGCCTTTGGGAGGCTAGCATGTTATATTGTTAGGTTACTATTAGTGTTACTGAATTTTAGGTCCTTTCTGGTTTTGGTCAAGGAGGAGGCAGTTAAGAGCTGACTGAAAGAGGGCTCTTAAGGTTGTCTTTGCTCCCAATCTGCTCTAAGAATGATAACATCACTTGTGTACAAGTGTGCTGTTATACACCTGTGATGTTCCGCTTATTTCTTTGTGTGTGTGTGTGTGTGTGTGTGTGTGTGTGTGTGTGTGTGTACACACCCCTATAAAGAGTTTTTTGGTTTTTAAATTTATAAATGAGAAATCACAGTTTACCTACTATTTTTATAGAAATTAGGCAGCAGTCTATCATTGTTCTGCAAGATTGGTTAAATTGTATCATGTAAACAAATGGGCACAATATACATTAAACACAAACGTAATTATTTGAGCCTTTTATAAGTAAGAAATTCAGTTCCAAATAAGGCACCAAATATAAAGTAAGATTAATAGAAAAGGAAAAATGTGTAAGTTTTTATCTGAACTTTGAGTCGAAATATTCCAGAAGATATGTGAACTGTAAATTCATCAAAAATTTTACTTAATTTTAGTTGTAATTAATTATTGATTTTAGCTTCTCATGAGGATTACCCAAAATGATGTTAAATATGTTTTGAATATGCTAACATCAGTTCACTTTTTAACTCAAAATTTATACCAGCGTTGGAGCAAATGCTTTTAATCTAATTTAGTTTGGGTCATTCTGAACTTTCATACATAGATAACATGTCTCAAGAAATTATATTAAATCATTAAGAACAAATATTTATAGACTTTTGAACTTAAAACTTATGAAATTATGGTTAATATAGTACAGATCAAAGCGCCAAATCATTTTGGATAAAACTTCATGTTTTGAACTTGATTTTGATATTAATTATCTTGGCAAATTTCTGCTTTAAAATTTTTCACTTTAATTTTATTTCTTTAGAGAAGAAAGAGTGAATATGAAGGTTCCCAGAGATATGGATGATGCCAAGGCTCTAGGAAAAGTTTTATCCAAATATAAGGACACCTTTTATGTACAAGTACTTGTAGCTTATTTTGCTACATATATTTTGTATCCTTTTAACTAAAAAAACTGTTAATCTAGTTTTGTTCAAGAAAGAGGTCTTAAAGGGTCTGTTATGCATAACTATTTTTTCTTTTAAAAGTTATTAATTTCATGTAACATTAAATAAAATATTGAAAAATTAAATGGAAAAAATTCTCACTTTAAACCTGTCTCCTCAACTCAGTTATTATTTTTGAATATTTACTACCAGTTTTTTTGTATTCTGCTTATTTCACTTATCATAAACATTTTCCTCTCCTCTGCATTATTCAAGATAATTATCTATTTAATTTATGATTGTATTAGTTAATTGATTATTTTAATTTAGTTTATTTATTTTGAATAGTCACCACAGCATAATTTTTAAAAATACTCCCTTAGGTTTGAAGATATAATTTGTAATTAATTTTTTGCTTTTATACATGTTGTGTTATAAAACTTTCTGTTTGTGATTTTTTTCTTCCATTTAATGGTTTCTTTGTAAAAAGATCTTAAGTGGAAAATTAGTCATTCAAAGGATATAAATTTTTAAAATAACTCTTGGATGTATTTCTTTGTTTTATAGAAATATATGTTGTATTAATTAGTCAGGAAAATAGCTTTATTCTTCCTGCGTATTTTCAAACTGCTTATGCTACTGGTGATTAGTCTTCCACTTACGGGCTTTAACTTCAATCTGATTTTTGTATCTTTTATTTTAATCCAACCTATTTTCAAATCTTCTCGTTTAATGAAACACATTATCTCTTGATCCTGTAAAGGTAATCATTCTCCTTTTGAAACCAACATTTTTTTTTTAAAGTTAAACTAGTTACTTTATTAATTCTCTCAAACTCTTTATATTCTTGCTTCCTGTTTTATTTCCTGAATTTCTTTTGGCTTATGGGACTTCGCAATTAAAACTTTTTCTTGTAAAATTCATTAGCATTTTCTTTTCTTGGATTTATATTAGACTAGATATTATGTATTTAACATATATATATTTTTTTCTATACTTGCCTCCTTATATAAATGTTGTCAGTATATTCTTAAATACCCTATAGCAGTTATTCCTAGCATAAACAGTTTGTTATTAAGTATGTTAACAAAAACTTTTGCTGATAATACAAACATTATTCCTTTATCTACCTGGTGAGAATACGTTTTTATTTAGGTGCTTTGTCATCTTATTTATTATGAGAAAAATCCAAATTTGGGAAAAATTTAGAGAATAATTATTATGCATCTGTCTTTCAGCAGGTTATTTGGCAGCTATTTGTAAAGTGATTTAATAATACATAAACTGTTTTAAGAAATCCATAACTGCTCCCCTTTCCTACTAATTCCATTTTAGAACCTATCTGGGAAAACCATAGTGTTAGTGTTAGACTTAAAGGTTATTTTGACTCTATACACTTTAACCATAAATTAAAATATTTTCCTCAAGTAAGATAAAAACTTGATTCCTTTTTTTAATTTGGCATTTATAAGGTTTTTGTGAACAAGGCATATAGTTTTTGTTTACTTTGGAAAGTCATTTTTTTTTTTTTTTTTTTTTTTTTTTTTTACCCTACTTTGCCTCTCAGCTTTGGGAGGGATAACATGTCTGAGGGATAAAGGAGATACCCACTCATAAGGTCAGCCAACCAGTTAGCATAAATGGATCTTGACAATCTCTGGGGTTATAAATGTTATAGCCTAGTTGTCTTAATATCCATATGCAAATTGGTAGAAAAGGATAAACTGTCCTATAGAAAGTGAATTGAAAGTATAAGAAGGGCTTTATTATTACAAAATACATTTGGTTTGAAGTTTTAAATTTTATCACTTTTTAAATTTTTTTTAATGTTTACTTATTTTTGACAGAGAGAGAGAAAGACAGAGAGTATGAACAGGGGAGGTGCAGAGAGAGAGAGAGGGAGACACAGAATCTGAAGCAGGCTCCAGGCTCTATGCTGACAGCTCAGAGCCAGACTTGAACTCAAGGACCGCGAGATCATGACCTGAGCCAAAGTCAGACGCTTTACCGACTGAGCCACCCCAGGAGCCCCTAAGTTTTACATTTTAAATATTGGTTAATAGTAAAAATACATATATTGGTTAATATTGTCAATTCAGGAGGTTTTATTGCATATTGTTATTGTTGCCTTGATATGTAAGTGATTGTAATGATTTCACATCTCATTTTAGATTTTTATAACATAACTTGTTAAATTCATGTTGTCTTATATTTTCTGTTTTCACTTTTGAATCTTAAGCTCTTTATTAAAAAGATACGTTTTAAAATTCAGTGAACAAAAAAGAGAAAAGACTTTATCTTAGGGCATATAACGGATACAGTGTTAATAGAAAGAAATATAATTGAACAACATGTAATTTTTAAATTTTCTAGTTGACATTAGAAAAAGTAAAAAAACACTTGAAATCAATTTAAGTAATACATTTTACTTGAACCAATATGTCAAAATATTATCATTTTAACACGCAATCAGCTTAAAAATTGAGGTATTTTTACATTCTTTTTTCACACTAAGTCTTTGAAATTTGTGTGTTTTGCATTCATAGCACTTGAGTTCAGACTACGTACATTTCAGTGTCTCCATAGTTACATATGGCTAGTGGCCACCGTCTTCAGCAGTGTAGTATTAGTACCTTCACTGGTATTATGTATTGTCAAACTTGAATATAAATGGCTTTTTACATTATAATTATTTTATTCATAATCAGTTTTCTAATTTACTAATTATATTCTAAGTACAAATCTAGTGTTTTGAGCATTCAAAGGTAGAACAACTATTTCCATCTGGGGCACTAGGGAATTATGGGTAGAGATGGCACAGTCTCATTCTGAGCAAATCTAGAGCAGAGCTTACAAGCACAGGGTGTGGCTAACAAGTGATCAGTTACCCAGTTTAGTTGGACTATAGGGTGTGAAAAGGGGAGGATAGAGACACAAGTGTAGGGAGATAGGACAGACACTGCACTCAGACTGTAGAGGACTTTGAGTAACAGGCTGAGGAATTTAGAATATTCAGTGATATTGGGTAGTCACTGAAGACTTTTGAGCTATGGATGACGTTAAATGTGTCAGCATCATCTCTTTTTTTATTTCCCTAAGGCTAAAATCTTAGGGTAATTTAAAAATTTCTTTTATTATGGACAATTTTAAACCTACACTAAAGTAGAGAAAATCATACAGTGGACTCCTGTGTACCCATCATCCAGCTTCAGTAGTTATCAATATTATACCAGTTTTGTTCTTGGTGGTTACCTTTCTTTGGCTTTGTATTTTGGGCTGTTTAGAGAAAAAAGGGAATAGGTAGAGGACCCTGTTTAGGGTTGGGAAAGGAAGATAACATTTACTTTGATTTAGGACATGCAGAATTTTAAATATTCAAATAGAAGTATCCATACCCAAATGTCAGTAGGGAACTGGTTGCATAAGCCATGGCAAGTCTAAACACTGGAGTGTACTCTAGCTATTTAAAAATGAGAAATGTCTCTCTATGTGGTTAAGGCATTCTTACCTCCAGGATTTAATGTTAAATGAAAAGAGCAAGGTGCAGAATAGTAAGTCAGTATGCAATGTTTTATCTAAGCAGGGGAGGATGATATGAGTACACACATACACAAGGAGATAATTTATCTGTTTTTGAAAAGAAAACTTATTTTTTTAATGTTTATTCATTTTTGAGAGAGCACAAGCAGGGGAGGGGCAAAAAGAGAGAGAGAATCTGAAGGAAGCTCCAGGCTTAAAGCTGTCAGTGCAGAGCCAGTCCTGGGGCTCAGACTCACAAGCCTGATCATGACCTGAGCCGAAGTTGGATGCCTAACCGACTAAGCCACCCAGGCGTCCCAAGAAAGGGTATTTTTAAAAGCCAATACAATGTTTACTTGTGGGGAGAGAGATGACAGAGGGATGGAAGTCATTCTCTAGATGTACTTTATTGTGTAGATTTGACTTTAGAACCAAGTAAATATTTTACAAAATTATAAAATGAGTTAAGTCAGAGTGAAAAAATAAACAGGAAAAAATCATTACTTTTGGCCGTGAGACGGGTGGATGAGTAAGTCAGGTTGCAAGGAGACAGGGAGAGTATCTCCTCTGAGGAAGTGAAGGTGAGGCACACTAGCTGGATAGAATACGATGGTCAAGGAAAGCCTAGGTTTTCTTGAGTTCATAGGCATCAGAGTGGGTTTATACAGCAGGGATCCTGTGGAAAGCAAGAAACTGAAGATGAAAGAAGCCAGAAAAAAGAAAGGAGATTGAGATGAAAACATGAATAGAGTAGGAGAATGGGTGAAGATAGAAATTTTAAAAGAAGCATAGACGTTGAAGGAATTCACTCTGACTTGTAAGTAAATCATGTTAGGGGTTTTTAAAAGGGGGTAGGGGGATTCCAGACTAAAACTGGGAGCAAACAGGAAGTAGTAAAAAGCATAATTCTTAAAAGTAAGGTTTGTGATCTTTATTCTGTAACCCCTATCCTTTTTTTTAATGAGTAGTGCATTGAGGTAAATGTTTATAAGTTAAATTAGAAACAAGTAATTATCATACCCTAGATTTCCACAGAAACCGTGTTTCTTGAACACATTTAGGAGTAAATGCAGTGCATTAGAGAAGCATATAAGATTACTGAAGACCTTTGTTCTCTCTCTTTCTCTCTCTTTTATTTTTTCCCTCCCTTTTGTTTCTTTTGCCAAAGTGCCCAGTTCTTTATCTGGAACACATTGGGTATTTGTCTTGGTTTTTCTTTCAGTAGCACACTCTTAATAGCATTGTATTTATAATAATGCTAGAAAATGGTCAATTTAGAGTTAAAGGCATCATAACTGATGGTTTTTTAAACTTTTAGATACAATTTTGCTTTCTTAATACTGAGATACAGATATAATCTTATTAACATGATAACTTCTCTATTGATACTTGTTTTCTGAAATGTTTGATTTGTCTTTTAAAAATTCCATTGTATTATGTTTTAATCCTTAACTTAGAAGTTAACAGCTTGCAAACATTTGCTATTCCAGGCTCTATATTTCTCAGTATACTCTCAGGGTTTCTTTATCCCTTTCCGCTAGCCTTATTTCTTGTTTGTTTGGTAAGTATATAAAATGAATTTGGGAGACTAGAAAAAAAGTAGCTTTTGATAGAATGATGAGGGAGAAGGATGGCATCTGGTCCCACTAGTTTGTGTAAACATAAACTCATTAGTTTTAAGAGGTGATTAATGTTTAAGTAATATCTTTTAAGTCCCCCGATAAGCAGATGTTATAGTTTGCTTTTTTCCTAGAACAGGGGCATCACAGACTTAAGTCCAGAGCTGGAGGTGGTATTTTCAAGCATAGCAGTTGAAAAAAAATTCGCTTTTAAATTTTATTCTTAGGCTAGCTAGATGCTATTATTAACTATTTGGATGTAATCACTAAGTTTAATCATAAGTGCTAGTTTGTTTTAGTTATTCTCATTTTAGTTATAATTTGGTCTGAGTAGGGACTGGATCAGATGGGTTCTTGTTCTCTGCACGAGAGATGTCATGTAGAGTACCCTCCCTTAACCCCCCAAAATATATACTAGTTGAGCTTTGCTTTAAGTGACTATATCCATGTGACTAAGATGGAAAAGTACACAATGCTTATGGTTTTTTGTTATTTCCTAGTGTTCTGGACTCGGTGCCTCATTCTGCTATATGCTCTCCTATTTAGTTGGGAGGCCAGTTGTATACAAATACCTAACAGAGAAAGCAGTAAAATGGTCACAACAGGTAAACATGTATTTTTTTTTTTTTAAGTTGTTTAGTGTCATTCTGTACCTAATTGGGAGGTCAGTGTATAGTCCCTACATAAATTAACCCAGACTCAGGGCTTTAATAAAAATGATTTTTGACCAAAGTAAATTATAGTAGTAGTAGGCAAATAATGAATGTTAATCATTTCAAATATGCAGTTTCTGTACTGTAACAGTAATTGTAATTCTTCATTCCTAGTAAGTTCAGTCAGAGCAGAGAAGTCATCATTCTGGTGAAGACATTCACATATTTGGACTCCTCACCTGTTTTGTGTTGATGCAGTCCACTGTCAGGGGGTCACTGAAAAACTTTTATCAACCAAATCCTTGAATGTATTTCATCAGTAGAAATGACTGTTCTCTTTAGTCAGGATTTCTACAAAGACATGCAATGACAAATATAGGCACCACTACACGGAAAGGTTTAATATGATGTTGCTAAGAAAATCTTATTTTTAGAAAGAATTGGAAGAAACAACCTGTTAAATCTCAAAGGAATTGCAGAAATCGTTCTGCCTTACCCTTTTGTTTTACAAACTAGGAGATGAGAAATTAAGCATTTTGCTGCAAATCACAATCATTATTTGTAAAGCATAGAAGTATAAACTGCTTTTATTTAATTGACTAAATATCTCCCTATACTTGTTCAATCTCACTTATCTAATGAATGAATCACTTATGTAATATATATCATAACACAAAAATAAAGATTAAATTAGAAGCTAGGTTTACTGATGTGCTATACTAGCCTTTTACATTATAGGAAGTTAAAAATTAATCACATGATATGTATCTTATGTATAGTTATAAATTTAATTTTGCTCTTTCAGGTGTAAAGGGTCATTGTTGAGCCATCTAATAGTGCAACATTAAGCTATATGTACAATTAAAAAAAAAAAAGAAACTCATCTCATGTTACTTAGCTTTGGTAATGAGATCATTGTCATTTTCAGGTTCCTATGTTGATCATTTCTGCTGGATAGGTTCTGAACTATCAGGGAATGAGAATTTGAAATAAGTATATTAAGGAATTTTTTCTCGATATTGGCCTCATCTTGATCCTAACTGGTTTCTTTCTTATGACAGGTTGAGCGTCATAGAGAACATCTCATTAACTACATTATATTTTTGAGAATAACACCATTTCTGCCGAATTGGTTTATTAATATCACATCCCCTGTGATAAATGTGCCATTAAAAGTTTTTTTTATTGGCACTTTTCTAGGTAAGGCCTCTGGTTCACGCTGTGTTAGAACTCGTGTACATACCTAACAGTGTCCAGCTGGGCTAGATTTCATGTTCTTTGCACATATTTCAGCACAGAGCCTGGCATACATAAATAGCTATCCTGAAATGTTTGCTGGATTGTGTTGATTTAAGTGTTCCTTTTTTTAAATTTTTTTTTTAATGTTTATTTATTTTTGAGAGAGAGAGACAGAGACAGAGCATGAGTGGGGAAGGAGCAGAGAGAGGGAGACACAGGATCCGAAGCAAGCTCCAGGCTCTGAGCTGTCTGCACAGAGCCCAGTGCGGGAACTGTGAGATCATGTCCTGAGCCACCCAGCCGCCCTTGTGTTACTTCTTTTAAAGAAGACTACTTTATTGGATATTTTTTTAATCATAATAAAAGTGCCCATTTTGAAATACTGAACTTTAATTTTCAATAGAGTTGATTCTATTTTCTTTTTATTGACATATTATGGGCATTACGAAAAGTATGGGGGAAACAAGGATTCTTGCTTTCAAGGAGCTGGCACTTCATTCTGAAATTAATTAGTGGACGTAAAGATGCTTATGTATTTTGTGAATTCTGATGGTTCTTTAGTAAGAGTATTCTGCTTTTCTTTCAAATTTAATTTGAGTTGTTTAGATACCAATGAAGTGAACAGACCTCTTGTATTAAGTATCAGTTAAAGTTTAAGTTAATACTTACAGATCTTGAAAAGAATAATCAAAATCAGTTTTTTGTTGCTGCTCTTAAAGAATTCATTGAGAAACTTAAAAATCTTAGGGATATTTTGGATTTTGTAAAATAATGTTACAGAATCAGAAGAGAGAATTTTGTCCCCATCTCTTTAATTTTACAGATGGAATACCCACAGATTTAGTTAACTTCAACTTTGGCTAAAGTGACTTTTCCAATTTGTTCTGGTTTTTAATAAAATGTAGTTGTTCCATCCATGCTGTGGTATAAACTGTTCTTACTCATATTTTGAGTATCTTTCCATATCTGAGTATCTCCTACCACTTCATTTTTATTTTAAGTATATTCTGTCAAGGATGAATGACAGTTTACTCAATCTTATTGTTGAACATTTAGATTGTTTCCAGATTTTTTGTTGTTTATAATGCTTTGATGGACATCCTTGAGCCTAGGTCTTTGCTCAGGTACATTAGTATTTCCTAAAGTGCAAATTGCTGGATCAAAGCACATTCTTTTTTTAAAAGCTGTTAAGAAATGTTCTAAATTATTTTCTAGAAAATTTTCTTGAATTTTTAAATTCCTTATCCTCCAGAGGTAGTTGAAAGATTGAATTCTTTATATGGAAATAAACTTGAGGGGCCTTATTTTTAATTTATTTTTAATGTTTATTTATTTTTGGGAGAGAGATAGAACACAAGCTGGGGAGGAGCAGAGAGAGAGGGAGACACAGAATCAGAAGCAGGCTCCAGGCTCTGAGCTGTCAGCACACAGAGCCTGACACGGGGCTTGAAACCACAGTCTGAGATCATGACGTGAGCCAAAGTCGGATGCTTAACCGACTCAGCCACCCAGGCACCCCGTGGGGCTTTAAATTAAATAACAATGTACCAAAACAGAGATTACTATATTCTTGTAAGAAATTTTATACACACAGAAAATTTTAATTTTTTAAAATTTAAACATGGGTTTATTTAAATCAGTTTAAAATAGTACATTACAAAGTGTTAGAATAATGTCAGTGCTGTTTTGAGTTCTGAATAATTTTGTGAATATAAAATATATTATAAAATTTTATTTTTTAAAAATGGTTATGTTTTTCTTTTTTCTTTTAGGTGTTGCACCTCCCTCTTTTGTAGCGATTAAGGCAGGAACAACACTGTACCAGCTTACAACAGCAGGGGAAGCTGTTTCCTGGAACTCAGTATTTGTTCTAATGATTTTGGCTCTTCTTTCTATTCTGCCAGCCATCTTCCAAAAAAAACTAAAGCAGAAATTTGAGTGAGAAGTCATCTGGGTTTCAGTTTTCCTATCATCATCATCATCATCATCATCTCAGGATTGGCAGGCTTAGGTGTTAAAATCACCTCTTCAGTAATTGAAATGAGTTTGTAAAATAAAATTTCCTGTCACACAGTTAAAATAATTCATGTAAGAGGTAAGGGAGAGAAGAAAGTAAAAGTGGAAATTGATATGTTACGAAAAGTACTGTCAGTAGTTACGATAGACATCTTCTAAATTACTACTCCAACGGTAGCTGTAGATAATCAGTAGCTGTGTAGTGGGAAATTCTTGATCCAACTGATTCAATTTAATAGTTTCATGAACTGGCTATCATATTTATTCTTGACTTGATAATTTAATATTTTCCTCTCTTTTCCCTTACTAATAACTGAAATAGGGAAAGCAAATACAAAATATGAAAGGAAAGATTCTAGATTTTTAAAAATAGTATTGCAGTTCTTGCTAATGTTAGCCTTCTTCAAGAGCGTAAACTTGAAAACTAAAGCTCAAAAAGGAGATTTACGTTTTCTTCCTTTTTTAACTTTGAGGTAATGGATTTGTTTAGAAGGTACATCTGGTGGACTACTGAATTTGGAAAGGATATCAAGCTGTATCTGTTGTGTAAATTTTATTTTTGTTTATTCCTGTTCTAGATTATCATGGGTTAGTCTGAAATTTAAAATTCTGGCCAGTCTGTTTCCATCTTTTTTTCTAGCTTTCACAGTATTTCTACTGTGCATATAAAAATGGCAATTACATGATAATTGTATTATATTGGTGTTGATGATTTATATTCAGATAATATTTTGTTACACAGTCCCCCTTTACTATCTCAAAAGGGGATCAAAAACAAACATTCAAAGTATGCAGTTTTTAGATGATAGGTTAATTATATTACTTTATATTTTGAAACGGAAGCAGTGGTAGCGCAACACTTAAGTGGTTAAATATAGTTTGTTTCAATAACTGTAAAATTTACCTCATTTATTTATTGGTCTGGTCATTAAAATATGTATTATATAATTATCCTTTTTATGCATGATATAAGAATGCCTTGTTTTGGGTTTTTTTGATAGCTTTTTTGTTTGGGGCTGCTTTTGATTAATGCAGTTACCCAATTTAGTGTGTTTACTTTTTATAACTCCAAGTAAAATTAAATCCTTACATGGTAACTACTCTATTTAAATGGTCCTGGAAAAGCTTAAACAGCTTTCTGCTGCTTGCTTAATGGTAATACCCTTGATTTCCTGATTCTAGGACATAGCTGATATCTAAGGTACTTTGTCAGTTTTACCTTCACCGAAGACTGTCATGTTGAAAAGTACTTTAGCTGTGGGAGAAATCCTTGTATGTTTTTATTGTGAGAGGAATGGTCATCCTCAAAGCCTGTTTCTACTACATAATGTGGACTGATTATTTTTTCTATCACAGTATTAACAAATGGATTTATTGTAAATACAAAGAAAATATATTAATTAATATACTATTCTTACGTCACCTGGCCTTTTGTGTGAAATTATTTGTATTCATTTCTAGCAAGGTTTTTCTTCCTTCCTTATTGGCCAGAGATTGAGTGATAAAGCTTTTGTTATTTTTACAAATGAACTTAAAAACAGAAGTCTTTTTGGACAAAGTTCACTAAATATTACTGTATAAAATATAATTGAGTACATTTTTATCAGACTTTTAAAAATAAAAGTAAGAGCTTGGACTCAAGAGAAGCCTATTTACTCCAGTGTGTATATATTATGTTTATTCTCAGAGTATTATCCCTATCCTTATCATTGATTCTATCCCTTCGCGGATTATTTTTTTCTGAGTTTCTTAGAAAACTGAGCTGCCACTTGGGTGGGGTATATATTCTTCTCCCAAGAGAATAGCCAGTCTCTTTCAGATTCATCGTAATTGGCTGCACCCTAAATGTAGTCAGTGGTCTATATTCATGGATATGTAGACTTGGTCTGATACCAGATTCAAGCTTCAGCCACATCTTGAAGACAATTACATAATAATAACCACCAGAGAGCAAGTATGTGTACACTGGGAGAGGCAAATAGGCTAACTAGGTAGCTGACCCACTGAGACTGCTAAATAATTAGTTAATGGCCTTTCTCTGGAGTTCTATTTGAATATAATATTTCCAAGATACTTAATAAATGCAAATTAAAATGTAATAAGAATAAGAATAAATTGTACTGAAAAATTTAAATGTAGTACTTGGGATTTATTTCATGGAAGTATTTATGTTAAAACAAACTTGCATTGAATAAAAAGTAACGTTCTCCTACAATTCTGATGCATATTTTCACCTCTAAGAACAAAGAAAATTTTGAAGACCTTTTATTTTTATAGTTGGCTTTTGAGAGTCTTAAATCAACTTTTCAAATTGTAGAGGTGGGGCGCCTGGATGGCTCAGTTGATTAAACATGCATCCGTGTGCTGACAGAGTGGAGCCTGCTTGGAATTCTTTCTCCCTCTATCTTGCCCTTCCCCCACTTATGCTGCTCGCTCTCTCTTTCTCAAAATAAATAAATTAAAATTGTAGAGGTAAGTAAATACAGATAAATATCTAAGTTTCTAGTTTAATGATTTCTTTATAAAAATTCTTTGTTCTTTTGAAAATGGTTAGAATAAATCAAAAGGACTGAAGCTTTCCTCATGTTTAAATGATCATTCACCGCTTGTAGTTTAGATGTTTAGAAAGTGGATCTTAGTGCAAAAATATTTTACATATTTTGTTCCTTACCTGGGAAAAACTTGCTAGGCTGGGTGACGTTAGGAGGGATTGTTTAAACTCTAGGCCTCATTTTTCTCATCTGGAACAAGTGAGTTCTAAGGTCCAGGTTCCTTACAGCTCAGACATGATAGAATTCTGAAATTAATGAAAAATATTAATAAGCCCCTTTTTTAAATGTTCATTTGTTTTGAGAGAGACCGCACGCATGAATGGGGGAGGGACAGAAAGCGAAGGGGAGAGAGAATCCCAAACAGGCTTTGTCAGTGCAGAGACCGATGCGGCCTCGATCCCCGTTGACCCTGGGTTCATGACCTGTGCCCGAATCAAGAGTTGGATGCTTAACCCCATCGTTGGCACCCCAATAAGCCCTTCTAAATAAAAATATTTAAGCATATCTTGCCTTCTATAGCTTGTTTTATAGCTTATAGTGTGCTTTCATGTACATTATCTCATTTAGACAAATTAACCATTTTATTTGTAATGAAATATTTCAGAAAACAAAAGGGCTATTTCCATTTGCTTACTTTGCTAGTAATACAAAGTAGGGTAAGATGGAAATTGTATAGGGGGCTAAAAGGACTCTTCTAATAGAAAAGTCTTCTTGTCCTGGAAATATTTGGTATGAAAAGCAGAAACCATAATATCAAGTCTTATGATGACCACTGAGTATTAGCAGGGACTGTATTTTGAGAGTAGAAGGTGGGGAGACTCACTGAATTCCTAAATCCAAGGTTCAGTATCATCCAGCATCTGGAGCTGTGCCAAATGGATACTCTTGTCATGATGACTGAACTGCTAGGTAAAGAGGGCTGGGGAGTAGAATTGACTCAGTATATTAACCATGAGAGTTCTGGAGCACCACCTCAAAGTCTGAGGGGAGTTTTAAAAACTACTCCGATCAACATAATAACATGGAAGTCAAGGGAGGGAGGGAATATACTGTTCAAGTTTGTACATTTTAGATGGCAAACTAGTCATATTGTAGCATTGTCTCAACTTTCTAGAGTGAGTCTCTAAGAATCTTCATCATGAAATTATAGTCTGGAAGATGATATTTTGTCCAGCATTAACTGATACTTCTTTGAGAAAACGGGTTCTTTCCTGGAAAACTAACAGGCCCAAGGCAGACATGAGTGTGGGTTCAAAACACCTACTTTACTTTGACCTTTGAGACAGGATTTCCTGGTGACTAGGTCAGCAATTGGGCTTGCTTTTAAATTGTTAGAATACCAGTCAAGGTTTGTGATAGTTAATTTTATGTGTCAACTTGTCTGGCCAAGGGATACCCAAATAGCTCGTTAAACCTTTTTATGTGTGTCTGTGAGGGTGTTTCAGAAGAGATTAGCACTTGAATTGGTCAGAGTAAAGCAGATAGCCTTCCCCAAGTCATTGAGGGCCAGAATAGAACAAAATGGTTGAATTCACTCTGTCTGACTGTTGAGCTGAGACATTGATCATCTGCCCCTGCCATTCCTGTATCTCAGGCCTTCAGACCTGGACTAGAAACTGCCATCGTTGACTCTCAAGCCTTCCAACTATGCCACAGGCCTTCCTGGGTCTCCAGCTTGCAGACAGCTAATGGTGGGCCCTCTCAGCCTCCATAATCACACTAACCAATATCTTCTAACAAATCTCTTTACATATCTATATATCTATATCTGTATCTGTATCTATGTATCTCCTCTTGGTTCTGTTTGTCTGGAGAGCCCTAATTCAAGGTTCTAAGCTACTGTTAACTAGAGACGTGAAGTAGCAATACATATTGCAGAGGAAACTTGGAACTTCTGGCTAGAACATGCCAAAATGTTATATAAGTAGAGGCTTTGGAAGTGATGAAGGAGTAGTGATTGATACAAAACATTACAATTTATCATCAAGAATTATATGTGGTCTTAAAGGTATAAATGCTCATGTCACTGTACTGGTATGCATGACTTCTCATATAATGTATTTGGTAACGTGGATAATCATCAGAATTTACACATACAGCTTCTAGCTACACAAAAGTAGAAAGGAAGAAGAATCTATGTAAGGCTTGGGAGATTTTACATCAAGTCATGTGATAAGGGTGCTATGGGGATGCATTGTAGAACATCAATCCTAGCTGAACTCAAACCTTACAGGAGTGAAGAGTTAAGTGTAGGAACTAAGACCACCAAAAACCTGAGAAGCAGTCAAATCATCTTTCTTAGGGCTGTAATCTGGGTGGAGGAGAAACAGGATGAGAGACTGGTCATCAGATAGTAATTCTAACCAGTCTTGTTGGGAAGGGAGGCCTCAGTTCAGACTTGAGCTGGAATTGAGTTCAGAGGCCCACGGGGTAAGGTTCTGGGCAGTGGAAATAACCACATTCCTGTTTGGTCAAAATGCTGCCTGAATGCTACCCTGGACATCAATTTACTTCGGCTATGAATGTGTGGAAAAGCATGGTTATGAACAAAACAGAAGCCTAGGAGGCCTTAGAATACATGGGGAAGGTTCTGAGAAAACAAAGGGCTGCTTGGGGGTGGGAGGGCAGGGGTTGGGATCAACACTAACCTATTTGTTACTGTTGTGGTGAAGCTGGACATTTGGGGGGCAGGTTGCATTCATGTCCTGGTACTTTATAAACTAATTATTATTAGGTTTCATTGATTGCAAGCAACAAAACTTGACTCTGGCTTGAGCAAAAGGATTTTTATCAGCATCTCTGGAGGCTGGAACCCAGAAACACTGGAATAACCTCATAGCAGGATGAAAGGCTACTGCTGATGGAATGAATAAATTACTGTCTTAACCATGTTGTCAGTTGCTCTGCATTCACATTCCAGGAGTCACATGCCCACCATTCAGCCAGGGCACCTGATTACAGTTCACCAGACTAATGCAAAAAGAAGTTGGAATGCAGACAGGGAGGAAAAATGGATTCAAGGTAACTAAAAAGCAGCAAATGGGAAATTTGAAAAGAGCTGCAGTGACTGAAACTTGTGAGTAGAAAACGTGGAGGTCATAGATGCCATGCCATGTCCTTTCCCCTAACAGTGACAGAGACTCTGAAATGAAACCCTAAAACCATCAGGAAGTCCATCTATGATATGCTTTCTTGGCAAGGGACAGAGACAAAAGAGAGACCTGGTTCCGAGGGTGAGGAGAGTGGCAGGCAGAAGACCCTGCCTGGAAACTCACCCAATTTGGAGGTTTTGCTGTTTATGCAATAAGAATATGCAATACAGAACTCTAAAAGTAAAAGTCCCCCAATTTTGCCTCTCTGTCAGTCTTTATCCTAAAATGGCTCCATGCACACATCCAGTTTTTTATGCCAAATAGTAGCCATTCTTTATTCTCTCTTCATCCAAATACAGTTAGTTCATCAGCAAGACTTATTAATTGTACCTCCAAAACTCTTGAATCTAACTTCTTCCATTTTTACTGCTAGCATCCTAGTTAATCCAAGTCCATCATGACCTTTGTTCGGAAGTACCTCAATAACCTCCTAATTTGTCTGCCTTGTCCCAAGCTTGCTTCCTAAACTCCAGTTTTTACACAGCAGCCAGCACAATCTCTTCAAAACTCAAGTTACCTATCAAAATGGTGAACTAGAATAGCCTGCTGGCTTCCTCTCCAAAATCAACCCTAGAGAAACGATGGAAGCAAGAGAGAAGCACAATTCTGAGAAGTCAACAACAAACCATGAGAAAGCCCTGGGGGGAGAATGAAAGCTTTAGTTAGCTCTGTGTCTGTGTGCATGTGCGTGGTCACTAATATTAGCAGCTATAGCCATGGTGGAAGACTAGAGGGCAATGAGACAATGGAGTTTTAAAGTTCTGTTTTTCCCTTCCTGCATTAAATGATAGCTCAGACTTGCCATGTCACCAGAATAACAGGATGGTGCAAAAGCCCTGTTGGGGTGAAGAATTGGTAAATATCACTTCTCTCTCCCTGCTCCTCCATCAAGGACTGGGCAATCATAAACTAAGGAGACTACCTCCTACACTGGGGTTTCTGACCAAGAGTTTATAGGTAACCTGTTGCGAGCCCTTTTGGTTCCACATGTCCTTGGTTCTGCCTGTACAGACCCCCACCACTGTGACTTCCTGCAGAGCCAGCTCCTGGATGAGGAGATGAAACTCAGCAAGAAGCTGGCCATCACCTGACTAATCTCTGCAGGCTTGTTCCCAGACTGGGCTGGTCGAGGATCTCTTCGAAAAGCTCATCCTCCTCATTAGATTTATTTACTCTTCTGCTTCTCTTAACATGGGAGATCCTTGGGCACAGGACCTTTGCTGGGGGGAGGGAAGGTTGATGAGGTCTCAACCAACTGGTATTGCTTGAAGAAATGAAGGGGTAAAGGAACTACAAACCCTCAGGAGGTGGGAGAGCAAGTAGTATGAGTGTGGACAAAGTGTAGTTGGAGGGACAAGATGTGGGGCCAGCGTTGTGCAACTTCAGAGAGTGGAAGCTGGGCCTGGAGCTTTTCTATTTACGGTCAAAGCCCGGATCTGAGGCTTCATAAGAAGATCTTGAGCAGAATGGACTTTTCAACTCGTACTTTGAAAAAAGAGAAGTGCTGTTGAAAAAGCTCTGAACATGAAGTCTGGGAGTTGGGACCATCACAGCAAGGGATCAGTGTCATCAAACTACTCCAGGTTTGTTTGTTTGAAGAAAGGGTTTAACGAATAAATGCATACTTACAAGTTGTGCATTGTATTTTTTTTAATTGACCAGATGTTTTAGCTTAGTTTCATCATTATTAATGGTGGTATGGTAGGGGTGTATTCCAGTAGAACGTGTGATGTTTGGGAGTTGATTTCAAGCAAGTTGATTTTGAGCAAATTCTAGAAATTTTAAACACAAAAGAGAACCTAATGAAGGGAATTGTAGGTTTTATGAAATTATTGAAACGTTTGGAGGAGCAGGTGTTAGACTGAAGATCAAAGAATGACTCCTAGAAAACTCCAGAATGGGCAGTAATTGTGTTCAGGAATTCACCAAATAGCTATGATTCAGAATTTAGGAGGACAGGATCTAAGCTACTGTATCAACCATTGCTGCTTCTTAGATCCTGGAAGAAAGAGGCTGCTACTTTTGTCACTGAAATTTTGTCACATCATCCACAAAGCTGGAGATGGACCATTGGCATCTCTACAATCCTTCCTGCCAGTGGAACACTGCCAAAAGCAACAGGAAAATAGCCTTTGTTTTTCTTTTCCATTCAAATTTCTTGCAAGGGCATCTAATTTGTGAAAACTATTTTGCATGCAGAATTCTAGTTTTTAGCATTTGTAGCTTTCCAGCCTCTGCAATATAGAAATAATCAGGGCCACCTACATAATTTGCAGGGCTCAGTGAAAAAATGAAAATGCAGAGCCCTTTATTTAAAAAGCAGGAAAAAAAAGTTACCATTAAAGGTAGTAAAATATAAAGATTTTTCTTTTCTTCCAGGGTCTCCTCTTGACTTGGATATGGTGTTTGTCTTTTCTTTCTTACTTTTTTTTTTTTTTTAAGTAGTCTTTATGCCCAGCACGGAGCCCAATGCGGGGCCTGAACTCATAACCCTGAGATCAAGACCCAAGCTGAGATCAAGAGCCAGCCGCTTAACTGACTGAGCCACCCAGGTGCCCCTAGTGTTTTTATTTTCTATTTAATGTTGTTCTAAGTAAAGAAAGATTAAAATTGTAATTTGTTAGCTTGAAATTTACATTTATTTTTATTTTATGCCATGCCAGCCTTAAATGCAAATATTAAGAGTATTTAACTGCATGTGGAATCTCTGAAATTATACGGTTCTACTTTAAAGCTCATACATGCATATGTATTTAATTCTAACATGAATAGTAGAAATGCTGCAGAAGGTAACTCAACTGTTTTTATTTCATTTCTGATGTGAGCACATTCTACCAACAGCTTCTACTTTCAACTTAGTGATGAGTAAAGAAGGACTCAAAGGAGAAGGAACTATGGGTGCCCTATTTTTCCCTTTCCTTCTATGTCATCATTTTTAGCAAGTGATTGTTACAAGGAAGACACATACATAAAAATGTGGTAGCATTCCTCTGTCATTCGTGTCTTAGAATGCCATTGCCTTCTTTCTGTGTTAGAGCCTGGGTGGCTCAGTTGGTTAAACATCTGACTCTTGGTTTCTACTCAGGTCACGATCTCAACAGTTCATGAGTTCGAGTCCTGCATTAGGCTCTGTGTTGACAGTGTAGAGCCTGCTTGGGATTCTCTCTCTCTCTCTCTCTCTCTGTCTCTCTCTCTCTCTCTTTCTCTGCCCCTCCCCTGCTCCCTCTCTCTGTCTCTCTTTCAAAATAAATAAATACAGTTCAATTTTTATTTTAAAGAAGCAAGTCCTGGTTTAAATGGAAAGCATGTCCTGTCAGGACAGTCAGCACCCCTGCTTATGCAGTTGTGGATATAACATGCTAGTTTTTGGGGTTTCTTTAATGTTTATTTCTTTTTGAGAGGGACAGAGACAGAGACAGAGCATGAGCAGGGGAGGGACAGAGAGAGAAGGAGACACAGAATCCGAAGCAAGCTCCAGGATCCGAGCTGTCAGCACAGAGCCCAAAGTGGGGCTCAAACCCACGAACCGCGAGATCATGACCTGAGCCAAAGTCAGAGCTTAACCGACTGAGCCACCCAGGCACCCCATAACATGCTAGTTTTGCTGAGCCCTCAGGTATCACAGGCACACTGGAATTGTCTGCTCATGGAATATTGCAAATGCTGTATGGGAATGAAGCAGCAAGGAAGAGCAGGTGTGCACATTGCCTATATAGTATCTGCTCATGTGCACGCCACTTTGTCCCATCAGACTTCACTTACAAAATACATGTTCAGAGATAAAGTTATTAAGAATTTTAAAACAGCAACAGCAAAGCATTAAACCAAGTTCATGGGCCTTCTGAATACAGAGCCCTGTGCATAGGAAATACCCATGAAGCTGGCCTGGGCATAACAAAAGGAGGTAGGAATGGATGTTGACTGTGAACCACTTTCTACTTTTGTGAAGCCCGGTTATGTTTACTGTGTCCTGCTGTTTACTGGCACCACTTTGGGCAATGTAGAAAAAAAGCAGTCCCTCTGTTAGACCTTACTGATTTTGAGTGAACTAGAAAAAGGTGCCCTTTCTTAAGATACTTTACTGCCATCTGTTGGAAAACTGTCATAACTTTATAAATTAATGCTGACTACAATGAATGGTGTCTCTTGGGCAATGCTCAATCTGTAAAAATGTGAGTGGCAGTCCTGCCTGTTACCTTCAGGATCCCTGGACACCAGAGGCATACACGCTGACAACTCACGACCTGAGCTTGGCAACTTCAGTGGGCAGAGGGCAGGGGTTGAGGTGGCAGACCTACAGGTGGCCGAGGCATACCTCTGAATTCCAGCCTCAGAAGCATTCGGTTGAGAATCAAGACCAGTTGTTCCTCTTTTTACATTGCCCCGCCCCTTGGCAGCCCATGAAGATTGTCACGGTGGGGGCTTTTGGCCAGTTCCAACATCTGACAAAGCCTAGTGGATGGAAATAGTATTTTTTATCTAGAGCAAGACTATACAGGCGAAAATAAAATTTTAAAAAATTTCCTTTTTTTTTTTTTGGCTTTTGGCTGGAATTACAGTAACTCTTTGTGATCCACATATCTTGTGCTAATGAAAAAATCTTAACATCAGATAAATGTACCTTTGTTTATAAAAAATAGGAAAACTGACTATAAATGCAATTTGTTCAGAGATTTTTCTAATAATAGGGCCCTTGGGGTGGGAAAGCAATAAAAGAACTCCCAAAGATGCAGTTATTGGAAACCCTGCTCATGCATAGGCCCTTCTTCACAGATGTGGGTAAGCCAAAGACTTGAGGGAGCAATGGGTCTGCCTGAGGTCACAACATCTGAGTAAACTGCAGAGTTAGGATTCTGACTTGGGCATCAGAATCAAGTGGCTCCTGAGCCTGGCACCTTTTCAATCCCCAAGAGTGGAAGAGTGGGCATCTGCTTCTTTCTTCCTCCTTCTCTTCTTCTTCCTCCTGAAGTTTCATGAACCTTTATTCAGATTCAGAAAGAACCCAAACCGTTTCATTAACATTTGCCAAAAGATTACTGGATATTGTGACTGCATTGCATTTAATAACAGTGGCTAAGAATTCTTTTGTAAGCTCCACACTTACTAGTGAACCAATGATATCTCTTCTTTGTCCACAGAATACATTAAACTGTACTCTTAAAAGTGGAGCATCTCCTTATGCATGGGTAAAGACAAAGTGTTCTCCAAATACGGTCTAGGACATATTGTTCTGAACTTTGGAAATACAGTTCATTTTGTGATTACAGTTAATTTTTTTTTAAGTTTATTTGGGGGCAGGGCACAGAGAGAGGACAAGAGAGAATCCCAATCAGGCTCCACACTGGCATCGCAGAGCCTGACACAGGGTCAAACTCATGAACCGAACTGTGAGATCATGACCTGAGCCCAAGTTGGATGCTTAACTGACTGAGCCACCCAGACGCCCCTTGATGTGCTGTTTTAATTCTGTCAATATTATTACTGTAAATTTAATCATCTCAATAATTAAATACCATTAGTTTTCTCTGTAGTAATTCTGGTATTATTTTTCTGTCACACTAAAAGCAGATTGATATAACTTGGAAAACTGATAGTATAACTGTATGTTTTTGTTTACAGTCAGCTGGGAAAAAGTTCTAAAATATTCAATTAACAATTCTATATGTGTTTTCCTATTTTTTATTAAGGTATCATTTACATATAGTTAAATTAACCCTTTTTAGTGTATGGTTTCATGAGATATGACAAATAGAAACAATTATGTAACCTCCATCACAATCAAGTTGTATTACAATTCCATCACCCCCAAAGAAATTTTTGAGAGTTCAGCCACAGTTAAATATATCTTCCTTTTGGGATCTTGTCCAAGGGCCTTTCACTTCCCTCACTAGACCATCTGGCCTTTCCCAGGAAGTTCTTAGCCCTCAAGTTGATGGGAATAGCGAGGCCACTGTGTTCACAGTCCAAGGGAGAGGGCTGGCAACAGCACATATAAGGCCATGTACCCAGACTCTCAAAAGAGTCCTCAACCTAGGAGGATTGAGGGGAGGAGTGGACCACCAGTGAGTCACTCCTGGGTTTGTCAAGAGGCAAAGGTACCCTATACTTACCTGTTCTTGCCACTCTGCCCTGACTTAACCTCCTCAGGTACACACAACACACAGTTATTTACATGTGCACATACACAAAAATATCTCTAATATACATAAATACATACATATACATGATCAACCCTATGCACAAATGTTCACTGACATATAAACTCAGACATGTACATAGACATGCACATGCATGTGCTCATGAACGACTTCTGGGAAAGTTGCAACATGTGTGGACATTATCTGCAATTTGCTCTTCCTGTTGCTCAACTTCATACTTCCCCATGCCAGAAGACATCAGATGCTGCTTGATTCTGACTCTTCCTTGGGGCTTCTCTCTTGCTATAGGTTATGGTAGCTAAAGGGTGATTTCTAATTTTCAACCAATTCAGGGAGTTTGTGTCACTGAGAGACAGAACGAGCCTGATGCTCATTATGAATGAGATATTGGGGGCTGGTGGGACAATAGGGCATGGGAAAGTAAAGCCTGTGTGACTTCTTTTGTAGACGTGGATCACTGTGCAGAAGCAGCTGGCTGCCAGAGATGGCTGTGAGGGTATCAGTCTATATCTAGCTGAATTTGTGTCTCTAGTCTTAAGAAAGCCCATATTGTAAAGCTTACATTTCTCTGGATCATCAATAGGATGGTGCACATGGTGAATTTTGCACATGGTGAACTCTTCACTGAGCATTGGAGAGAATTTTGAGCACCTGTGGGTTCATCAGCTGATCTTTCTTGAATACTGTGCTGTGAGCTGGGGAGTGGGCAGGTTCTACTTGGGTGGAGTCAAGTTAATTCCGGTCTTGCTAGAGGAAGTGCCCCTGCTAGTATAGGCCATAGACTATTTCTGGAAGGATAAACAAAGCATTGCGAACATTGATTGCTTTGGGGGAAGGAAACTGAGTAGCTGGTATCAAGGCCCTGTGTGGTGAGATGGGGAGTTCTCTGGGAGTTCTCAGTGGAGGACCCTTAGAAGAGGCAGGGCATGAGCTCAGCCCTGAATGGGGTCAACAAGTGAAGGAGGACAATTAATCTGGTATTAGCTTGGAATCCAGCATTGGCCCTACCTCCTTTTCAGAGGTTCTACATAGAACCAAGGCAAGAATGTATAGATGAAAAGGTTAGGGAGGTTGTCCCAACCTCCTTGCCTATCTAGTATGTCAGGCCAGCAGAGGGTCCTCATATTTGCCTGGCATAGTGTCCCACAACTTGCTTTTCCCTTTGGGCCCAGGACAGGCCTAGCTTAGAAGGAGAAGGTGGGGATGCCCCTGTTCCCTGAGTTTTTTGTGGACAAAGACCATTGACCCAGTGATTTTTGGACCCACATAGCTCTTCCTTTTGGAATTACAAGTCTGAGTTGGAGCAGCAGGGCCCCATTCTAAAGCCTGAACTGCTAGGGCTGTTATCAGGGAGGGTCAGGGAGAAGGTTTTATACATGTTTGCTGACACAAATCAGAGAAAATGAGGTGGGAAAGGAGGTGCAGGGCAGGAGCTATAAACATGTGGTACACTTTGGACTTTCCAAATTCTGAGAGGGGATGGGTAATGGACACTTTGGTCCCAAAGAGGGTGGCCGCTTGGAAAATAGTGAGCAGTAAGGCTTGACTAGATATATAGATGGTGTGAAGGGAGATTCTTGGAAGAATAATAGGATGGGTGGGTTGAGCCTGGATCAAAGAGAGCCTTAACAGTCACACTAGAAAGAGTTAGTATCCTACTAGCAATTTAGCATGACCAGAGTTACATGGATGGCACATTAATCTTGTGTGAGTAGGCGAGACTGGAGAAAGGGGATGGCATTTAAAAAGTTTTAATATTATTTATTTTTGAAGAGATAATACATTAAAATGGTTTAAAACTCAAAAAGTACAAAACAATATAAGATGAAACGTTTCCCTTCTATTTCTTATCCCAGCCATTCAGTTTCCTTCCCTAGGAGTAACCAACTTTAATAATGTCTTATTTTTCCAAAAATAGTATTATGTGTATACAAGAAAGAAAGTACATAGTTCTTGTATTTTCTCTTTTTTACACAGACACTAACATATTATACACCCTTCTTTTTCTTATGTTTCATCTCATTTAATTAATGCAGCAAACATGTAAGCCAGTAATATCTCTATTTTACAGATGAGGCAATCGAGGCATAGAGGGGTTAAAAAATTTACCTAAAATTACAGATTTTATAAATGGTAAAGTTGAGATTTGAACCTGGAGAGTCTGATTTCAGAAACCCATATTATTATAGGAATATATTATAATACCAATATTTATTGCACCAAAAATCCTAGCAGTAAAATTTATAAATCACGAAACTGATCCTTTTCACATCAACTAAGAAGTGCTATCTTAGCATAAGTGTCTGTAAGGTAATTTTCAATTATTGACAGAATTTTCAGTTCTAGTAAGAGCTGTCTTTCGTCTCTCTCACCTAGAGCCTTCTGGTCGCAGACCTCCTCCGAGAAGTTTCCTGTCCATAGCAGAGGCTCTTCAGGTTTTCTTCGGTCATTAGGTTCACAGTCTCAGTCCATTTGAGGAGGAACATTGGTATTATAGCAGCAGCATTTACTAAGGAACTTGATCCTGTACAAAAACTTTTCATCGATAAGATTAGAGAATAGAGAACTAAGCACAGGCATCTGGAGGACGTGTTGATATTGGCCCAGAGTACCAGCAAGAGCCGGAGAGGGAGTTTTTAAAAACTTAACCAAATGTATGGTAAAGCAGACATGAATACATTCCCTAACTTCACATTTGAAGATCCCAAATCTGAAGCCATCGAAAAACTCCAGTCCTGAAGAAATAATGTAAAATTTATTTGGTAATTTGTCCTAGATTAGTTGCACAACTGGTCAGAAGTATCAGAATAAATATGTATTTCTCAACTGTCAAAAAGAAATAAAAAGCTGTCTTTCAATACATGAGTTTATTTTCTCTACATTAAAAAAAAAATTCTCTGATGGGGTGCCTGGGTGGCTCAGTCGGTTAAGCATCCAACTTCGGCTCAGGTCATGATCTTGGTGGTTCAGGGGTTTGAGCCCCCCATTGGGCTCTGTACTGACAGCTTAGGGCCTGGAGCCTGCTTTGGATTCTATGTCTCCCACTCTCTCTGCCCTTACCCTGCTCATACTCTGTCTCTCTTTCTCTCTCAAAAATAAACACGAGTGTGTAAGGGTCAGAGAGAGAGGGGAGACACAGAATCTGAAGCAGGCCCCAGGCTCCGAGCTGTCAGCACAGAGCCCGACACAGGGCTCAAACCCATGAGCTGCGAGATCATGACCTGAGCTGAAGTCAGATGCTCAACTGACTGAGCCACCCAGACACACTTACTTTTTCATTTTTAAAAACTAGTGTCCAGGAAGTAAGTTCAGAACAACTGAATAAAGATGAGTTACCTTGAAATTGCATTATTTTTCCAAATGTGGGATTTTTCTCAAATTAAAAATTTGTGGCAAAATAAATGTACATAACATAAAATTTACCATATTAATGATGTTTAAGTGTACAGTTCAGTGGTATTAAGTACATTTATAATGTGTAACCATCACCACCGTCCATCTCTAAAACTCTTTTCATCTTGCAAAATGGGAACTCTATACCCATTCAATAATGACTTCTCACTCATTCTTCTCTCCCCTGGCAACCACCATTCTACTTTCAAGTCCCTAGGATTTTGACTAGTCTAGGTAACTCAAGTAAGTGGAATCATATAGTATTTGTCTTTTTGTGACAGGCTTATTTCATCTAGTGTAATGTCCTCAAAGTTCATCCATGTTGTAGCACGTGTCTTCTTTTCCTTCTTTTTAAGGCTGAAAAATATTCCATTGTGTATATATACTACATTCACCTATCCATTCATTCATGGATGGACATTTGGGTTGCTTTCACATTTTAGCTATTATACACACTGTTTTGCACTTGCTTTTTACATTAACAGTGTATCTTGGATATTTTTCCACATCAGTACACAATATGTCTCCTTTTTTTATCTTTCCTTCTTTTTATTTTTTTGTTTTACAACATACTTCAATTTTTTGCACAAACTGTAGTTTCTTTGACTTGTCCCCTATAGCTGGATATTTGGATTGTTACACATTGGTTTTGTTTTTGTTGCTACATACCATGATGTATATATTTACTTATCCCTCTCTCTATCTATCTAAATATGATCCATCATATATATGATCCAAGATACACCAATGACCTCATTCCATCCTTCAAAGCAGGGTTTGGCTCTGCTGTTGGGCTGAACTGTTGTGATCATATCCTCCTTCCCCTTTACTTTGCTATTGCTTTTTCAGGCTACAGGCTCACAAGGTACAGCCCTGCTGTTCCTACATTTCTTCAGGGCAGAGCCAACATTCAAGGGAGTAATAAAAAGGCAAATAATTTGGTGTCCCTTCAAACTGGTTTTTTTTTTTTTTGCAGGAATTCTCTTTTTTTAAATTTTTTACTTTTAGAAATTTTTTAAAATTATTTTTTTATTTTTTAATTACATCCAAGTTAGTTAGCATATAGTGAAACAATGATTTCAGGAGTAGATTCCTTAATGCCCCTTACCCATTTAGCCCGTCCCCCCTCCCACAACCCCTCCAGTAACCCTGTTTGTTCTCCATATTTATGAGTCTCTTCTGTTTTGTCCCCCTCCCTGTTTTTATATTATTTTTATTTCCCATCCCTATGTTCATCTGTTTTGTCTCTGAAAGTCCTCATATGAGTGAAGTCATATGATTTTTGTCTTTCTCTGACTGACTAATTTCACTTAGCATAATACCCTCCAGTTCCATCCACGTAGTTGCAGATGACAAGATTTCCTTCGTAGTACTCCATTGTGTATATATATATATACCACATCTTCTTTAACCAATATCCATCTATCTTTCCATACTTTGGCTATTGTTGATAGTGCTGCTATAAATGTGCAGGTGCATGTGTCCCTTTGAAACAGCACACCTGTATCCCTTGGATAAATGCCTAGTAGTGCAATCGCTGGGTCGTAGGGTAGTTCTGTTTTTAGTTTTTTGAGGAACCTCCATACTGTTTTCCAGAGTGGCTGCACCAGCTTGCATTCCCACCCTTCAAACTAGTTTAAAATACTTGTTGAGGGGTGCCTGGCTAGTTCAGTCAGTAGAGCATGTGACTCTTGATTTGGGGGTCATGAATTCAAGCCCCACATTGGGCACAGAACTTACCTAAAAAAAATTATTAAATAGATATATATCAAGCAAAAAGAACTGATTTATTAATAAAAATGGTATATTTTTATATTAAAATGAGGGATTTATTACATTCATTGTATATATCATTGTGTTTTATTCAATGTGAATTTGTTTTTATTTCCCAGTTTTTCCACTATTGATATCATTATCTAGCAACATTCATTAAAAGTAGAGGTAACTTATAAAGTTCCAAAGTATTTTTTGAAATATGCTTAGTAATTTTCTGGATTTCATATAACCAGAATGTTTCACACTTTCAGTAGCTTGTTCTTTTTTCAGTTTCCTTTTATAATTTTCTGAGCCAGACAATTTTAAAGGGATTATAAGTTAGAAAGCATTGTGCTATGCTTTAATCATTATTTTCTGTAACTAAGAGAACTTTCTAATGTGTGTGTGGAGAGAGAGAGAGAGAGAGAGAGAGAGAGAGAGAGAGAGAAATCAAGAATGAGTGTAAGGTTTTTGCATGAGCTGAAAGAATGGGATTTCCATTTGCTTATATGGGGAAAGAGTGTGGAAGGGGCAGCATCATGGAGACAAATCAGAAATACAATTTGGAATATGAAATACCTTTTAGACCTCCAAACTGAGATGTTAAGAAGTCAGTTAGATATACAAATCTTGAGTTCAGGGACAAGTTCTAGGCAGAGTTAATATACATAAAGTGCTTAAAACAGTGCCTTGGAGATATATATAAAGTTTATTTATTTGGAGAGAGAACACGAATGGGGGAGAGGGGCAGAGGGAGAGAGAGAATCACAAGCAGTCTCCATGCTCAGTGCAGAGCCCAGCAAGGGGCTCGATCCCACAACTCTGGGATCATGACCTGAGTAGAAATCAGGAGTCAGATACTCAACTGACTGAGCCACCCAGGTGCCCCTCAATCTTTTATATTATGGATAGTGCTTTCTGTAACTTGTTTACAAAGTCCCTACCCAGAGGTTAGAAATGTATTTGTTAATATTATCTTTAGAAGATTTAAACTTTTGTTCATGACATTTATAACTTCTTAATACATCTCAAGTTGATTTTTGTTCTGGAGCCTTTCCTCTACATGCTTGATTCAGAGATCCAGGCTCCTTCTGTCTTCTGTTTCATCTTTCCTTAGAACCTCAGAATTCTTCTAGCTGGTGAAAAGCCTACAAGAGAGACTGAAGCCTCATTTACTTCTTAAATACACTGACCCAGCAGTGACACACATAAATTCCTGCACATATTCCATTGGTAAGAACTAGTCACATGGCCACATCTAGATGCAAGTGGGACTGGGAAATGTTGCCATGAGCAGACAGTTGTTTCCTAGGGACAATGCCACACACTGTGTTAAGGGGAAACATGATTTTTTGAGCTACAAGGTAACTCCACAACTTTTACCGTCTTCTACCGCTCTTCCCACCCCAACCCTTCCCAGCCACCTTAGGCTTCTTATAGCTCCTTGCACACTCCAGGCACACTTCTGCCTCCTGCCCTTTCCTGGAATTACCTTCCCTTACATGTTCACTTGCTCTCTCTAATGTCCTTCATTATGAAATGGGTGCCCTGGAATGCCACTTATTAAGAATGTATTATGTCCCAGATATCTGAAATTCCTTTTTTCATTGATTTTTAAAAATTAATTTAATAATCTTCAAATCAATCTTGTGAAAAAGGTTAAGAATGATTATTCTTACTCCAGAGAGGTTAATTGATGTGCCTCAGTTCACACAGCTAGTAAAAGCAGGAGTGGGGATTTAAACACTAAATCTAAAGAACATCCAGCTTTGTTTTCTCTCTGACTCTCAATAGAAGCAATCACTCTGCCAAACATATTTCCTACTGGGAAGGAGATCACTTTACAATTGAGTATTCTGGGCCTCTGAGCAGTTACATTTCCCAAGGCAAATTAATACAGTTGGGGTTTTGTTTCGAATTTGTGTTTTATGAGTTGACTTGGTGTGAGAGATCTCCCAGCACTTGATTGCCTTGGATGCATTGGATAAAAAGTCTCTGGACTAGAGAGAGCACGCAAGCTGGGAAGGGGCAGAGAGAGAGGGAGACACAGAATCTGAAGCAGGCTCCAGGCTCTGAACTGTCAGCACAGAGCTTGACACGGGGCTCAAACTGACCAACTCACCAACTCCTAACCAACTGAACCATCCAGGAGCCCCAAAAGTCTCTGTACTTTTAAACTGAGGACATTTAAGCTTTTTTTCAAGTCTCTTTTTCCATATCGCCCTCAGTAATCATTTTAAGATGTCAGTCAGATCTTGTCATTCTTCAGCTTAAATTCCTCTAAGTTACCATTCCTTACACACACTTCACAGAGTAAATTCTCTAGCCTGGCATTTGAAGACTTTCCTGCTCTGTCCCTCTTCTCTTTCCCTGGTTTCATCCCCCTTTAATTCTCCATTTCCCATTAAAATGAATTACTTGCTGTTGCCTGAATGTACCATTTTAATCTGTCACTCCCTGTTGTTGCCCATGCTTCCTGAAACATCTTCTTTCTCTCCCTTTTTACCTGAGAAGTTCCTTTTGATCCTCTGGAACTCAGGTCACATTATACCTCCTTCTGGGAACCTTCCCTGACCATCTCCCAACCTGGGGAGATGCCCAGATGCCTTGTAATTATTTAGCTCCCTAATCCCCCTCTACTGTCTGTGCCTCCAACATACAGGATGGGGGAGGATTATTCATACCATCCTGAATAAACTTTGTGAAGCTACTTTCTCCTCCCCACTTTTTGTCCCCTCAGTTCAGCCAGGTTACATACAGGGAGGGGCAGGTGCTATGGTTCCCAGTGATGTTGGTTGTGACCTCCAGGCCACCCTCCCCAAGGGAACCAAAGCTTGAGAGAAGTACCCAGGAGAGAACCCAGGAGAGAGCCCAGGGTTAGTCCTTGGGGAAACCAGCTGCCTTCCAGAGTTCTTAGTAGCAGCCTGCCAGATCAAACCTTTTGCTGGAATAATAATAATTTATAATAATTATGGAGTGCTTTTTATGTTCCAGGCACTATTATGACCATTTTACCTGTTTGCACATTTATCTTATGTAATCTTCACAAAAACATGATGGCTGGCACCTGGAGACTGCCCAAGGTCACATAGTAAATGACAAAGTCAGGATTCAAATCTGAGCATTTTGTTTCTAGAGCCCATGGTGGTAACCAAGGTACTATATTACCTTCCTGGCTTCTGATCTCCAGTTTCCTGCCTACCTTCTACGGGAACCAAATCAGAGGGTCACAAGACAAGGAGCAAGAAGCAAGTTTCTCTCCTCCTCACCCCCCACTTTTTCTCAGGAGGACCAGCTCAGAGATGGATCTGAGATTTCTCATAAGTAGAAAGGGAGCTCCTGAGTGGCTGGGGCCTCTGGAGGCCCTAGGAGAGAGATGAGGACAGCCTGGTGCATGGGAAAAGGCCTGGCTGAGGTGGTGGGTGAGGGAGTTGGGAGCTGGCAGCGAGCCCAGGATTCTAGTCCGGGTTTTGTCTCTTAGACTCTATATAAAGTTGGGGGGAAGTCTTTGCTTCTTTCTGAGCCTTAGTTTTCCCCATTTGTAAAACAAGGGTAAATACAGGACTGGCCGATCCATCTCCACCAAAAAGAGGCGGCATCTTCAGCTCTCCTGCCCGAGAAAAGGGCAGGGCACGGAAGCCAGGGAGCAGGGGCAGGGAGAAGACGCTATCTGGGGTCTAGGTCTAGTCTGGAGATGGGACCAGGTGGGGTGTTGAGCTCAGTCTTGCGACCCCATTCCTGTGACAGGGCCGGTTAAGGAGGAGACGTCTGGACCGCCAAGTAGGAGGAAGAGGTGGGGGGACAGAACGTGGGCCAGGCTCTCGGCTCTGCAGGATGCGCCCACTCATCCCTCACCTCCTTATCCTCTCAAAAGGAGTCGCAGCCTGTAGAAGGTAGCGGTTGCCGGCGACCCAGCAGTGGCCGGCGGCGCTGCGGCTGCCGCCTGGGAAGCTGCCGCCCTCCGGGCCCGAAGAGCATCACGTCATCCTTTCCGCCAGGCTCCCGCCCCCCTCCCCGACGGCGCCTGCGCAGGCGCGGCGGGAGGGGGTCGCGGTGGGGGCTCTCTCCTCAGCGCTTTCCGCCCTTCTCCAAGCTCGCTCGGGTCGCGGCGCTCTCGGCGGGCGGCAGCGGCGGCGGCGCAGAGAGGAAGGCGTCCAGGATGCGGCGCGGGGCGGCCCGGTGCCCCCCTGACCCGTCACGGCAGCCGCGGCGGCCGCGGGGACCGGGCCAGGGCCGGGGGCGGCGGCCCGAGCCGCGGTAGCGGCGGCGGCGGGAGGGGCAGCCTGAGGGCGGACGGGCGGGCGCCCTGGTGCGGGGGCTCCGCACTCCGCACGGCCCGGCCCGGCTCGGCCCCGGCGCCATGAGCGGCGGCGGCGGCGGCGGCGGCGGAGGGGGCTCGGCGCCCAGTCGTTTCGCCGACTACTTTGTCATCTGCGGGCTGGACACCGAGACCGGGCTGGAGCCGGACGAGCTGTCGGGTGAGTGCGCGCGGAGCCCGGTGCTGCCTCCCTGCGCCCACTGCGGCCCGGGACCCTCGAGGAAACCTCCCCGCTTTGTCCCGGGATCTGGGCGAGGGCCGGTCCGCAGGACCCACGGCTGGCGCGGAGGAAGGGGGCATCGGGCTGGAGGTGGGGAAGCGAGGTTAGAGGCTCTGAGCCGCGAGGTGTCCGAACGGCCCCAAGGCTTCTCTGCGCGTTGTCCTGTAGTAGGGGACGAGGAGGAGAGGGAAGCGTTGTGTGATCTGTCTGGTGAATTAGTACAAGATAAAGGTAAGCTTGTTCTCGAACACCCGTTAGGTGAGGGAAGAAGGTATTTCACGATTAGTGCAAGTAAGTTCTACCCAGACTTTTAAAAAAAACCAAGGAGAGCAAAACAGAAACTTGGTGAGTTTTTCTGGCCCCTTCCCAAGAAGCCAGTTCCTCAAAAACCAGCCCTGGGATGGGCCCCCTGTTTGATAGGACATGAAGTAAAGTTGAGCCATGAAGTGAAGTTGAGCCACACGAAGAAGGGTAAGAACTCTCTTAGTTCTAGAAGGTCCTGTACCCCGAGGCTGTGCCTCTTTTTATGAAAAGTAATTGGTGGCCTTTTATGAGATCAGTGTCATTTGTGAATAAAAGCGTAGCAACCTAGTGGGAGAGTCTGGGTTGGGTCGTTAGGCTTCTCAAGTCATCTTTCAAAGAGGAAGTGGTAGGGGAGCGATTTGGGGCCCAGATCAGATTTGGAAAGAATTGCAGAAGAATGTCATAATTGTAAAATCCCCATGAATTCCACTGCACTGTCATTGGAGCCTTTGAATTGCAACAGTTTTGAAAAAGTTTTTGTCTGGAGTGTCCAGTGTGTAGGTGTCATGTGAGTGGAGGTTTGTTGTTGTCATCCTGACTTGAGAGGGGATACCCCTTTCCAGTGCTCTGTCATGATGTATTCACTTAAGTTTCCTGAAAGTGATTATGCTGTTGACTAATTTTACTTTGTTTCAGAGATAATGGGACAAGGTGGTTGGTTTATTTTTTAATTTTTTTTAATTAAAAAAATTTTTTTTATGTTATTTATTTTTGAGACAGAACGTGAGCAGGGGAGGGGCAGAGAGAGAGGAAGACACAGAATCTGAAGCAGGCTCCAGGTTCTGAGCTGTCAGCACAGAGCCTGATGAGGGGCTCGAACTCACCAACAGTGAGATCATGACCTGAGCCAACGTTGGAGGCTCAACTGACTTAGCCACCCAGGCACCCGTTTGTTTATTTTTGTCACCAGAAAAATTTCCATGTTTCTTATGAAAAAAAAAAAAAAAAAATTAGGTGCATACTTCAAGTGACAAAAATAGATCATCTTTTAAAAAACATGATAAATTGATGACTTTTATCAAGGTCAAAACAAATATTATTTTCTCAAATTTATAGCAGATGGAAAAGAATATCATGAAGCAGTAATGCCGTTAATACTAGGCCTTTTGTTGGGGTTGCTTTAGTGTTTCAAGTTCACTCTTTTAGGTCTTTAAATTCTTATAATAAAGATGCTAATTTTTCATCTCTGTTTCATATTTATTAAATTTTTGACTTTATGATGTAGTTGTTGGAATTCAGTTCATGATGTTGGAGTTGGGAGGGACCTCAGAGAGGAAAATGAGCCCCAGGAAGGACAGTAGAGCCTACATCCTGTTACTTAATTGGCTGACTTTTGGTTCATTGCTCCTTACACTAAGCTGCATCTCTGCCTGGCTGGGTCTTTAGAAAACGTAAACATGTTGAGAAAGAATAAAAATAACAAAGTTGTCCCCAGTGAAAGAAACTTTAAAGTGGTGGAATAGACAAGTGTTATTTTTATACTGTGCTTTTGAGTGTCTATTAAATTATATAGAAACTTGATTTTAGAAAATAAAGAGAATGGTTTGCAAATGATAAAGCATAAGAATGAAGCCGGGAAGTGATTTGTTAGAGCATGGATTTTGCGGTTAATCATTCCCCCTCTGCAATACATTGGCTGTCTTGGTGACTAGCGGCAATTTAGGTAACTGCTGGCATCTTCGTGTATAAAACAGGTAAAGTAGATAAAAAGCATCTCATCAAGTAGACCCTCAAAAACGTTACTTTTCTTTTAGCGAATATCTGTTAATTATCTGTTTTTTCAGCAAGCTAAAATTATATCCCTGTGAAAGCTTGGGAGAATAAAGAAAAGGCGATCAATTGTATAAAATGTGTGAAGGAAGGGTATTTTTTTGTCTTTTTAAATGTGGTTGCAGTAGTGGAATGCCAAGACCATTTATTCAGTAGGTGGCCTTTGTTCGAATAGGCACTGATTGAAGGATTTCTTTTTCCCTTCATTTCATTTCTGGTGAGTTGGTAGGGGAATCTGGACGACCCAGAGGGAATCTGAATAAAATAAAACAGAATACAAATAGCTCTATGCAGGTCAGTATTGAGACTCTCCAGGGTGTATTTTCTCTCCTTAGCGAGCCTTATAGCTCCCAAACTGATGATGTCATAGTAAGTGAAACTATAGTAAATTGTGAACTGTACCCAGGTTCTTTAGGGAGGTATGAGGAGTCTATGTTCTCTCCAGGCAAATTAAGTTCTATACCTCACATAGCTTCTATGCTTTTAAAAAAGTGAATCCTGAACAAGCAAATCAAAGACATTCAGTGTTCCTTAGTTTTGTGGAGAAGGATTAAGATTCATTCTCTGGTTGCAATAATAAGCAGAGAGCTTAGATTCAATCTCTGGTTGCAACAATAACCATAGAGCTTGCTGTGTTGAATATAAACTCAAATCATCGGATTTTATAGGAGTCTCTCCCTGTCACCTCTTCTCCTTTTTTGCAGATTTAAGTATTTAGGCAAGTCATTTAGTTACTTGTTGTGCAGGGAACTGAGGAAGGTAAGAAAATTGTTTTCTTTCTGGTTAGTTGAGGAAGTATTTTGGGTTGTGAAGAGAGGAAGGTAATCAATGAATGAATCCTAAGTCTAGCCAACTTTAGGAAATAGTATCTGCTTGTTGGCTTTTTGAGCTTGTCGGATAGATAAGCAAATCTGTAAGAATTGCTTTCAATCTACGTTTTCATTACTGTTGGCTCAGCCTGAGTGGGGAGGCAGATGGCAGTAGAGTCCATTCCCACTCTTACCCTTTGATGGATGGGTGTCCTGGGCATCTTTGTTTCTCCCTTTTCTTCTTATGGTCACCACCACTGACTGCAGGAGAAGGCTTACCATGAGATAGGATTCCTGAGTTTACTTTCCCTGTTTCTGAGTGAGAATTAAGATTCCAGAATACTTGCGACCTGTTTTTTACCTTTTTTAAGTTCCTCTGAACTACCTGTGCCCAACGTTGAGATGTGAGTTTTCTTGGTTCTTGCATCCACTACTCCAGTTGTCCCAGGCTCTGAGCAAAGGACTTTGCCAAGAATTGAGGAGAAGGGCTTGGGAATATAGAAATGAGACTGGCCAGTATCCTGCCAAGAATTGAGGAGAAGGGCTTGGGAATATAGAAATGAGACTGGCCAGTATCCTGTATGAGCCTATTTAGAACACTGAGAATACACTGAAATCATCTCTTAATGTCACCGTTTGAAGAGAGGAAAAAATGTTTACTGACTAGGAAGGTCAGAGGCCTGGTGAGATCATACTCCTCCTTAACCATATTGAGCAATGAATTTAGAACATTAAGAATCATGGCATGTCAAACATGGAAGCACTCTTCAAGAGATTATATAACCTTATGATTTTACAGATGAAGAAACTGAGGACCTGAGAAAGAGAATATTTTTCTCCCTTGCCACATTTCATTCTTCTTTTGTGCTACTTGAGTGATGCTTTGAAGCAGTCCGTTGAGTAGAGGGGACAAATAAAAAGACAAGTAAAATATTTGTTTGGCAGGGGCAGGAGCAGACATTATGTCAGTTTTTCTAGTACAGGTTTCTGTTTCATTTTTTTTTTAATGTTTATTTATTTTTGACAGAGAGAGAGAGACAGAGCATGAGTGGGGTAGGGGCAGAGAGAGAGGGAGACACAGAATCCGAAGCAGGCTCCAGGCTCTGAGCTGTCAGCACAGAGCCTGATGCGGGGCTCGAACTCACAGACCATGAGATCATGACCTGAGCTGAAGTCAGACGCTCAACCGACTGAGCCACCCAGGTGCCCTGGTTTCTGTTTTATGTTAAGAAAGAATACTGTGTGTGATTCTCATGAGAGATATCTTATTTTTTTTAGCTTTTTCTTTTCATATAATTTCACACTGAACATTCACATGAATAGTAGAAAGATCTTCAACATATCCTTTTTCCAGATTCACTGATTAACATTTTGCTCCATTTGTTTTGTTTTATCACTTGTATGCGTATGTTCTCTCTCCTTAACATATATATAAACAACTTCATTGAGATAAAATTCATCTACCATATAATTCACTTATTTAAAGTGTACAACTCAGGGATCCCTGGCTGGCTCAGTTGGAAGTGCATGCAGCTCTTCATCTCTGGGTCGGGAGTTTGAGCTTCATGTTGGATGTAGAGATTACTTAAACTTAAAAAAAATATATATATATATAATTGAGTAATTTTTTAGTATATTCACAGAGTTGCTCAATCATGAGTGTAGTCAGTTATTTATCACTGGTGCTCCTCCCCGCCCCAGGACCCACACCCATTAACAGTCACTCCCCATTTCCTTCCAACTCTCTCAGCCCTAGCCAACCACTAGTCTACTTTTGGTATCTATAGATTTGCCTATTCTGGACATTTCATATAAATGAAGTCATATATGGTCTTCTGTGACTGGCTTTTTTCATTTAGTACATTTTTAAGGTTAATCCATGTTGTAGCATGTATTGGTATGTTATTTCTTTTTATGGCTGAATAATATCCTGCTGTATGAATATACCATGTTCTATTTATCCATCAGTTGATGGACATTTGAGTTGTTTATAGTTTTTGATCACTATGAATAATGCTGCTGTGAACATTTGTATAAATTTTTTTTTTAATTAATTAATTTCAGTAGGGCCCACACCCAGTGTGGGGCTTGAACTCACAACTCTGAGATCAAGAGTTATATGCTCTACCAACTAAGCCAACCAAGTGCCCCACATTTGTGTACATGTTTTTGTGTGGACATATATTTGCATTTCTCTTGGGTATATACCTGGGAGTGGAATTGTTGGGTCATATGGCATCTGTTTAACCTTTTGAGAAATTGCCAGACTGTTTTCCAGACCAACTGTACCAGTTTACATTCCCACTAGCAGTGTATGAAGATTCTACTTTCTCCATGTCTTCACCAACACTTATTATCTTTATTTTTGATTATGAGCATCCTGGTGGGTGTGAAGATACCTCATTGTAGTTTTGATTTACATATGCATGCTGAATAAGAAGGATATCTTATATTAAAAAAAAAAAAAAAAAAAAAAAAAAAAGGCTATTTCTTTCCAGAGATGAAGTGGCTGTAAAAAGTTTGATGAGCCAGGTTCAAACAGAGAGCCAATACGAGTTATTTATTTTTTATTTTTTTAATTTTTATTTATTTATTTATTAAAAAACCACCCAGAGGTATTTATTTATTTTTTATGTTTATTTATTTTTGAGAGAGACAGAGACAGAATATGAGTGTGTCAGGAGCAGACAGAGAGGGAGACAGAATCTGAAGCAGGCTCTAGGCTCTGAACTGTCAGCACAGAGCCCGACACGGGGCTTGAACTCACGAGCTGTGAGATCATGACCTGAGCCGAAGTCAGATGCTCAACCGACTGAGCCACCCAGGCACCCCCGAGGTTTTTTTTTTAAGGTTTATTTGTTTTTGAAGGAAAGAGAGACAGAGCGTGAGCAGGGGAGAGGCAGAAAGAGAGGGAGACATAGAATCCAAAGCAGGTTCTAGGCTCTGAGCTGTCAGCACAGAGCCCATTGTGGGACTCACGAACCATGAGATCATGACCTGAGCCGAAGTCAGAAGCCTAACCGATTGAGCCACCCAGGTGCCTCAAACTAATTTTTATTTTATTTTTATTTTCCTCTACCAGTCTGTCAATTCTGTGCAGATTCTCTTAGGGTCATTGTATAAAGGGTTCTCTGCTCTGAATCCCAGACTCCTAACTGAAGCAAAACTCAAATCCTGATAGCTTACCTTAGGCATCTTTGATAACTTACAGAGGTCAAGGTTGCTATAACAAGAGATTTCCTAAGTTAGTCATGTATTTCCTTTTCTAAAGTAGAGTAAAGGAGAGGTCAAGAGAAGAGACCAACACACAGAAAGCAGAGCAGTCCAAGGCAGTTTAAAATTACATGCTAAATTTAGTTGTAGAGACTGTATATTTTTCTTTTAATTTTTTTTAATGTTTATTTATCTTTGACAGAGAGAGAGAGAGACAGAGCATGAGCAGGGGAGGGTCAGAGAGAGAGGGAGACACAGAATCGGAAACAGGCTCCAGGCTCTGAGCTGTCAGCACAGAGCCCGACGCGGGGCTCGAACTCAACAAACCGTGAGATCATGACCTGAGCCAAAGTCGGAGGCTCAACCGACTGAGCCACCCAGGTGCCCCAAGACTGTATATTTTTAAACAGAACCTCACTTTGCACTCCCTCAGGTATGGAGGATCACACTGGAAGTAAGTGGATTTTGCTTGAATGGCACTGGAGCCTTGCTCTTCTCTTCTTAGAAGGAAATCCTGAGTCACAGTGTTTGGTGCTTAAACCAGATTCTCTTAGACTCTGCTTGGTCCTTTCTTCCTTCCTAGATTAGAAATAGTTTTCTTTGCCTAAGGCGTCCTTTGGCAACACCCATTTCCAGTTTTATGTCTTTTGTAAGCTTGTTTTCTGGCTGACTCTGGCAGACAGGAATTCTTGGACTTGGCTCCTTAATTCCCTGTTGCTATCCCTGGATATGAATTACTGTCAAGAGGTCTTAGAAGTCTCTCAGAAACCTAGGTACACATGAGGGAACCTGCTGGATATGGCATAGGATCCAGCAAAAGAGAGAAAGACTTACTTTTTAGAAGCTGGTAACTTCTTAGGGAATTTAGTGCTTACACATAGGCTTTTATTGTTAGATTTTAAGATGTAGTTCTCAAAAGTTAACTAAAAAATTTTTTTTAATGTTTGTTTATTTTTGAGAGAGAGACAGCATGAGTGGGGAAGGGACAGAGAGAGAGGGAGACACAGAATGTGCAGCAGGCTCCAGGCTCCAAGTTGTCAGCACAGAGACTGACTTGGGCTCAAACCCACGAACTGTGAGATCATGACCTCAGCTGAAGTTGGATGCTCAACTGACTGAGACACCCAGGTGCCCCTAGTTCTCAAAAGTTATTAAGTGAGGCAGATATTGAACATATGTCTGTGTTCCAGATGTTCTGTGATGACTGATTTTAGTTTGGAGTATATGGAGTCCTGAACTGTAAATTTAGGAGTGACAGAGTCTTATTATGGTAGAAAATGAGAGCATATGCCAGCTCTCAAGCCATTTTCAGTGTGCTCCCAGAGGTTCAGATATGACTCCATGAAGTAAGATGGAAACAGGTATAGGTATAGTTTAGATTATCAGGTTTCTCAGATATTATACTTAGGATATTTGCTTGATGGTGATCCATGGAATCTGTCATAGTTTCCTATTAAAGAGAGCCAGGTTAGTAATATTTTTTTGTTCATTAGTGTGATGGGTAAGTCGGGTCAGACTCTTGCTAGGCCATCTGTTATCTACTGTATGGGCTGAACTAACTGGGTTAGTCTATTTTTTTTTTTAAGTTTATTTATTTATTTTGAGAGAGATAGAGCAAGCAGGGGAGGGGGAGAGGGAGAAGGAGAGGGAGAGAATCCCAAGCAGGTTCCACACCGCCAGTACAGAGACTGATATAGGGCTTGAGTTCATGAACTGACATTTTGACCTGAGCCAAAACCAAGAGTTGGATGCTTAACCAACTGAGCCACCAGGGACCGCTAGCTGAGTTAGTCTAAAATAGAGTTTTATGGAGTGCTGAGGGGCCTCAATAGGGAAAAGGTCTTTGGAGGTTCCTCTTGTTAAGCTTCATTCCTCTGTGAGTGTGGGATTCCTTGCCTTCTAAACTATTTCTAGTTGGCACAACACACTAAAAAATGAGCATGCATTCATTAATATTGGTCATAGAATTTAAAAAGTCAGAGCTAGAAATCAGAGATAGTCTAGCCACCACTTGTGGCAGATGGTAATGATTAATATTTGCAAATGACTTCATAGTTTTGCAGTGTACTTTTAAATAGTTTTTTAATTTTTTCAGCGCCACTTGAAAAAAAAAATTTGGTCCATTGTTACCCAACAAGTTGGAAAGAACTATTAGGATCCAGGTCTTCTGTCTCCTGTCACACCATTGATGAGATTATTGTTTTGAGTCATAGATTTGGGAAAACTGAAGCAATGGCTTAATCATTGAATAGCAAGAGTTTTATATGATGTGACCTCTTTAATTCAGTCCCCAGCCCACATTGCAGTAGAGGAGCTCTGTCAGAAGAAGAATCAGGTCACTCATTTTCTGAATTGTAGTTAAGGCTGGTTGTTATATATATATTTTTTCAAGTCTACCCCACTCTTAATCAGTTCCGAAAATGTTTTTCATAGATCAAGTAGTTACTAAGGCTTTGTTTCTAAGAAGCTCCCTTTTTTCATGTGGCTATTTCAGGATGTTTAATGCTGCTTTGTCTGAGGTTTCTTTTCTTTGAAAAAAAAAAAAAAAAGGTTTGCATCTGTTAGCCACAGAAATCACTCAGTATAGGCTGCAGTTTGTATATTTTGTGGTTGTAATTTGTGTGCTGGCTGTGACTTTTGGTTTACCACATTCATTCATACATTCATTCATTATTTATTTATTTATATTGTTTATTTTGTTTTTGAGAGACAGAGAGAGCACGGGAAAGGCAGAGAGAGGGAGACACAGAATCTGAAGCAGGCTCCAGGCTCTGAGCTGTCAGCACAGAGCCTTATGCCGGGCTCGAACCCATGAACTGTGAGATCATGACCTAAGCCAAAGTCTGATGTTTAACTGACTGAGCCACCCAAGTGCCCCCCACCCTGCTTTTTTTTAAGTTTATTTATTTTGAGAGAAACAGGCACAGCATGCGTGGAGGAGGGGCAGAGAGAGAGGGAGAGAGAGAATCCCAAGCAGGCTTCGTGCTGCCAGGGCATAGCCCGATGTGGGGCTCAAACCCATGAACCGTGAGATCATGACCTGAGCTAAAACCAAGAGTTGGACACTTAACCAACTGAGCCACCCACATGCCCCGGTTTATCATATTCTGTATAATGAAAGAGTATGATGGGATACAACAAAGAAAGTTTCAGAATTCTTAAAGGCAGGAAGAGATGAGGAGATGATTTAGAAATAATAATCATAAGCCATGATTTATAACATAAGTGAATAAAACCAATTTATAACAAATTACATGCATTTTTATTATCATACTTTAGAATTACTTTCCAGGAATGTCAAAGGATTTGGTTCTTTTCCCCATTGTATTGTCTCTGATGCCCTTTTCCTCTTTTTGCTTTTGTACTTTTAAAATAATGCCCCCCCAACCCTGTTTTAGCCTAGTTGTGAAGATAGATATTATTGTTAGATTGTTGAAGGAAACTAGAGATTTTATTTTAGGTGAGTTAGGTGTCTCTTCTTGTTTTTCCCAAAGTCTTTATTTGGCAATGACCATTAAAAAATTTCTTATTTTTTTTGCTGATTCTAAAAACTATAGGTCATTATAAAAATTAAAACATTACAGAGCAATGTTATATTGGGACACTGGGGTGGCTCAATTGGTTAAGCGTCAGACTTTTGCTTTTGGCTCAGGTCATAATCTTATAGTTTGTGAGTTCAAGCCCCATGTCAGACTCTGCACTGATGGTGTGGATCCTGCTTGGGATTCTTCCTCTCTCTCTGTCCTTCCCCTGCTTGTGTTCTCTCTGTCTCTCAAAATAAATAAATAGAAATTAAAAAAAATAAAACAAACAAAACAAAATATTACAGAGCTATGTTACAAATTCCTTTTGTCTGAGAGTCAGCTAGACAAATTTCTTAGAAGACAGTGCTTATACATAATAGTTGCTTGATAAAAGATTTGCTCTATTAATTATGAACTGATAGAGGCGGCCTATTCAGTTTTTTTTTAATGTTTATTGATTTTTGAGAGCGAGAGAGTGATCATGAGCAGGGAAGGGGCAGAGAGAGAGGGAGACACAGAATCTGAAGCAGGCTTCAGGCTCTGAGCTGTCAGCACAGAGCCTGATGCTGGGCTCGAACCCACAAACCGTGAGATTGTGACCGAGTAGAAGTCAGATGCTTAACTGACTGAACCACCAGGTGCCGCCTCTCCACTTTTTTCCTGATATAAAGCATAGGACTTAACTTTTAGCATTCAAGCCAAGCTTCCACAACTTTTCTAAGTGCTGAGTAAGTGAAGAAATGTGGAGGTCAGTAGAAGAGAGGAATAGTATTGATTGTTTTCCCATACTCAAAAAGTCCAGGGCCAAAGTCAGGTGTAGCAGTAAGATGGTGATGGAAGAGACATTTTGTACTGCATTCCAATTGTTTTATAAATTTTAATTTATAAAGCTGAATTTTAGGGGCACTTGGGTGGCTCAGTTGGTTAAGTGTCTGACTTCAGCTTAGGTCATGATCTCATGGTTTGTGGTTCGAGCCCCATGTCAGAGTCTGCGTTGACAGCTTAGAGCCTGGAACTTGCTTTTGATTCTGTGTCTTCCTCTCTCTCTGCCCTTCCTCTGTTCGCACTGTCTCTCTCTCAAAAAATAAATAAACATTAAAAAAAATTTCTTAAGCTAAATTTTATAATAGTTAAGATGAACCTGATTTTTTTTTTTTTTTAAATGAATCTGGTTTTAATTTGTCTAACCAGTTCTTTTGACTTAGGATCACAATCTCTTGTTGGGGAAAACCAAAACAAATATCTAGAAATATCAACTGCTAAACTGACATCCATTAAATTTGCTAACTCTCAAGTTCTATATGTCCAAATAGTATTTAATCCCTTTCATTGCTAGAGTTGTTTAATATTCTTCTCCTAGGCCATATTTTTAAAGTTTACTTATTTATTTTGAGAGAGAGAAAAAAGCATGAGTGGGAGAGGGGCAGAGAGAGAGAGAGAGAGAGAGAGAGAGAGAGAGGGAGAGAGAGAGAGAACCCCAAGCAGGCTCCAAACTGTCAGTACAGAGCCCCGTGTGGGGCTCGAACCCAAGAATCATAAGATCGTGACCTGAGCCGAAATCAGACACTTAAATAACAGCCACCTAGGCGCCCCTCCTAGCCCAATTTTTTCACAACATCTATATGAAACACATTCTTTCCCCAGCATTTCTATTGTGTGGAAAGTAGTATTTAAGCACTTACGGTTTTATCTTTTAGGAAGGTATTTAGTGTTTTGTGAAGGATTGTTGGTCTGCTGATCCAGTTCTGTGGGCTGCTTAGCTCAGTTGGTTATGAGTGTGGTGCATTTAATGAGGCCAAGGTCATTGAGTCAGTTTCCATAAGGACCAGTTAGCTTTGTTCTATCTACGTTTGTGCTAGTCTTAGCCTGCCATCCCACTGACAAGGACACTGTAGGTCATAGGGAACACAGGAAAAAAGTGAGGTTAGAGTAGCATTTCATCCTTGTTATAATAGATGATAATTAAATTAATAAGTATCTATTGTTTATTGAGTACACTTCAATGCCAGGTGTGAGAGGGCATTATCCCCATTTTATAGATTTGGGACGTAAAGTGCAGAGAATTTAAATCATGTGCAAGAATTATATAGCAAGAATTGAAAACCTGTTTTCCCTGTCTCCAAAGTCTGCTACCACAAACCTTTCTCTTACTGAAAGACCAACTTAGTGATGGGACACTTGTTTGCATAGCTGTGAGATACAATTGCTGTCTTTGAGCTAATAGTCTTCTGAGGAGTCAGGAATGTAAACCACTTGTAACTGCAGAAAAGGTCAGTTCCTTAAGAGAGAAGCAGATTGTGGTGTGTCCTTGGGGCTCTGGAGAGTGAACAAGTTCTGTTCTCTAGCTTTGTTGTTTATATCTGGCAAAATTTACTACGGAAGGCTTAGCTCTGGTGTGACCCTGAAAAAAAACATGGTCTCTGATTTATTCATTTGTGCAAAAACACTTGTGGACCTGTACATAAATTATAGAATCTGAGGGTTAGAAAAAACATGTTTGAAGATCATGGTATTTTTGTCTATCTAAAAATAAAACCGTTATAAAATACATATTTCTTATAGGGAATTTAAAAGTTTTAGAAAGGTATAGAAATAAGTGACTCATAATTCTTCTATCCAGATTTAAGCTGTTAGTATTTTGATGTCTTTATGTAGTTCCTTCTAGTTTTAACCATTTTTATTGCAGTATAATTTAAACACAGATCCTAAGTATATAGCTTGATATATTTTTATATGTGTATGCATGTGTATAACCATCACCCAGATCAATTCTTTCTAGTTTTTACTATGTGTGGGTGTATGTATATATACTTTTACATATTGTGATAAAGTGAAATGTAAAATTTTGTGTTTTGATTTTTTTCAATTAATGTTGTCATGAGTTATTTCTCAATATGAAGTATTCTCTTGAAATTTTATTGATCCCAGTGAAGAGTTAATTCTAAGGAGCAGAAACTCATTCAGACAAACTGAAGTAAAAAGGGTATTTATTTCAAATTATAACATGTAATGTATTTATAAATAACATCTTAAAAGAATATCCCACGTCAGGAACATCTGGGTGGTTCAGTTGGTTAAGCCTCTGACTCTTGATCTCAGCTCAGACCTTGATCTCTGGGTTGTGAGTTCAAGCCCTGCGTTGGGGAATTTCCTACATCAATATATAAATCTATGGAATATTTCAAATTTAATTAATTATTTTTGAGAGAGAGGGCACAAGTGAGCAAGGGGCAGAGAGAAAGAGAACCCTACGAGGGGCAGAGAGAGAGAGAGAGGGAGAGAGGGAGGGAGAGAGAGAGAAGCAGGGCTCACCTGGAGTCAGTTAAGGATCTGACACTTGGTTTCGGCTCAGATCATGATCTCACAGTTAGATCCAGCCCCACATCGGGCTCTGTGCTTACAGTGAGTGGAGCCTGCTTGGGATTCTCTGTCTCTTCTCTCTCTGCCCTTTCCCCACTCGCGATCTCTCACCACCACTTTTTAAGATTCCAGTTTCTCTACATCTGTAATAAAATGTTCTGGTTTTTCTAAAATGTTTCCATTCTGCTCGGAGGAAAATATCTTGTTTTAATCTGAATGTAATTATTTGTGAGGCTGAGCATCTTTTCATATATTTCATGTACCTTTGTATATTCTAGGAATTACCTGTTCAGGTCTTTTGTTCATGTTTCCATTGTGTTGATTATCTTTTTTTCATTCATTTGTGGAAACTGTGTATTAGGAATATTTTGTCAGGAAATAATTCAAAACTTGAAAAATGCTTGCAGTGAAAAATATATATGTACACTAGTATGTATTTATAAATTGGGGTCATAAGAGAAGTGCAGTTGTGTATATACTGCCTTTTGAATTATATGTCCATAATTTTCCCATGGTGATTAAAAATGTCTTAATTAAAAATATTCTCATGCCATTAAATATTCTTCATATATACGATTTTAAATGTTATTTAATTCCAAAGTACGGGTGAACTGTAGAATTTGTTTTTAATTTAAATCCAAGTTAGTTAAAATAGTATAATAATGATTTCGGGAATATAATTTAGTAACTCATCATTTACACATAACACCCAGTGCTCATTCCAACAAGTGCCCTCCTTAGTGCCATCTCCCATTTAGCCCTTACCCCCCCCCAACACCCAACCAGCAACACTCAGTTTGTTCTCTGTATTTAAGAGTCTCTTGTGGCTTGTCTCCCTCTGTTTTTATCTTATTTTTCTTACCTTTCCCCCTCAGTTCATCAGTTTTGTTTCTTAAATTCCACATATGAGTGAAATCATGTATTTGTCTTTCTCTGACTGACTTATTTTGCTTAGCGTAATACACTCTATAAACTGTAGAATTTTTAATGATTATTTGGCACTTGGGTGATTTATACTTTTTATAAATAATTTTACACTGTATTACTTTATACAAATCTTGAGTATCTTATTGCTCTTTTTTTAAAAAAAAGTTTATTTATTTTGAGAGAGAGGGAGAGAGCGTGAATGAGAGAGGGGCAGAGAGAGAGGGTGAGAGAGAATCCCAAGCAGGTTCTGTGCTGGCAGCACTGAGCCCAGTACGCTCAATCCCATAAACTGTGAGATCCCATGAACTTGTGAGATCATGACCTGAGCTGAAATCGAGAAAGAGTTGGACACTAACTGAGTCACCCAGGCACCCTTGCATCACTTAACTTTCTATATAATTTTGACATGGATGCAAAGTGGACATAGGGTAATAGTACTACATACATTATCTCATTTGGGCCTATTAGCAACCACATGTGGTAAGTTCTGTTATTCCCATTAAAATTTTTATTTTTATTTTTATTTTTTTATTTAAAAAAAAAATTTTTTTTTCAACGTTTATTTATTTTTGGGACAGAGAGAGACAGAGCATGAACGGGGAAGGGGCAGAGAGAGGGAGACACAGAATCGGAAACAGGCTCCAGGCTCTGAGCCATCAGCCCAGAGCCTGACGCGGGGCTCGAACTCACGGACCGCGAGATCGTGACCTGGCTGAAGTCGGACACTTAACCGACTGCGCCACCCAGGCGCCCCTAAAATTTTTCTTTAAACGTTTATTTATTTTCAAGAGAAAGAGACAGAGTGCGAGTGGGGGAGGGGCAGAGAGAGAGGGAGACACAGAATTGGAAGTAGGCTCCAGGCTCTGAGCTGTCAGTGCAGAGCCCAATGCAGGGCTCGAACCTACTGTAAAATCATGACCTGAGCCGAAGTTGGACGCTTAACCGACTGAGCCACCCAGGCGCCCCTGTTATTCCCATTTTATATGTGAGGACACTGATGCACAATATGGTTAAATAACTTACGTAAGACTATTCAGCTAACAGATGGAAAGACTGGAATTCAAACTCAAATCTGTCAGAATGTGGAGTTTAGTTTTTTTAAGAGTAAAATACTTTATTGAAATCAATATATAATGCGGTAAAGTGCACATATCAAAGTGCACACTGTGGTGTATTTTCACAAACAGATCATACCTGTGTTTCCAGTACCCCAAAATCCTTCCTGTGCCCTTGTCAGTCAGTATTTGCTCTTTCACCTACCAAGGGTAACCTGACTTCTAACAGGATTGATTAGTTTTGCCTGTCTGTAATTTATATAAATGTAATCAAAAGCTGTGCTATTTTGTGTTTGGATTCTTTTGCACATTATGTTTGAGAGATTCATTCATATTGTTATAAGTAGTTTTAGATTCTTACTGCTGTATAGTTTTCCATTATGTACCTGTATCACACTTTATCTCTCGGTTCTACTGTTGATGACACTGTGGGTAGTTTCTAGATTTTGAGTATTACAATAGTGTTATATTATGAACATTGCTGTATGTGGCTTTTTTGTGAACATTCCCTTTGTTCTTTTGCATGTTTACCTAGGAGTGAAATTGTTGGGTCATAGGTATATGTTCAGCTTTAGTAAGTACATGTACTGCCATACTGTTTTCCACAGTGGTTGTACCACTTTACAATCTCTCCTGCAGTGCAGTAAGTTGCTCCCTGTTCTCATCAATACTTGGTATTTTCCTTCCTTTTTATTTTAGCCATTCTGGTGGTTGTGTAGTGGTATTGCATTACTTAAATTTGCATTTCCTGGATGACTATTAAAGCTGAGCACCTCTCAAAAGTTTATCAGACATTTGTTTTTTGTTTTTTTAAAGTAGGCTTCATGCCCATTGTGGGGCTTGAACTCACAATCCTGAGATCAAGAGTCTTATGTTCTACTGACTGAACCAGGCAGGTGCCCTATCAGACATTTATTTGTATTCCCTCTTTTTAGAAGTATCCGTCTTTGGCCATTTTTCTTTCAGGCGGTCTTTTTTTTTTTTCTTATTGATCTAATGGATCAATTCTTTATATGTTTTATTATTTTTCAAAATGTTTATTTATTTTTGAGAGTGCATGCACAATTAGGGGAGAGACAGAGAGAGAAGGAGACAGAGGATCTGAAGCAGGCTGTGCAGTGACAGCAGACAGCTGATGTCAGGCTTGAACTCACAAACTGCAAGAACATGACTCTGGCCGAAGTCAGATGCTCAACTGAGAGAGCCACCCAGGGGCCCCTATATGTTTTAGATAAGAGTCTTTTGTTAGTTACATGTACTGAAAATATTTCCTTTAAAAAATATTTTTACTTTTTGAGAGAGAGAGCTAGAGCAGGGGAAGGGGTAGGGGTTGGGGTGGGGGAGAGCTTCTCCAGCAGGCTCCACGCTTTGCTTGATTCCATGACCCTGAGATATGACCTGAACCAAAATCAGGAGTCTGACACTCAACCAACTGAGCCACCCAGGCGCCTCTGAAAATATCTCCTTCTAATCTCTGTGTTTCATTTTCATTCTCTTAATGGTGGCTTTTGAGGAACAAAAGTTTTTAGTTATAATATAATCCGATTTATCAGTTTTCTCTCTTTATGTTTATTGCATTTTATATTCTGTTTAAGATATTTTTGCTGTTGCAAAGTCACAAAGATGTTCTGTGTTTCCTACTAAAAGCTTTATTGTTCTGTCTTTCACATTTAGATTTGCAGTCTCAGAGCTAACCCTCTTAATCACTATGCTGTGACACTACTCTGTACTGCCTGAAAAACGCTCTTACCCTGCTCATGCGCGCATGCGCATATGCACCACTTTTCAATATTCTGCACAATGGAAGAGAAACATTTCCATTGCTCTCACAGCTGGGCCTGTGGTACAACAAGGCTTTGATATGACCAATACAGTGCTTTTAATAGCAGTTTAGTAAAACAAATGCGTGTCTTTGTGCTTTGATTTAGTACCAGCTGGTAAAATTTTAGTGCTTAGGAAACTGAAAAAAAAAAAAAAAAAAAAAAAAAAAAGAAAAACGAATATTACTATAAGAGGTAGAGGTCTGAAGGGTAAAGAGAACTCACTTTTGTTATTGAGGGTAACCTGACAGGAGATTCTTAAATCTCCTTGTACACTCTAGAGGAAGTGAGGAGGTGGTCCTTTATTATAAACTGTGGGTTGGAATTTGGATTTAGGGATATGTTAGTGTTCTTGGTACAGCCATGTTTGCTGCTCTGAACTCTGCTTTGGGTAGATACACGATATATGTTGTCACTTTTATGCAGAAGAGGCTTCCTTCTTGGGAAGAATTTGGGAATTTCTAAGGCATTTCTGTGTCATTTTCATGGTTAAAGATTTAGAGGCGACTCTTGCATGTATGGCTGTCCTTTTGGGAGGAAAGGAGCTAATATTTGTTGGGTAGCTCTTGTGCTCTTTACAAGTATGTCCCTTTACATATGTTAACTCACTTAGTCCCTTAATGGGCCTATCAAGGTATTATTATCCCTGTGCTAAAGATGAGGAAACAGATTTATTGAAGAAAGAGCTTGGGCAGGTTACTTAAAATTCATCAGGGTATGCAACTAGTATTTGAATCTAGATTTGCCTGTGTTTAAAGTCTTGTTTCCTTTACCAATCATAGTGTTTATATCACAGGATATACTGTAGTACCTTCCTAGCTTCATCTGGAAGAGAGGCTTCTGTAGATTTGTAAGTCCTGTCTACCCAGAGAAGGAGATACAGATTTGTTCACATGTCTTCATGAATTCCAGGAGGTGTTGGTTTTTAATGATAAATTTTTATGTCTCTATAGCATTTAGCTTAGAGCTGTGTACATAGTAGGAACTCAGTCAAGATTAATAAATTGTTCGAGCATGAAATAATGTAGTAATGTAGTAGAACGGCTGAGTGTGGGGTAGACAATTCTCTATCCCATGGTGGCTGAATGGAGAAAACATCACTCTGTGCTTATATTTATAGCTTGAATTTGGTGGGAGGGTATAAGATGTGAGGTTTTGGGTGAATTGTTTTAAATGTCTTGCACATTCAGTAAATATTTGTAGGTTGATAATATTGATGAGTTATGGAGATATTTTCCACCTTGAGGAAGAATTTAAATTTTTGGCTACACATTTTCTTGTCTCTGTGGTAGCAGAGGTGTATTCATTTTTAGAATTCTTCTTTAGCCTTATTTTGTAATAGATTGGCTAGTTCAGTTTTTGCTGCTGTGGTAGAAAAGAACTGTTATAATTAGCATCTCTGCTTCCTCTCACAGTTTTATGGATTTGTTTTGAAGAACCTAAAAAGAAACAAACAAAAAGAAATGTTCATTGTGCTAAGTATTTCTTCAAGAAGGGTATTTTATGCTAGGTAGTACTCTAAATGTGAAATCCCAGATAACCACATTTGAAAAAACCAAAAATCCCAGGACTGAAATGAAATGGTCCCAAAAGCTCCTCCCTGCATTGTCATGGTAAATTATCTATAGATTGGAAAGGATAGAACTGAGTTACTGAGAGGAGACTGAAACCTGAGATCATTAAGCATTTATATTGGAGCATTTAATTCCTGTGAATGAATTGAAGTCTCTAGACCCAAACAAATTACACCCCAGAGTTTGGAAAGAGTTTTGGGATGAGATCATTTAGTTGCTGTCAGTAACATCTAAGGAATATGGAATTACCACAAAAGGACATATTTTCAAGACTCAGAAGGTAAGAGCTTGACATTTCTAGTCAAAATCTAGAATGGCTTATTAAGGATGTAGTATGTGAATTTAGAAAAGGAAACTGATGATTTTTTTTTTAAGTTTATTTTACTTATTTTAAGAGGGAGCAGGAGAGAGAGCACAGGAGGAGGTGGGAGGGTGGGTATGGAGGGAGGGAGGGGGAGAGAGAGAGAGAGAGAGAGAGAGAGAGAGAGAGAATGAATCCCAAGCAGGCTCTGCACTGACAGTGGGGCTCGAACTCAACGAACCATGAAATCATGATCTGAGCCGAAATCAGGAGTTGGTCGATTAACCAGTTGAACCACCCAGCTGCCCCAGGAAACCCTTAAGGGGCCCCTAGGAACATGTTAGGTCAGATCAATCACATTTTCTTTAAGGGAGTAGACTGGTAGAAGTGGGGAGTATTTCACCACCATTTTTGGATTCAGGGATTTATAAAAAAATTTTTTTAACGTTTATTTTTATTTTGAGAGAGAGCGCACGCGCACAGGGGAGGGGCTGTGAGAGATTTTTATTTTGAGAGAGAGAGGGAGAGAAAGAATCCCAAGCAGGCTCCATGCTGTCAGCACAGAGCCTGATGTGGGGCTCAATCCCACGAACTGTGAGATCATGACCTGGATTCAGGGATGTTTTGATGGGAATGATTAGGATATACATGGAGTAGGAGAGAGATTTGAGCTGTATGATGAAGCAGGTGATACAAAAGTAGCAGTATAAAAAGAAGATTTTCTAAAAAAAAAAAAAAATGTGACTTAATAGCTGTTACATCCACACGACTCCTGAAACAGAATGATACGGGTACCAGTGACAGTCACAACAAAATTTATTGCAATGAGAGGCAACGCCAACCGATTGGGACCTACACTCTTGACCAGAGTGCGGTCTCGAACAGCCGGGGTACAGAGTTTTTATAGCCGACCACAGCGTCTTATCACCTGGGAACAGAACAAAGAAATAGTTCCCAGATGGGGGTGGAAACAGTTCAGACATGCCCTTGCCCCAATCCAATCGAATACTAATCCAGATGATTTTCCTTGAACTTGTGTTCCCTTGATTGATAGGGCAAGGCTGTTATCTCTTAATCTACAGTGTTAAAACAAAGTTGTTATTTCTTAAGGCTACAGGTTAGCCCTACACTACAATTTAACCCTTACAATAGCAACACTAAAATGTAAGGCTTTTGGTTGGCTGCAACTTTGATTTATGGCAAAAGTTGTGATTTTAGCCTGTGTTAATGGAGAGAGATTGTCAAAAAAGAGAAAATGGATAGTCCTGTTTTAAATGACATCCCTTAGACCACACACCTAGATTCTAGTTCTAGGAGCTAGGATAGTGAAGGAACTGAAAACCATGTTACATTCAAAGGAGATTTGTTTATGACCAGTAAAATGGCTCTGACAATAGCTCCCACAGAGAAGTTTCAGAAGAACTTGGAGCTGCAGAATTGGCAACATTGTTGGAATACCTTAGATTTTGATAGCAGTCACTTGAATAAATGTAGATTGGCCAATCAGGCAAAGAAGGGTTTGAAGGTTATTCTAGGCAGAGAACAGCATCTACAAAAGAATGAAGACATGATAAAGCATGCCAAATTTTAGGAACTACAAGTGAGTTGGTGTGGATAATATCTATAGAGGGAAAGAGGGGGTAGGTAGGAGGTAAGACTGGAAAGTTGGCAGGAGGTGCCTTATGGAAGGTGGAGAAATTGGAGCCTAGGAAGAGAAGGTTTGCGTAAGGCTCAATTGATGGTATTGAACCAGGATGAATTCCAGGCTTTCTTTCTTACTTCCCTTCAGTAGCTCTCTCATTCCCTTCCTTCAAGTATGTTGTTTTAGGTTTACTTTAAAATGGTCACGGGATACCCCGTGTTTATAAAAGGATTCTAAATAAGCACACAGGACTATCTTTTACATTCTTTAGCAAGCTAAAAGAACTTATCAGAAAAGCTGTGACTTACAAGCAGTAGATTGAAATGTATTAACCTTCCTAGTTATCATTGCCAGATATTATGGTTTTAACTTTTAGAGACAGGCAGCCGATGGTCTAGGTTATGCTAGAATCAAGACCTTTTTCCAGTTTACCATGCTATTTGCTTAAGAGAATTCTTTCTTTGCCTAGTTTAAATGATAGATTCAAGGATAAATAGTTGCATCTATAGTGATCCAGCAGTTAATAGCTGTGCCAAGAAGATGTATTTATCAAGACCTTGGGATAATTTAGGTTGTGACTTATGTGGTTGTAGCTTATTGTTCCACTGCAGGTAGGGTTGAATTTCAGTATGGGAAACACGTTCTTCAGGCTTCTCTTCTCGTTCTTTAGTCAGGGCTCTATCTAGGGTTGATATCTAGACTATATACCATATGTGTATGGCTAGCGTTTGTTCTCATTGGTTGGTGCCCACACTGTACTGATAGTTAAATATTTTGAAAATCATGTCTACTTCTAACCATCCCTAATCTCTTATTTTATCCCAGATCTAAAGTTTCTTTAATTTGTTTGTGGTTTGTTTATATAGGGAAATTGACTTTTTCTCCTCATGCTCTTAACTTTATAAAAAAAAATTCCTGTAAACAATTTTTTTTCTATTAAAGACCATGATACAGTATTTTTCTTTATATCCATTCAGTGATTTTTTTAAAGTTTATTTTTATTTTGAGAGAGAGATAGAGAGCAAGTGGGGGAGAGACAGAGCGGGAGACAGAATCCCAAGCAGGCTTCATCCAAGCAGGCGTCACACTGTCAGCACAGAGCCTGATGTGGGGCTCGAACTTACGAACTGTGAGATGATGACCTGAGCCAAAATTGAGAGTCAGACGCTGAGCTGACTCAGCCACCCAGGCACTCCTATTCAGTGATTTTTTTTAAAAGCTAGTTTCAAACATGTATGAGATAACCAAGGAAATTTCAACACTGACTAGAGATTTGGCATTAATGTATTCATCATCATATTATGGTTATCTTAAAAGGAAAAAAGGTCTTTTAGAGACACATGCTTAAATATAGATAAAATGATATGTCTAGATTTGCTTTAAAATAATATGAGGGAGTATAGATGTAAAGTATATTTGGACATGCATTGATCATTGTTGAAACCAAGTGATGGATACATGGTAATTCATCGTACTTTTCATAATAAAAAGTTAGAGGAAGGTTTTGTCCTCTAAAAACCCCTCTGTGTTTATAAAATTACAATTAGATTTTTAAAAATTCTCAATCAGATATATTGTTGGTAGTTACAACTTTTTTTTCATGTTTATTTTTATTTTTGAGAGAGAGAGAGCGTGTGCGTGCGTGCTAGCATGAGCAGGGGAGGGGCAGAGAGAGAGCTGTGGGACAGAGGATCCAAAGAGAGCTCTGTGCTGACAGCAGAGAGCCCCATGTGGGGCTGAACTCATGAACTTGAGATCATGACCTGAGCTGAAATGGGACGCTTAACCAACTGAGCCACCCAGGCACTCTGGCAGTTACAATTTCTGATTGCCTTGTGCTATTTAGAAGTACAACTTGGGATTAATATACTTCTAGCCAAAGGCAAAGAAATTTGACCTTTTAGTTAGTTTATGTAATATTTTCACATATATTCCAATACAGCTTTTTGAAATATTAAAAATGATACCCCCCCCATCCTTACTATTTCCTTTTGGACCTCTAGGTGGGAGCCATTGGCTTTAAAATTTTTGATCAACCTTGTTTATATTTAGATTTTTTTTTCTTCTTTTTAGAGAGAGAGAAAGAGTGCAAGAGGGGGAGGGGCAGGGGAAGAGAGAGAGAATGCCAGGTAGGCTTTACACTCAGCACGGAGCCCGAAGTGGGCTCGATACCATGACCCTGGGATCATGACCCAAGCTGAAATCAAGAGTCAGATGCTCAACTGACTGAACCACCCAGGTGCCCCTGTAGCCAGATTTCTTAACTCAGCTGTAATTAATAAATGTTTTTCATTTTCTTTCTTTTACTCTGTGGATTGTTTTAATGGTTGGATTGTATTCCATTGTGTTGATGTATTACACTTTGCTCTTGTTATACATTTGCTTTTCTTTTTCTTGTAAATAGCTCTACTATGAGAAATTGCTTTTTCAAAAGTTTTTTTAAAAGTTTACTTATTTATTTTGAGAGAGACAGAGACAGCACGAGTGGCGGAGGGGCCGAGAGAGAGAGAGAGAGAGAGAGAGAGAGAGAGAGAGGGAGATAGAGAAATCTCAAGCAGGCTCCTAGCTGTCAGCACAGAGCCCGATGCAGGGCTTGAACTCATGGAACCGTGAGTTCATGATCTGAGCAGAAACCAAGAGTCTGACTCTTAACCAACTGAGCCACCCAGGTGCCCTGAGAAATTGCTTTTTTAAAAAAGTGTTATTGGGGTGTTATGTTAGTGGGTGCTAGTTTTTTTTCTGGTTCCTTTTTGGTGGGATATAGCAGCAGATTAAAGGGCATGGATTTTTTTTTTTTTTTTAAAGCTTTTATGATGTCATGCTAGTTTGGTTGAGCTTCTGTCAAAGGTGTCGTTTTGTTGGTTTGAACCTTTTTCAATGTTTGATTCTCTGACTCCCATACCAAAGTTTTAAGGCATATTAACAGGCTGGAAAAAAAGAATAATTTGTTCTGTTCAAAAGAATTGAGCTTTCATTGGAAACCAGTTGAAGGATGGAAATGAATTAACTGTAATCTTGCCTTTAGTGAATTCATAGTTTGGTACAATGCTGCCATTTAAATAGGGAGAACAGTTGCATATGTTGGCAGTGATCAGGGAAAGCTGCATAATAAAGGTGACATTTGAATACAGTTTTGAAGGATAGGAAGGACTTAGACCTAGAGGATATGGGTAGGATATGAATGGAGATGGGTAAAAGGTAGATGAACAAGGAACTGCTGGGCATGTTTAGGCACTATGGAGTCATCCTGTTTGGCTAGAAATATGCCAGTCAGAGGATAGTAATGGAGGCTAGAGTGAACAAATAAAGCCAACAAGGATGTATCAGATAGATAGTATGAAAAAAGAATAGTGGGGGGAAATGGAGAGATGATGGTATTTGACTGTAATAGCTTCAAGAGCTTGAAGACTATTCGCTGTCTCTGTTGCCTAATTAATAACTCAGTTGCAGGAAAATTGCTACTCTGTTAGTCATTCTGCTAGGATCCTCAGCTTAGCATTTAGTAGACCTACTGATTTTCCAGAAAAAGGGGGTTCTGTGTTTGTACAGTTGTTGATCTAAGTGGAACTGATTCATTTTCAGAGTTTGTGCAGACAAGAGAGCGTGAGAGAGAAGATGCTGGACATTGAGAAGGTGGAGAGAAAGAATTGACATAGTTTGCTCTTTAGACTCTTTCTAAGAAGCTGTGGTGGCTTTTCACCTAAAGCTTTGACAACAGTGGTGGCTTTTAGTCTTAGTTTTCTTCCAAGGACTGATAGAAGGCTCTAGCCTCATGTCTGTGTTTTCCTCTCAGTAAGCGCTCGCGCTCTCTCTCTCTCTCTCTCTCTCTCTCTCTCTCTCTCTTTTGTTGTTGTTTCAGTAAGCTCTCTTATTGGCAGGTTGTCAGTTCTCCACTATAGTTTTATAATTTTTTCTATAATTCTATAATTTTTTCATTCTCCACTCTCCACCTCCTACCATTTTAGCCTCATTTGTTACTCTTCCTGGATCTCTGCCATTCCAGGAGCAAGGAAAGGCTCTGAGGGGCCATCTTCTAGAGGGTCCTAACTGCCAGAGAGTAGGGCAGCTTAGAGATTGATACTGCTTGGTGCAGTGAAAGGATCCAGGAGATTTTGGGTTGATTTTAGTTAGGGAGGAAGCCTCTCATGACCTGTGGGTTGAGTATACTACTCTGTATTACAGTAGAGAATTTGTGATTTTATGGTTTTTAGACTTCTTGATGAAGATTACGTCATCTATACTCTTAGAGTATTCCTTACACCAAAACTGTACTTCTTAACTCCTTTAAATTCTAAAGTTCTAAGAGATATCCACTCTGGTGTAGTAGGTGAAAAGAATATTAGAGTAGTAGGTGAAAAGAGTATTAGACAAGGGTGTCTGGAGAGGTTTCTAATCCCATTTTGTGTCCTACTTGTTGGGTGATTTATTATCTCTGAGCCAATTTACTTATCTGTAAAATCTCTTTTAGGGTTGTAATGAATCTTAATGAAATAATATTTGTGAAAGTGGTTTCTCTCTCTCTCTATATATGTATATACATATATATACAGGTATATACCTATATGTATATATATGTATATGTGTGTGTGTGTGTGTGTGTGTGTGTGTATATATATATATATATATATATATGTATGTATGGGCGTCTGACTCTAATTTCGGCTCAGGTCATGTCATGATCTCATAGTTGTGAAATCAGGCTCTGTGCTGGGCATGGATCCTGCTTAGGATTCTCTCTCTGCCCTTCCCCTGCTCACTCTGTCTCTCATAAAAAAAAAATTATTTATATTTTTTAGTGTCATCTCTTTGTCATAGAGATTATACATGTTCATAGTAGGAAGTTCAGAAAATACAGAAAAGTATAAGGAAAAAATAGCAGTCACACATACTTCTACTTTTCAGAAGTCATGTAACAACATTTAATATTTTGTGTATTCATTTCTATAATTTTTTCTGTGTTGAATTTCTTAAAAATATATATTTCAAGAAAGCTGTCATTTGCAATTTTTAAGTTATGCCATAGGTGCTTACGAACATGTTTCTTTGCTTTAAAAATGTTGTGATTTAAAATTTTTTGTATAGTTTTTCTTATATGTCTTATTTTTTGAGGTAGGTAGGACATAAATTATAAAAAAAACCCACCTCTCACTTCAGGATTTTATAAGCTCTGTAGAATAAGGTATCACGTTTCATCTGGAGTCATATTCACGAGGCTTTAACTGTGCCTCTATTTCCTTTCTTTTTTAAAATTCCTACCTGATGATATGCAATCAGGAAAACTGTGTTGATCTGGTTCATTACTCTCTACATTTCTTCTCTTTGAGATTTGCAGTATCTGAAAGATTCTTGTTTTTTTCTTTGTTTGTTGTTTTTTTAATAGGAGTCTTGGGGTGCCTGGGTGGCTCAGTCGGTTAAGCATCTGACCTTGGCTCAGGTCATGATCTTGTGGTTCATGAGTTTGAGCCCTGCATCCGGCTCTCTGCCTGCTTTGGATCCTCTGTCCTTCCTCTCTCTCTCTGCCTCCCCCTTCCCCGCCCCCCCCCCCCAAGTAAACATTTTTTTTTAAAAAAAGAAAGAAAATAGGAGTCTTGTAGTTTGTCCTTTGGGTGGGACTTATTATGGATACCTTTAAAGCAGTGGTTTATGGAAGTTTTGGTTCAAAAATCTCTTTGAGAATCTGATACAAGCTATGGATTCTTGCCCTAGCTCCATCAACCTGGGTTGTTTGATATATTGGCTCTCTAGGCCTGTTGCACGGTGAACAGCTTGGGATGTTCCTTTACTTTATCTTGGAGTTATCCTTTGCCACTCTCTTGTGATGGATCCAGCTTCCTGCATCCTGTATGTACATCTTCCCTGGTTGATTCTAGTTTTGGCAGAGCACCTCTTTAATTTCCATAAACTTACTGTTGTCTTTTTATTTTACACAATTTTATTGAGATATAGTTTACATACCATAAAGTTACTCCATAGCCCCCCATTGCAGGCAACTACAACTCTACCTTCTGTCTCTATGGATTTGCTTATTCTGGACATTTTATTTATATGGGATATAATTTTTAAAACCTTTTCAGTAACATTTTAATTTTAGAATGGTTTCAGTTTTACAGAAAAGTTGTGAAGATAGTACAGGGAGTTCCATACACTCCCACACCCAGTTTCCCCTAGTAATCACATCTTACAGTAGATGGTACATTTGTCACAAATAATGAACCACTTTTGATACATTATTATTATTATTGTTATTACTTACTGAAGTGTGAGTCTGTTTTCATTTACTGTGTTAGATCTTTGGAGACCACTTTCATTTTGGGAATTCATGCCCTTTATTTCTGGAGAAGTTTTGTTGAATTATTGATAATATCTTCCCTTTTATTTTCTCTCTTTTCTCTTTATGGAGTAGTCCTATTTGGATAGTAGACTTCTTGGACTGACTCCATACATACTTTATTCAGATTTTCTTAGTTTTTTGCATAATACTCTTTCTTTCTGTTCCAGGATTCCATTCAAGATACCGCATTGTGATGAGTTGTTATGCCTCCTTACACTCCTTTAGTAGTACACTTTCTTAGACTTTCCTTCTTTTTGATGACTTTGGCAATTTTGAAGAATGTTGGTTAGCAGATTTGTAGAATGTCGATCAGGATATGTGTGATGTTTTTCTCATGATTAGATTGAGGCTATGGTTTTTTTGAGATGAAGACTACAGAGGTAAAGTGCCATTCTCATCATATCACATCAAGAATACATGCATATTAGCAACATGACATCACTGTTAATGTTTAATTTTTTTTTTAATGTTTATGTATTTTTGAGAGAGAGAGAGAGAGAGAGCGAGCGAGCGAGAGCGCGCATGAGCCGGGGAGGGGCAGAGAGAGTGGGAGACACGGAATCTGAAGCAGGTTCCAGGCTCCTAGCTGTCAGCACAGAGCCTGATGCTGGACTCAAACTCACCAATCGTGAGATCATGACCTGAGCCGAAGTTGGATGCTTAACTGACTGAGCCACCCAGGTGCCCCCAACATCGCTGTTGATTTTAATCTTGATCATCTGGTAGTGTTTGTCAGGTTTCTCCAATATAAAGTTACTCTTTTTTTCCTATGAGCAGCCCATACTTAAGGGAGTTATTTTCCACCTCTTTGAGATCAGAGTATCTATGTAAATTGTTTGGTGTTCTTCTGTATAGGAAATTTGTCTATTGTCCCTCTATTTACTTATTTAATCATTTATTGATATTAGTATGGATTCATGGATATTTATTTTATACTTTGGGTTATAATTCAGTGTGTTTGTTTTGGTCAGATTATCCTAGATTTGGCCAGTGGGAATCTTTTAGTTGGCTCTTTGATGTGTCCTCATCACCATGGGTTTTTTTGAGTACTTCCTTGCTTTTTGGCACTCCAAAATACTCCAGGCTCCTCCCATGTATTTCCTGCTCCAGTTAAAGAACGAACCATTTCTTTAAGCAATCCTGGTTCTTTTTATTGGTGAATAGTATTAGAAACCAAGATCTGGGTGCTAGCTGTGCTTGTCACTCGGGAGTTGTTGCTTCTAGGCCCGAAGATAGTCCTTTTTTTTTTTTTTTTTTTTTTTAATGTTTATTTTGTTTTTTTGAGAGAGATAGAGCGCTAGAGCAGTGGAGGGGCAGAGATAGAGGGAGACACAGAATCCAAAGCAGGCTCCAGGCTCTGAGCTGTCGGCACAGAGCCCAATGCAGAGCTTGAACCCATGAGCCTTTAGATCATGACCTGAGCTGAAGTTGGATGCATAACAGATTGAGCCACCCACGTGCCCCAGATAGTAATTTTTGAAGCTTTTTTTTTCTGCATAATTTTCTATTTTCTCAAAGTTGCATTGATTGATTGGCAAGAGGTGTCTTTCTTTAATCTTAGAGCCTTTCCCCGTATATCTCATGATTCTTTGGCTATCCATTTACACTTAAGAATAAAGCACCAAGAAGCTGATTGGAAGCTTGATGTTTATATTAGTGGGGCATTGGTTACTGAGGTTCACTATAGAATGATCTGGCTGCATAGTTTCTTCCCTGTAGTATGAGTATCTCTTGGTCTTTTTTCTTGGGCTCGTCAGATTCACATAAAACGTTCCTCTAAATCTCTGCCTCAAGGGAGTAATTCTAGCTGTCACTTTGTGAGAGCCAAATAGTGGAAGAGCACTGGGAAGTCTCAACATTCAGTATGTTAAGATTTTTCTTATTTTTCTGTTTTTAGAATGATACCCTTGCTCTCAGCTGTGCCCGTGGTTTCCCAGATGTTGATGCTTGATGCCTCGACTATAATCCCAAGTATAGATACCCATTCTTTAAAATTTGTTTTTATTTTTCAATTGATATATAATTGACATATAATATTGTATTAGTTTTAGGTGTACAACATAACGATTTTTGATATATGTACATATATGGTAAATGATTATCACGGTAAGTTTGGTTAACATCTGTCACCACATAGTTACATTTTTTTTTTCTTGTGATAAGAACTTGTAAGGTCTACTCTTTTAGCAACTTTCAAATATACAATATCGTATTGTTAACTATAGTGACCATGCTGTACACTACAGCCCCAGGACTTATTTATTTCATGACTGGAAGTCTGTACCTGTGACCACCATCACCCGTTTTGACTGAGACCTCACTCATTTCATTTATCCCTTGTGGGAGTAGTATGGGAGTAAGGTGGGGTCTAGTTCTTTTATTTTAAAAAATTGAGATATAATTCATGTAACATAAATAAACCATCTTAAAATGTACACTTCAATGGTTTTTAGTTTACTCACTGTGTTTTGCAGCCATCACCACTATCTAGTTCCAGAACATTTCTGTCATCCCAAACAAACTGCACACCTATTAGCAATTAGTCCCCTGGCAGCCACTTTCTGTTTCTATGTATGGCTATTCTGAATATTTCATATAAATAGAGTAATACAATATGTAGCATTTTGTGTCTGGCTTCTTTCACTTAGCATAATGTTTTCAAGGTTCATTTGTATTGTAGCATCTAACAGTACTTCATTCTTTTTAATGGCTGAATAATGTTCCATTTTACAGTTCTAAAACAATTTATATCTTCATGAGCTGATGCCATCTTCAATAGACTTTCAACCAGTCCTTCTGTTTTTAGTTCCATTTTTATCCCTACTTCCATAAGTGCCTGATGCTACAAGTTCCTGAGCTTTTTGGAGGTTGTATTATATCTTAGCTTTCTCTAGTCTGTTGTCAGGAACCACTCATCCATCTCCTTTTCAGCTTCTAAATTTTTGCTGCTCTCACCTTCATTTTCATTCTGTGGCTATGCCACCCTGACCCCTACCCTTATGTTGTTCTCATGGGGTTTTGGGGAGAGAGGCAGCAGAGGGAGAACTAAAGCATGCCTTCTCATAATTCAAAGGGGACAGGTTCCATGCTGGGTCAGACTTGAGGCCCAACAGTCATTAAGTCATGAAATGATGAAGCTAGAAAAACCTTTATAGATCGTCCTCTACTTCTTTATCTTTTAGGTGAGGAAAGTGAGACCCACAAGACTCAGTAAATTGTTTAGGTCACACAACTAGTGAGTAGCCAAGGTGGGATCTTAACTCTGTCTCCTGCGTTCTGGGTTAGTTGCTTACAGTTAATTTAGGCTGATTAGTTTACAATTTGGTGTTAAGGAGAGCATGAAGATTGCTCATATTTGTCCTTTGCCATTTCTTACTTAGAGATCCCAGTTCACTGGGTTTGCCTAAGCCTGTTTTACTGGAGGGGCTAGCTTTTAGAGAAAAGTGCCTATAGCATATGTATAGCCTCTGGGAGTTCTTACTCTATTTTAGTAATTTAGTATAGTATGTATTGTATGTAATTCAGTACAGTATATGTATATCCAGCTCACAAGAGGGGTTGGTTAGACTGCTCTGAAAGACCATGAATTTGATAGCTTGTTGCTTCCCATACAAAACAGAACAGATTATCTAAGTTACAGATGTTAGCCCAATGGATGTGTGCCCTGTAGGGTTTTTGGCTGGGCTAAAAGGGAGGCAATGCCTATACTTGACACCTTGTTACCAAAGTTTTGTCCTACCTGTTGTTTGGATCAGTCCTGTCTGGATCGGTTCTCAAACCTCTGACTCTTGTTTTTTTTGTTTTTTGTTTTTTGTTTTTTAAACCTCAGACTCTTGTTAAAACTGGGTACATCAGGGGCTCCTAGGTGGCTCAGTTGGTTGGGTAACTGACTCTTGATTTTGGCTCCTCATAATCTCACAGTTCAAGCCCTGCTTTGGGCTCTGTGCTGAGCATGGAGCCTGCTTGGGATCCTGCTTGGGATTCTGTGTCTCCCTCTCTCTCTGCCCCTCCCCTGTTCTCTCTCTCTCTCTCTCTCTCTCTCTCTCTCTCTCTCTCTCTCTCATTTTCTCTCAAAATAAAGAAATGAACTTAAAAAAAAAAACAAAACTGGGTACCTGAGAAGTTCAGCCATTTTAGAAATACTAGATGCAGGAGTTGGACTAGGTATGGTGCCTGGAAGATGTCAAGCAGGAGGTAAAGCATCAAAAAAAGTAATGGCTGTATACCTAAATTGAAAGTTATCTGACAAAGAAAATATGTTGAGAAAGAAAGTGAACAAATGTACCTCAAGGGGAACACAAAGGGGTAACAGATGGTTTCTGTTGCTTTTATTGAAAAGTCTGGTGAGCAGCTTTTCTGGGTTATTGCCTTAGAAGAGGCCTTGTGGTGTGTCCAAAGTGGGGGGCAGCTCACTCCCTGCATTTTGGGTATTTGTAAATGTCTGACTCTTGAGCACAAGTCACCTGGTCATGTGGGCCAGGGTACAGCCTGTCTCTTCAAGGAACAGTTACCCTCTTTCTGCTGCAGAAGCTGTAAATTTGCCTCAATTTCATATGTAGAAGACGTGAGGGAGAGCGATGAGTATAGTGTTAAATGGTTTTCTGTAGCTACCAAAACATACCTAGTCTTACTGTGTTTTTTAAAAATGTTTATTTATTTATTTTGAGAGAGAAAAAGAATGCATGCAGGTGAGCGGAGGAGGGGCAAAGAGAGAAGAGGAGAGAGATAATCCCAAGCAGGCTCCATGCTCAGCACAGAGCTCAATGCAGGGCTCAGCACAGGGCTCAATCTCCCAAATCGTGAGATCATGACCTGAGCCAAAATCAAAAGTCAGATGGTTAACAGACTGAGCCACCCAGGTGCCCCCTTACTGTGTTTTTTAAGCTATCTCCATTTAAAAAGTGCTGATAGTAATGAAATGGCCATCTAAAAGGAATAGCAATGTTAATTTTTGTTTAGGTAGAAATTTGCATTCCCTTCTCTTACTGCACTGTGTCCCATCAGTCAAAGATGGCAGGAAACGATTTCTGATTTACAGGGGTTCAGAAAATTATCTGGAAGATAAGGAGAATGCTGAGGCAGCAAGTGAATTAAAGGTGAAACACAAGCTGGTTTTTCAGCATGCGCAAGAAACCAAGTGTACGTTGGTAGTAATACAATTTTCATGGGCAGTCTGTTTTAGAAATGTTTCTAACAGGAAAAATATAGTGACATCTTTTAGTGCAGGAAGTAAACTTTATAGCACGAGTGGCCCTGAATTGGTCACCATTGTCACCAAAATGATCAGTTTTAGGACATCCCAGAATGCCAGTATGCAAATGAAGGCATAATAACCTGGTTGTATCCATTCCCAGAGGAAAAAAATTCTACTACTCTTGCTGTAGATAATGTGAATTAGACCTTATAGGATTGGTGTGGATGTGGTGAGATGAGGCAGCCCATGTGACACTTCTGTTTTGGGCCTGAAGGGAAAGATAGAGTTCAGCTGTCTTTGAAGAGTTCAGTCCAAGGTATAGCTTTGAATGCTTGAATTGTATTGCTTGAAGCCTCTGCTTTAAAACCTTGACAGGTTGTTAAAATCATTAAAAGTTTTTTTTATTTTATGAGAGAGAGAGAGGGAGCGCAAGCGGGGGAGGGCAGAGAGAGAGATGGAGACAGAGACAGACAGACCGAAGTAGGCTCAAGACTCCCAACTGTCAGCACAGAGCCTGACGTGGGGCTTGAACCCACAAACCATGAGATCATGACCTGAGCTGAAGTCGGGTGTTTAACCAACTCAGCCACTCAAGCGTCCCTAAGAGAATTTTTTTTTTGAAAAATTTTTTAACATTTATTTCTTGTTGAAAGACAGAGACAGAGTGCGATCAGGGGAGGGGCAGAAAGAGAGGGAGACAGAATCTGAAGCAGGCTCTAGGCTCGGAGCTGTCAGCACAGAGACCAACATGGGGCCTGAACCCACGAATCAGGAGATCATGACCTGAGCTGAAGTCGGACGCTTAACTGACTAAGCCACCCAGGCACCCCTAAAAATTTTTTTTTAAATTAAAGAATGTAGTTTTTAAAGACATTAAACTTTTTATTTGAGGTAATTTTAGATTCATATGCAGTTGTAAGAAATAATACAGAGACGACTCTCTACCCTCTACCAAGTAGTAACATCTTGCAATGCTATTGGATGCTCTCACAACCAGGATATTGACATTACTGTACTCAAGACACAGAATAATTCCATCACCACAAGGATTCTTGTGGGTTGCCCTTTTATAGACACCCCCTACTCTCCATTTCTGACCTTTGGCAATCACCAATGTGTTCTTCATTTCTAAAATGTAATTTCAAAATGTTATGTATGTGGAATCATATAGTATATAACTTATTGGGATGGGCTTTTCTTGTAGCAGTACACTGCATGGTAGCAGTGAATTCTCTTAGTTTTTTTTACTTGAAAATGTTTTGATTTTTCCTTCATTTTTGAAAGATTTTTTTCTGCTAATAGAATTCTGGGTTGACAGGTTTTTATTTGTTTGTTTCAGTACTTGTATGATGGTGTTCCAGGTCTTCTGATCTCTATTGTTTCTGGTAAGAAAGCCATGGTAATTTCAATCATTTCTTTTCCTTAATGTATCATTTTTCTCTGTCTCCTTTCAAGATTTTCTCCTTAATAGTTTTCTTTCTCTTTCTTTCTTTCTTTCTTTCTTTCTTTCTTTCTTCCTTCCTTTTTTTTAAAGTTTGTGATGTACAGTTTTTATTTTCTTGGTATGTATCCTGCTTGGAATCCACTGAGCTTTTTGAATCTGTAAATCTATGTCTTTTACCCAATTTGGGAATTTTTTTATTATTATTTCTTCAATTAAAAAAACTTCTTTTAAAACCTCATTTGCTCTCCTTTTTTTTCCGGGGCTTCAATTATATGTATATCAGGCTTGTTGCCCCAGAGATCTCTGGGGTCCTCTCCCCCACTCTCCTTTTCTCCGTAATCTTTTTTTCTCTTTGTTTTTCAGATTGGATACTTTTTTTGCCCTTTTTAAGTTCACTAACTCTTCTGCATCCCCAGTCAGCAGATTGTTAAGCCCATCTTCTGAATTATAGTCTATTTTTGCTGTTGAGATTTACTATTTGTTCATTTATTATGATCATAGCTGTTTTCAAATCCTTGTCTGTTAATCCCAGTATTTGGATCAAGTCAGGATCAGTTCCTGTTGACTGACTCTTCTTTTGAGAATGGGTCAATTTTTCTTCTTTCTTTCTTTCTTTCTTTTTTTTTTTTCCTATTTCTTTATATGCTGAATAGTTTCGTTGGGTTGTGTCCTTGTTATTGAGTATGACATGTTGTAGACAGTCTGGATTCCATTACCTTCCTCCAAAGAACACTGAATTTTGTTTGTTTTGTCCCCTGCAGTGAATGGCAGTTTAAATCTCAGTTCAGTTCTTTTAGCCCTAACTTGGTTGCCTGAGGTCTGTTCCATGCATGCATAGTTCAGGGATTAGCCAGAGATTTCAGCAGAATTTATACACAGAGTTTGAGGCACCTTCTTCGGGTTCTCTTTGGAATTTCCCTCCCTCACTTCTCTGTGTTGGTTGCCTTACAGTTTGTCTTCTGGTTTGTGAAGCTAGTAAGACTGTGAATTTTTATCTGAATTTTAGCCATCTTTCATGGCACAGACTGGGACCTGCCCAGCCAAAAGCTATAAGAAGGGACACTTGGTGTCATTACCTTCTTCCAAATTTTGACCCTCTCTTTCCCTCATGATCTGCCTGCCTTTTGTTCCCTAGTATCTTCAAGTAGTTGTTTTTTTTATTTTCTGTCTAGAGTTCATAGTTATCTGCAAGAGATTTGGTCTCATAGGAGCTACTCTTCTATGACTGGAAGCAGAACCTCCATCATGCTAGATATTAATTATTCTGTTGACAGAGTCATCTTTTTTTCAGTTGTAGTTTCACAGATATTTGTATTATCCTTCCCATCTCTTTTAAGGGATGAGATACAAAAATGCCCTTAGCTCTTGCTCTGTTTTCTCTTTTTTTTTCAGACTTCAAATTTTATGGAAAGTTTCTTAAGTGTATGTCAACTCTGATTACTGTTAGGTTTAGAAATTGAAATACTCCTTTTATTTGGTATATATAATCCAAGATGTAGGTATAACAAATGTGTCCTGTAGACACTTTCCTAGGAACTGATGGTTACTTTTGTTTTGCTTGAATTTAAGCTAACACTGTGTTCTGGAGAAGTTTCGTGTAATTTAACATAAACCAGATGGAGATTTGACTGTATTGGGTCTTTCTCACGTTGTTGTTTGGGACATACCTTTTTATATCTGCTCTACCATTTCAAAACTGTTGCTTTCCCCACAGATTGAAACTTGATGGACATTTTCTGATGATTTTTCAGATGACTTCAGACAGAAGTTTTGAGGATAATATTTTTTTAACTTGTTCACATATATGTGTATATTTAAAGAGAGAAATTTGCATCCATAGTCTTCTTATGATAAAAAAGGAGAAAATAATGTCCTATTTTGAGTCAACATCAACCCAGAAAGCAGTTATTTAGTAGTGAATATATTTTATTTTAGACTGTATGTAAACCTACCCATTTAGGTTAATCTATAAGTGGTCAAATGTTTTCTGCCCAAAATAGAAACACTTGGAGCTGTGGTTTCTGATTTTTTTGGGTCATGGAACCCTTTGAGAATCTGATGAAAATTGTGTTTTCTCTTGAGAAGAATGCACATATTTTCATACAAAATTTTGTAAATAATTTCAGAGTTTAGGGGCTCCTTTGAAGCTTCTCATTTGTAAGCATCCTACATTTAGGGTTATTCAAATCAACCTAGTACCAACAGGCTAATAGCAATACAAATGTCAGTTTGTTTCTGACTTGGTCAAAGCAGAACAAGTAAACAAAGAACCTAATAGAAGTCCTTGTAAGGCGTGCAGTCTTAAAAAAAAAAAATCTGTTACGATTTATTTGAATTGTACTTCCCCAGGGACAGATTCACAAAGATAGATCTATACCTAGTTGACTAATTTTTAAGTTGCTGTTAGAAATGGGCCTTAGTTCTTGGTATCCAGAATTGCTGACATTTGTGGACTCTGTATGTGTTGGGCAAATAAGTAGTTACGGTTTCAGGACAACAGGACGGTTGTGGTTGTGATATCTTATTCCTAATATTGTTTGAATTTCCAAAGGTCTGAATAATTGAGGATTTAAGGGACCTGTGACATATGTACAGGTCTCAGGAGGTTGGGTATGTAGGTGTTTCTGTGGCATTAAGTCCCTGCCGCTTATTCTCAAAACTCATCCCTCACTATATTATGAAAGACTGAATTGTTTTAATAAAAATATCTTAGGTTTGAATCCTTTTACCCTGCGACTTTTCTAATGCTCTTAATAGGATTCTTTAATAAACATAATTTGATCTCAGGGCTCTCATACCTCTTTATACATCCCCTTTCCCCCTGCAGTGAAAACACTAGGCTCCTGATACTGGTCCAGTCTAATACACAGAAAGACTTATGTCTAAGATTGGCACTCTCTTTGGTGCCTTTACTCAGAACCTGACTCTTTAACAAGAAATTTTTACTTAGCTTGTTTGAAGAAGGGGCAGGAGGTAGAGAGGTGATGGGGACAGAGGATCTGAAGACCATTTCTCCTTGTGATTCTTAGCTTCTTCCTCCTCTTTGTACTCCAGGTCAGCTCATCATTTTTACCTCTGGCTTCATCTCTCTGCTGTTTAAAATAGTCCCCTGTTCCATCTTTTGAATGTTCATCATGTCTTAAGGGGCACAGCCATCTTAGAAAAATATCTTTCTCTAAAGGCTTTCATTAGGGACAGTGGTAACTGCCCTGATTCCTGTTTATGTTCAAATATTTTGTGGTTTTTAGTGAGGGGATTTTCTGGCCTAGTAAGGAAGAAATGAGCAAACTGACAACTAAAAGTAATGAAGCTTAGAAGAAAGACATAGTTATCTTCTTAGAACTGAATATAGTTTAAATAAACATTCTGAGACTCTCAGACTATAGACAAGATCATTATGTCAGCTGCTTGCTGTTTAATTTTTTTGTACAGTAAGTGCAGGCTTGCCATGGTGGGCTCTTCGCAGGTATTACTGAAAGCTTGAGATTAGCTGTATATAGCTATAGGGCTTTGTTACTACCACTGTTACCAGCTGCCTGCTGATTTTGCCACTCTTCTTTAGTGAAGATTACCAGATGTATTTTGAGAGATGAAATTTGCTGGAGAAGAGCTTCAGAAAACTAAGTTTGGAAGAAGGATCAGGAAATGGGAAGTATTGAAATTGCTCTACTGGCTTTATTAATAGAAGGAAGGTTGAGTCTTGTCAGAAGTTGAAAATTATGAATAAGTGGACTTCTGATGATGGACAAAACCTGAGAGAAAGTGGAAGTGAAGGTTTTAGTTATAAAAGTGATAACTTTCTGACTGGAATCATTATTAATTTCTGGAACAGGCACTTCAGAATTGTTATAAATTCTTTAGAAACTTGAGATGCCTCTGGGATGATTTAGAGTGAAGGACTATCTGACTTTACATTTATCCCAGCCCTGTGTTTGTGGACAATATGTCTTCCTTAATCACCAGGTCCTTTGTGTTCCAAACCAACTTAGAAAAACTGTAGTTGGAATAGAATTTATATTATCAACTAGAACATGTAAACAGGGTCCTCTACAAGCGTGCTCTGAATGGTTGGACCACATAGACTAAAAATGTGGAGCCTGCCAGACAGTAACCTCTCTGTGAAGTGGTTATTTGTGTATGTTCTTTTTCCTATACGGTTAAGAGTATAAGGTCCTGAGGATGGGTACTTGATTTGGTTCATTGCTATCTCCCACAGTACCTTGGGCCCTTGTATGACATAATTACTCAATAAACAGGTATAGAATTCAGTTGAATTGTTTTTGATCATGTTTTCCACATATTTTTCCATGAGTCCTACTAAATTTATTTATTTGAAATATTAAGGTGCATTTAATTTGCCCCCTACTCCTTAACTCCTTTGGAAAAGCAGTATTTGGGACAGGATACTTTTGGATAAAGTACCAGTGACTTTATAGTAATTTTATATCTGTTGAGCGCTTCATCTTATTATGCTGTATTGTAATGTTTTTTTTCAAACCATGAATTGTGTTAGTAGGTCTGCAATTAGTATATTTGGTTTTAATGATATAGAGTAGAAATTATGAGAGGGCATCCCACAAAGTAAGGTAAGTATTATTTTGCGAAATTTGTTTTAGACAAATTTATATGCACGCATCATGTATGTATTTATTGCTCCATGATGTGAAGCTTGTTTCATACTGGAGTCATGGTCAAAAAAGTTTGAATAACATTGCTTTATTGTAATACTCTGTTATTTCATTTATCATATAGCATTATGCCAGTACATACAGGCTTCTAAAGCCAGGGATGGTGCCAGCCCTTTCATTTCCAGTACGACTGAAGGTAAAAACAAAACAAAATTGAGAACACCCAAAGCTTTCTGGTGGCTCTTACATATGTCTCTACAGTGGCATTTTGTACCCTTTGACCTTCTAACTTTCTTGTGCCTTTTTTGAACAGTAGGTTTTTCATATTTGTGTCCCTCTAGGTGGTGGGTTCTTTGGTTCTTCCTTTTTTCACTTTAATGTTCTTTATTTCAGTATACTCTGTTTTTAGGGGGAAAGGAGGAACTAAGGAGAATTTCAGAATTTCAAATGATTCTGAATTGACAAAATGGCTCATTAGATTTACCCTGAAATCTGCTTTCTTAATGTTCTTGAATCTTTTAGTCCCTTTGTGTTTTTTTCTGAGATCATAGAAATGCATACTTGATTCTGAATTTAAAATCATTTATGCTTCTATGTTATCAGTTGACTTAAAGCAAACTAAATTGTGGTTTTTTGGGGGGGAAAAAAGGATGGATATAATCCTTTGTCATTCCTTGCACTTTCTCCACTCTCCTAGGAAGGTTAACCATTGGGTTTGTAGTAATAATTCATTTTCAAGAAAAGAAAAGATAGTTGTGTCCAGTATTAACCATGCTAAACCTTTTCAGCTTCTTGCTTACCTAATGACTTTAATACCTTTCCTGTTCTTAGATGGTTGGCATACTAACCTAACCCCTTTGCCTTTACTTCTGTACCTTGCTGGACTACCAAGCTCAGACATTCATAACATTGTGATTTCAAGGGACTTTGTAGAGATGATTTGCTTCATTCTTTTTCTTGCAGGAGAAAATTTTGAGCAGACACCACTGAGACGAACATTCAAGTCCAAGGTCCTTGCCCGATACCCTGAGAATGTAGAATGGAATCCCTTTGACCAAGATGCAGTGGGAATGGTTAGTATTTGTTAGCTACAAGTATGAAGTAATTTACAAAGTAATTTATAGTGGAATTGTGAGTCCAGGCTGTGGTAGCAGTGATTCCACTAACTACCAGGAACTTTTGAAGAAGGGGTTATATGATTATTATTTATGATTCTACATTTTGATCAACAAATCAGATATTCAGGATGTATGAAATACACTGAAAAATCACAGTGTGTTTCTGTTTTGTCAGACAAATACATAGTACTGGGTCATTGAACTTTGTGGTACTGAGCTACTGGTTGCTTATAGCATTGAGATTGCACAGTGAGTCCGATTTAAAGCAGTTTTCTCTCAATCTGGGTTGTATATATGTCTGAGTGATACTGCAGAAATGGGTATTTTGTTTCATCATAATTTTAGATAGGACAACATTTTAAATCTCATGTAGAAGAATACTACTGTGAATAATCTAACTTTTATTGAGTATTCACCTTGTGCTAGGCAGTGTGATAAGCATTTTACATGAATTAACTCACGTAATCTTCATAATACCCCTTACATAGATGATATTAAATACACACACACACACACACACACACACACACACACACACACACATATTTATACATGAGGAAACTAAGATCCAAAGAGTGATGTGTTTAAAGTCACATGACTAAGAAGCAGTTGAGCTACAGTTTGATCACTATGCCATAGTCTGGTTCCAGTGCTATGCTTTTCATCACATCTTTGTACTGCCTGTATTAATTCTTAATAGCTTTCTGTACTTTTTTAGAGGATGATCTTGTTTGATGCACATAATAACCCTGTGAAGTAGGCAGAGTAGACTGTATTATCTTCATTTCACAGATGAGGAAACTGAGTATTAACCTCAAGTTTTTTGACTCCTGGTTCAGTGCTTATTTTATTTTTGACATGCTGTATTCTAGAAACATCTAGGTTTTGGGAAGTCAAGTCCAAAGGTAATGGATATACCATAAGGTTATATGTTATATCCTTTTATTTGTTAACCCAGGCTGCTGGTAGATCATTTGTATAGCCTGGTTTTTGTAAGCCTGGAAAATGGGGACCAATTGATGTAGGTCAGTTTGATTAGCTATCCAAGTTTCTTTATATAACCCATCTGAGTTAAAGTGAAAAAAACTGCATCTTTATCCTGATTATGTCATCTCCTTTATGTGCAATGCTCCCTTTTTTCTGTGAAAAGAGAAGGTTCTCTTGATGGCAGAATTTTGTGAGCTGATAAGAATCTAAAACTTTATGTTTATTTTTAGGTGCAAAATTTTATCTGTCTAGTTTTTAGGTATATTTCTAGCATCCTTTCCCAATAAATGCTGTCATGCTTAACCACCTACTTAAATTCTCCAAGCTTTCTCTTACCTCCTTATCTTTGGGCATTTTCTCCCTGTCCCTGAAATACCCTTCTCTCCCTTGTCTACCTCATGAATTCTAACATAACCTCATCAACAAGCCTTTTCTGATGTTTTTGGGTTGGGTTGTCCATTCTGTGTTACCCTAGCACTTTGTTTCTGGATAGCCCTGATAACTGCATTGTAATTTTATTTACTTGCACTTCTTAGAATTGACGATCTTGAAGACAGATCTTTTCCTGTATTGATCTTGATCTCTCAAACACCTAGCATAATAGGTACTCTGTGAGTAAATCAACAGCGATGGTATTCTGAAGAGGACCAACAGTGAGTTCTCACCACTTGTTTCCTTGTTGTCTTTTGCAGCTATGCATGCCCAAAGGGCTGGCATTCAAGACCCAGGCTGATCCCAGGGAGCCCCAGTTCCATGCCTTTATTATCACAAGGGAGGATGGCTCTCGGACATTTGGGTTTGCCCTCACATTTTATGAGGAGGTGACTAGCAAACAGATCTGCAGTGCAATGCAGACCCTCTACCACATGCATAATGCTGAGTATGATATCCTACATTCTCCGTCTGCTGATGGCCAAGATGACAGTGGCATGGACGATGGTGAAGGCACTCCTGGGACTAAGCTTCAGCGCTTCAACTCCTATGACATTAGCCGGGACACGCTCTACGTCTCTAAGTGCATTTGCCTCATAACACCCATGTCCTTCATGAAAGCATGCCGGAGTGTGCTGGAACAACTTCACCAGGCAGTCACTTCACCTCAGCCCCCTCCACTGCCCCTTGAGAGCTACATATACAATGTACTCTATGAGGTGCCACTTCCACCTCCTGGCCGGTCCTTGAAATTTTCTGGAGTTTATGGGCCAATAATCTGCCAGAGACCAAGTACTAATGAGCTTCCCTTATTTGACTTTCCTGTCAGAGAGGTCTTTGAACTGCTTGGGGTGGAAAATGTGTTTCAGCTTTTTACTTGTGCTCTTCTGGAGTTTCAAATCCTGCTCTACTCACAGCGTAAGTCAGTGCTTACTAGAGTTCTCTCCCTGCACAGGGCCTCCCTTCTTTCCGTATCAAATGCAGTGGCGCTGATGGTAAAGGTCCAGGGCTGTTAAAATTTGAGCAAAACTCAGATCTTTTGCAGGTAGGTGGTAGATGGAAAACCGATAGAACACAAGAGGGTCACAGTTTTTACTTGGCTATCATCACCATGGCCTTTTGCTGGACACTTCAGTCTAGGAGGGGATTCCTGCTTCCTGACATCTCTTCTAGTTGATGCTGAAAAGAGGGGTAGGAGGTGATGGTTCTGGGAAGCTGACTTTCCAACATTCTGCAGAGTTATTTCTGCCCCTTCCACAGCCTGACAGTAAAACTGAGGATTCACAAACAATGATCCTTCATATATTTGAAAAAAATATATTTGATAAAAGGAGGATGTGTTGCTTCTTTCTGTTGTTTGTTATAACTGAATTGTTTTTTATAAATGAGAAGTGAACTGAATGTGAGCATCAGATTTGGACAAAATAGTAAAGTAGATCAGAAGGAAACAGATGTTTATTAAATGAACCAGAAAAGTAACACAAAATGTATTCATTCAGTACTTATTTATTGAGAGCCTAGCGTGTGCCAGGCATTGTTTCAGGGTCTAGAGACACAGTGATGGACAAAACAGATAAAAACCCTTCCTATAATGGAACTGATATTTTAGTGGGGAAGGAGAGGTGATTATATAAATAAATAAAGCTTATAGTGTGTAAGGTGTTAATAAGGTCTGTGGAGAAAAGTAAAACAGGAAAGAGGATGGTATTTGGAGAAGGGAAGTTCCAATTTTAACAGAGTGATTATGATTAGTTCAAGCCTTCTCCGAGTGACCCATGTCATATCTGTAAGAAAAATATTCTAAGCAAAGGGCATAGGACATATAAAGGTTTTGAGACAAGAATGTGCTTGTTATGTTCAAGAACAGTGAGAAAAATGGGTGGATGGAATGGAGTGAGAGAGCAGGGATATAGAAGCAGATGTTAGAGACTTAACAGCAGCCTAGATTTTTTTTTTTAATTTTTTTAATGTTTATTTTTGAGACAGAGAGAGACAGAGCATGAGCAGAGGAGGGTAGAGAGAGAGAGGGAGACACAGAATCCGAAGCAGGCTCCATCCAGGCTCTGAGCTGTCAGCACAGAGCCTGACATGGGGCTCAAACTCACGAGCTGTAAGATCATGACCTGAGCTGAAGTCGGACACCCAACCGACTGAGCCACCCAGGTGCCCCTAGATTTTATGGTCTCATAAGGACTTTGTTACTCTGAGATGCATAGTCATTGTAGGTTTTAAGTTTTTTGACTTTTTATTTTGAAGTAGTTTCCAGCTATGGAAGAGTTGCAAGAAGTGTTCAAAGAACTCTTGTATGCTCTCCCACAATTCACCAATTGTTAACTTTTGTTGGCCACATTTGTTTTATCATTCTCTCTCTGTATATGTGTGCACATAACTGAACCATTGAGAATCATTGCAGACACCATGGCCCTTGACTCCTAAATGCTTCGGCTTTCATTTCATAAGAACAGGAACATTTTCTTACATAACCATAGTCTGATTATCACATTTAGGAAACATAACATTGTTACAATATTGTTATTCAGGTTCTACCATTGTCCAATAATGTCTGCTTTGATAAATTTTTTTTTTTTTTTAATTCCTGATCCAGGATCTAGTTGAGTAACATGCATTGCTTTTACTTGTTACTTCTTCATGTCTTTCATGACATGGACATTTTTGAAGAGTGTAGCAAGGCATTCTGTAGAATGTCCCTCAATTTGGGTTTGTCTGATGTTTCTTCATGATTAGACTCAGGTTATATAATTTTTGGCTGTAATACACAAAAGTGATGTTGTGATTTTTCTCAGTGCGTTACATCAGGAGGCACTTGATGTCAGTTTGCCCATCTTTGGTAATGTTAATTTGATCACTTGGTTAAGGTTATGTCTGCCAAGTTTCTTTCTTTCTTTCTTTCTTTCTTTCTTTCTTTCTTTCTTTCTTTCTTTCTTTTTTTTCTTTTAACATTTATTTATTTTTGAGAGACAGAGACATAGCACAAGTGGAGAGGAGGGGCAGAGAGAGAGGGTGACAGAATCCAAAGCAGGCTCTGGGCTGTCAGCACAGAGCCCGACACAGGGCTAGAACCCACGAACCATGAGATCATGACCTGAGTTGAAGTCAGACGCTTCACTGACTGAGCTACCCGGGCGCCCCTGCCAAGTTTCTTAACTGGAAAGTTATCCTTTTTCCCTTTGTAATTAATAAGTACTTTGTGGGGAGTTAATTTGAAACTCTGTAAGCATACTACTCCACTTTGAAGTTTGCCCAGTAGATTTAACATCCATTAATGATTCTAGTCTGAATTAGTTATTACCATGATGGTTACAAAATGGTGATTTTTCTAGCTACATCTATATTTATTGGTTGGCATTTTACTACAGGGAATAACATTCATTCTCCTTTGTTTATTATTATATGGGCCCATAGATTTTTATTTTATTTTATCTTATTTTACATATATATATATATATATATATATTTAATGTTTATTTACTTATTTTTGAGAGAGACAGAGTACAAGCAGGGGAGGGGCAGAGAGAGAGAGGGAGAATTTAAAGCAGGCTCCAGGCTCTGAACTGTCAGCACAGAGCCTGATGTGAGGCTTGAATGCACAAAGCTCGAGATCATGACCTGAGCTGAAGTCGGATGCTTAACTGACTGAGTGAACCACCCAGGCGCCCTAGATTTTTATTTTATTCAGTAGTGTAGATACCTGTAATGAAGTGTGAATGTTATAGAGGTGGAAAAAGGAGGATTAAAACCAGAAATATGATAGGTGACATTTTTCCATCAGAGTTACTTCTTATTTTCCAAGAATATGGGTTATTGTATCCATAATAAGAATTTTAAAGAGGTTTGAAGGCAGTTGAGAAGATTTGTGTATAGAATCAAATGGAATTCAGGATCCAAAGTCATGTTTACAGTAAGGTCAAGAAAAAAGCTTTTTCCAAAAAATTCCTGGACATTGTTGAGCATGGCTGACCATAAAATGCAGTGGCCTTCTATTGGCTGTAGGTTATGTTCTGTATTAATAGAGTACTTTAAACAATTCAGGTTGGATTTCTTGAAATAGTTTTTATTTATGATTCAAAGGCCTTAGGTAGATGAAAATCACTCTGGACTTCCAAAAACATGTCATCACCACTCAGTTAGTTTTGACCAAAGCTTGTCCTGCCTTCCGAATAGAAAATAAGCATTACTTAAGGGAAAAGAATGGAGGCAAAATTGTAAGAATCTCAAAATATAATCCACTGGGTGACTGAAGTGACATTTTTAGGAATTTTTAACTTGTACAGATCATTTTACCTACTCCTGGATATTTGTTCTTTGGTCCATATATAGCTTTTTAAAATAACTTATTTTTAAAAAATATTTAAATGTTTATTTATTTATTTTGAGAGAGAGGGAGACAGCACAAGCTGGGGAGGGGAAGACACAGAGGGGGAAAGCGAATCCCAAGCAGGCTCCATGCTGCTGTCATTGCCAAGCCTGACGTGGAGCTTGATGTCACGAACTGCAAGATTATGACCTGAGCCAAAATCGAGAGTTGGGCACTTAACTGACTGAGCTACCCAGGTGCCCCTTTAATAGCATATTATTCACTGGTTGGTGCAAAATTGTACATAGAGCAGAAGTTTTTTATCTGAGTTAGTAGGGTAGTAGATTGGATAATTGGAAAAGTCATTTCAGTCTGAGAATCCTAAAAATGATACATATATCCATTAAACATTGTATTTTAGTGTAAAACATGGTTGTATAGTCACTAGTCTTTTGATGAAGGGTCTATCTATTTCCTTGGATTATGGGTCCACTAATCTAATGTCTGCACTGTTTTTCTTGCATAAACCACACCTATAATTCATTAACTAGGTTTTCCAGATACATTTTTTTTAAAGGGGAGTGAGAACTTAATGAACTTTACAAAAGAACTGGAATGGAGACTACCTATAGATTTTTGTAGTTTTCCCTAGTTTTTTGTGCTTAATTGCCTCATGATATGCCTAATTCAATTATAGTATTTTTTAGCCACTTTGCATTATTCAGTCTTTTTAAAGCATTTAATTTTGTTTTCAGAGAAAATTCTTTTTTTTGTCCTCATTTCACCATTTATTTACATAATATTTGGTTAAATTATATAATTTATCTGTGTACACAGATACGTTATGTGCGCTAGTTGAACTAACGCAGATAAGTCTTGTAACAAATGTAACTGATTTTTGATAAGCATACATTAGTTTTTATTGCAAAAGTAATGCATGCTGCTTAAGGCATACAATCAAAACAATTCCAAAGGGAATACAATGAACTCTCCTTTCCTCTCTCCCACTGGTGTTAGCAAGAGATCAAGTTTCTTGTATATCCCTAGTGAAAATAGTCGTTTTTTAAAAATGTCTATTTATTTATTTATTTATTTTGAGAGACAGAGAGAGCGCGTGTGTGTGTGTGAGAAAGAGCGGCGGAAGGGCAGAGAGAGAGAGAGAGACAGAGAGACAGAGAGAGAGAGAGAAAGAGAGAGAGAGAGAGAGAGAGAGAGAGAGAGAGAATCCCAAGCAGGCTCCGTGCCACCAGCGCAGAGCCTGACACGGGGTTCGATCTCACAAACTGAGATCATGACCTGAGCCAAGATTAAGAATCATATGTTTAACCAACTGAGCCACCCAGGTGCCCCATAAATAATAGTTTTTAAAAAACAAATAAATAATGTATGGGCAAACAAGGCAAAGAACGTTGAAAATTTCCCTTTTTCACCTAGAATTCTTTTTCTATGAAGTGACTTCTTAATTTCTTAGTGCCTTCCACCCCCCCAGATTTTTTTAAGCAATTAACTATTTTTATGTTAAGTGTTGAGTACATATGTATTAATTGTAATGTTCTTTAAAGTATTCATATACATTATGATACATGTATGGTATATTAAAAACTGATGCTAAAATTTAATATACATATGTATATGTTTTAAATATGGTATATTAAAACTGAGAAAAAAGCCTTTCAGTTATGTGATAGGAATTTTAACACATTGCTAAAGGTTATATAATGAAGTGTACCCCTGGTTATCCTTTAGAGAGATTACCACTGTCTCCTGTTTCCTTCCAGACATAATCATGCATATATGCTTTTTAGAAACAACACAAATGGGAGCATGCTAGTCATTGTTTTGCAATTTCTTTAATAATGGATCTTGGAGATATTGGACATAGAGATTAGTTTATTTCCTAAGAACAAAGAATACACAAGAAACATCCTTGTTCATACAGTTTTCACAGAAGTGTGAGTATGCAAAGGCAGTTTATGATTCGGTTTCTAATGTGCAGGACTTGCCCTGTAGATTGTTTAGGAGTGGACTTATCTGTAAAGTGTTCCCAAGGCTATTATCTTTCTCTGCACAGAGACAAGTCATAAAGACAAGCAGATTCCTCCCTCCTTCCTCACCATGAAGCAGTGGTCATTGTAATCCCACTATACTTTGCATTATTACCTCTTTTTGTTAAAAGTAATTGCTCAGTTAATGTTAGGGGAGCCATAAGAGAACACAGTTGTCTAGAGCTGAAGTGTTTCCAGTTGATTTGATTGTTTGAAATGGTTTGGATGCACATGACCTTCAGCTGCATCCTATTTATTGGTTTTGCCTTCTTGAAATGATGAGCACAGACACAGGCAATGGCAAAGGAAGTGCTGATTTGATCATTTGTGTTGTGTACACAAACGGGTTTTTGCTATTGCATACAGCTCTTGGAGGTCAGCATCCTAGTGTGGGTACCACAGATTACTGGAACCCTGAGGTATTGTTTGCTAGGCCATCCTTCAGGTGGGATGTTGCTTTTTAAAAATATAAATATAGAGAGAAAAAGAAACTCAGAATTCACATAGACCAGAAAGGCCATACAATTCCACGTTTCTAGTATCAATAAAGTTAAGCCACATAGATGGAAAGCAGCTTAGTCTTTTTTTCCACGTTTTTTTTTTTTTATTTATTTTTGGGACAGAGAGAGACAGAGCATGAACGGGGGAGGGGCAGAGAGAGAGGGAGACACAGAATCGGAAACAGGCTCCAGGCTCCGAGCCATCAGCCCAGAGCCTGACGCGGGGCTCGAACTCACGGACCGTGAGATCGTGACCTGGCTGAAGTCGGACGCTTAACCGACTGCGCCACCCAGGCGCCCCGGAAAGCAGCTTAGTCTTGAGAGGAGATTATGTCTGACCTCAAAAAGTGTTTTGTTTCTAAGAATCCCATAATTTCAAGTGCATCACAAGGAATTCTTCAGAGATTTCAATCTGAAGCAAATAAAGTTACCCACTTTTACAAAAATAAGTGGTCTGAGTTTTAGATGCTAGATTACATTTATCCTGAAGAGTAGGGAAAAACCAGAACTAGATTTCTGTGATACTGAAAAACTTGCTTTGATGGAGCAGAGAAGGCCTCTTTCTTCAGACTCTAGCATGCTCTGTGTTATGGTTATAGAGCAGATGTTCCCAGACCTGCAGCTAGGAACCATACCTAGTAGTCCAGTGCCAGGAAGTCTCATGACAGAGGCATTTTTGGGACTCCTTTACTTAGACTGTCTGTTGGCCTTCTGTGAGATGTTACTGTCCCTGAGCAGACATGCCAGAAATGCCAGCCACATAAAACACCTGCTTTACTGACTTTGGGTAAAGGAAGGAGGAAGTGGTTTGGTTTTCTCATGATTAAAAAGACCTCTGGTACCTCTGACCCCCACCCCCTAAGATTCAGAAGTGTGTGTGTGTGTGTGTGTGTGTGTGTGTGTGTGTGTGTGTGTATACACACTGAAAATGGGGGTGGGATATTTCAGTGAATATTTATTCAGAATATGTGTTTGAGAGCCAGTGTTCAGACATAGTAGTAAGACTAAACCAGCTTTAAATACCACTTGAAGGTTTTCTCCCACGCTTTTACATTCTTTTGATTCATCTTAATTTTGAATTTTAAAATAAATTCTTAGGATGTCTGAGATTCTCAAGATTGTTGCTCTTGAGTAGATTATTTACAGACATTCACATGTAGAAGAATATAGGAATTGAAGTCTCATCTGGAGAATCATGAGAATTTGTCTTAATAACGATTATTGGGGCACCTGGGTGGCTCAGTTGGTTGAGTGTCTGACTTTGGCTCAGGTTGCAGTCTCGTGGTTCGTGGGTTCTAGCCCCACATTGGGCTCTGTGCTGACAGGGTGGAGCCTGCTTTGGATCCTCTATCCCCCTCTCTCACTTCACTTCTCCTGCTCACATTCTTTCTCTCAAAAATAAATAAACATTAAAAAAATAATGATTGTTGGAGTAGTCATTGAGCAGAAGAATTTCAGCAGAAAGATAAAATAATAAGTTGTATGGTGTCCCATGGAATTGGGGTATCAGGTGAAGAAGAGGCTGAGGATAGAGCTTGCAATGGTGTAAATTTTGTTGCTCAGTTTTTGTTTACTTTCATGTGGGACTAAATACTTTTTCTGAAATTATTTATATTATTTATATAAAACCTAATTTAATTCTTCAAAGATTGCTTTTTTTTTTTAATTTGGGAAATGTTTTTGTTGTTGCTTGAATGAGGTGGGGAATCTTCACAAAGTAGTTTTTTTAAAAAAAGTTTATTTACTAAATATTAAAAAAAATTTTTTTTCAATATTTATTTTTGAGATACAGAACATAAGTGGGGGAGGGGCAGAGAGAGAGGGAGACAGAATTTGAAGCAGTCTCCAGGCTCTGAGCTGTTAGCACAGAGCCTGGCCTGGGGCTTGAACTCACAAACTGTGAGATCATGACCTGAGCTGAAGTCGGATGCTTAACCGACTAAACCACTTAGGCACCCTTTTGCTAAATAGTTTTTAATACAGGAATGACCATGCTTTGTGTGGGCACAATGAAAAATGAGACAGACTCTCTCCTTGAACTCTTATTAGTTTGCCCTGATCTTTAGTGAATATGAGAAGCTCATGTTCTTTTGTCCTTCTGCTAAACTGTTTTTTTTTTTTTAATTGATGATCAAATCTCTGAGTTTACTTTTATGCACTGATTGGTTATATCACTCATTTGTCAAGTGCCTTAGTTCCCCCAAAGAAGCATATGAGGCATTTTCCTATAGTACCTTTAAAATGTTCAAGATAATGAAATTTTAGTCATTAATCTCTATTTATTTGCATTACTAGTTAAAAGACTATTTGTAGGTCATGTTCTTTTTTGCTTAGCTGAGATAGTGAGCAAATGTAGGGTACTTTACTGAACTTCTACATAGTTGGTACATATCAGCTTTTGTTCATTTTTACTCAACCTTCCTCATTTTCTGGAAAGCTTTTTGTTACTTATAACTCTTTTATGAACCAAGCTGTGATTTGTTTAAATGATGGGGTGGGGTTTTAGTATATGAAACCACTTTAACCCTCATGAAAGCTCATTTGAAAACAACCATTCCAAAGGATATTACTCATATGATTTTAAAATTTATGTTCCTGCTTTGTCCTTAAATGCCTGAAACCATTTTACCATTTGTGAAGAGTAATTTAAAAAAAAGTTTTTTTAATGTTTATTTATTTTTGAGAGAAATAGGGACAGAGTGCGAGTGGGGGAAGGGCAGAGAGAGAGGGAGACACAGAATCCAAAGCAGACTTCCAGCCGTCAGCACAGAGCCCAGTGCGGGGCTCTAACCAATGAAGCGCAGGATCATGACCTGGGCCGAAGTTGGCTGCCCAACTGACTGAGCCTCCCAGGTGCCCCTGTGAAGAATAATTTTTAAAATTTCACTTGTAACTGGTCCATTTTATTGGCTTTGCCAGTGTATTTATTACTTATTGTTTTGTAAAACACGTCCAGAAATTGTGTTCTAAAGGAAAGCAAAACTTTGAACACAAGCCTTCCCTCCCCAACTAAGATCCCTGACCTAGAGTTAAGAGTTTTGAGGCCTGAAAGTCAATGTTTTGAGTCTTTCATATCCTCAGGAAGCTTTTCATTGATCTGTTAAAATAACATATTTGTGCTGTTCCCATTGAGGAAAAGTTCCAGGTGAAAGACAGACTTGGCTAGTGTAGAAAACCAGCTGCTGCATGCTGTGTGGTTCTTTGGTCTTAATCTTGAAGGCAGAGCTCACATTAGTTCCTTATAGGATGCAGACATATCTGAGTGGTAAAAGAGACTGTTTTGGCTTCCATGCTGAATGAAGACCCTTTTTTTTGTTGTTGTTCCAGTTCCCCAACCCCTTTCTACTTAAGAGAATCTACTTAACATTCTGGTTTAGTATTTGGAGCAAGGTGGTATTTAGGATTTCTACTGTATTTCCACACTAAATTTTATCACTTGCGAGAACCTGTATGTGAGGGTTAAATTTCAGCTTGTGGTCCACTGAGGTCTCTGGGTTGTCTTTCTGGGTACCCACAAGGGAATCACACTCTGAGCATACCCTTGCTGAAGTTTATCCTGACTGTTTCTAAATGTGAAATTGTATTGAAGTTTTTAACTTGTTATTTGGCAAGCAGGTGCTTTGTTTTTGACTGGTTTGTTTTTTGTTTTTTGTTTTTTGTTTTTACCTAGATTACCAGAGACTGATGACTGTGGCGGAGACAATTACAGCTCTCATGTTTCCTTTCCAGTGGCAGCATGTCTATGTCCCTATTCTCCCGGCTTCTCTCCTACATTTTTTAGATGCTCCTGTTCCATACCTGATGGGCTTGCATTCCAATGGCTTGGATGACCGGTCAAAGCTGGAGCTGCCTCAAGAGGTAAGAGGAATGCGGAGTTTGAGTGCTGGTGCCTTTGGTCCCAATCCAGGATTGGAGGGAGGATGGCTTTGGGATGAGCCCAGGGTGGTGTCTCCAAGTTTATTTTATTTTATTTTGAGGAACATAAATTACTTTCCAGGAAATAAGTAAAAATGATGAACATTTAGCTTAGTTTATGTTGTTCCAGAAACACTTGTCATCTTTATTATATGGCATACATACATTGTAATCCCTGTGTTTATACTATCGTGAATTGCCTTTTTCATTTGCAGTTTTTCTTTTTTTTTTAAGTTTATTTATTTATTTATTTATTTATTTATTTTTAAATTTTTTTTTTTTAACGTTTATTTATTTTTGAGACAGAGAGAGACAGAGCATGAACGGGGGAGGGTCAGAGAGAGGGAGACACAGAATCTGAAACAGGCTCCAGGCTCTGAGCTGTCAGCACAGAGCCTGACGCGGGGCTCGAACTCATGGATCATGAGATCATGACCTGAGCCGAAGTCGGCTGCTCAACCGACTGAGCCACCCAGGCGCCCCTAAGTTTGTTTTTATTTTGAGAGAGAGTGCACGTGTGCACCAGTGGGGGAGGGGCAGAGCGAGAGGGAGAAAGAGAATCCTAAGCAGGCTCCATGCTGTTGGCACAGAGCCTGACATAGGGCTCCATCTCACAAACTGTGAGATCATGACCTGAGCCAAAATCAAGAGTCGGATGTTTAACCGACCAGGCCACCCAGGCACTCCATATGTAGTTTTTCAAGCCAGTATTTTACATACTTTTCAAGACATTTATTAGAAAATCATTTTATTATGTAAAACTTTTAAATATACACAATGCATAATGAATTCTTGTGTTCTTAACACCTAGCTTCAGCAGTTATACATATTAAATTATATTTAAGAAATTTTTTATTTTAGAGACAGAGCTTGAGTGGGGAGAAGGGCAGGGAGAGAGAGAGAGAGAGAGAGAGAGAGAGAGAGAGAGAGAGAAAGAAAGAAAGAAAGAAAGAGAGAAAGAAAGAAAGACTCTTAAGCAGGCTCCATGCTGAGTGTGGCTTGATCCCATGACGCCAGGATCGTGACCTGAGCCCAAATCATGAGTCAGCCACTCGACTGAGCCACCCAGGTGCCCCTAAATTGCATTTTAATTCTATACCTCTCATTCCCTTATTGTTTTAAGGAAATCCCACATAATATAATTTCATAATTACTTCATTACACCAAGTATTAATAAATCAGTGAGTTTCTTTTATAGGCCAAGTTTATATGTAATAGTTGACCTGATCATAGTGATTCTTGTGGTGCTGAACCAGCTTTGAAAACTTTCCTTTCAAGATAAGGAAGACCTTGAGAGAATGCTTTTCCTCTCTTTCTATGAGGATGGTCTCCTCCTCTTTCCTATTGTTTCAAATACCAAAGAATTAATTAAAAATATGTATTTACTTGTTTATTTTCTACTTTATTCAAAATATATTTAAAGCATGATTAAAATAAGATTGTTTTATTTATTTATTTATTTTTCTTTTTTTAATGTATGTTTATTTTTGAGAGAGAGAGAGTGTGTGTATGTGAGCAGAGGAGGGGCAGAGAGAGCGAGAGAGAGAGAGCCACAGAATCTGAAGCAGGCTTTGAGCTGTCAAGCACAGAGCCCGACGTGGGGCTCGAACTCACAAACTGTGAGATCATGACCTGAGCTGAAGTCGGATGCTCAACTGACTGAGCCACCCAGGTGCCCCTTATTTTTCTGGAATTATCCATAGAACTGGTCTACCTTTTTATGTCATTTTGTGGCTGGTATGAAACTACTTGGGGAAAGGGCTTTCGTACACTGAATTTCTCAGTCATTAGAAAGGCCTGGGAACAAGACTTTGGAGGATACATACACTGGTGTTAACATGGCTTTATTTCCTCACTTCATCAAAATGTTTTTGGAGGGAGATTTTTGCATAATTGAGTAATATTAGTATTAGTAAGGAGACCTCCAAAGAAGAGAACAGTCGCACGGACTTGTTTGTGAGCTTCATTCATGTCGTTGGGCATGTCTGGGCAGCATCCTTGATGAAACCCTGATAATTAGATCACACCTGTAATATTTAAATTATAGTCAAATGCATCTCTTTTTTTTCCTCTCTCCTTTGGTTTTACAATCAAAATGTCTTCCTCGTAGCTTCTGATGTTTCCACCCCCTTTGCTTCTTTGGTTTTATAGAGCTTTGTGTTGTTTGGAGTAGGACAAGATTGATTAAGGAAGAAAAGATCTAAATGATAGAGAAAATCATTGAGTTGGGGTATTAGGTTTTTATGTATGTTTGTCTGTTTTACTGGTAAATACACATGAAGAATAGTTATCAAAGATTGGAGATTGGGGAGTTTCTGTTTGCTTTGTTTTATTTTTTTAAGTTTATTTATTTATTTTGAGAGAGCATGCTCTCCAGTAGGGGAGAGGCAGAGAGAGAGAGAGAGAGAGAGACAGAGAGAGAGAGAGAGAAACCTGAGCAGGCTCTGAACTGTTAACAGAGAGCCCAATGTGGGGCTTGAACCCCTGAACCATGAGATCATGACCTGAGCTGAAATTGAGAGTTGGTTAGGATGCTTAACTGAGCCACCCAGGTGCTCCTTCTTGATGGTTTAAACAAAGCCATAATTTAAATTGACACCTCTTCATAGTAAACCTAATTATAATTTTATAAAGTCAAAATAAGAATAAGAACAAAAAATGGTAGAAGGTGGGAAACCTAAAGAGGTGTGCTACCCACCAGTCTAATGAGTAGGACTCTAGTTAAGAAGCCACTTTTCTCAGTTTTATTTTTATCTTTGGCATCAACTTGACATATGTTTGGGGCAAGTTCTGTTCCCTGTGGGATCCCTCAGCATCATTTTTTGGGTGCCTCATGTATATGGGTATATGAAGAGGCTGCTAGGAGCCCAGCAATTTTCTTAACTGGGGGATTCGGTGAGACTGAGAAACCAAGTGTTGTTTGAGAAACCCAAAAGTTCACTCTGTTCTGATGTTGCTGCTGCTTCCACTTTTGCAGTATTCCCCATCATTGCCACATCCTTTGCCTTTCCTTGTGGTCTGCTTGGGAAGGGGAGGCATGTGGAATACCTGTGCATACTTAATAAGTAGTTCTAGGATTTCAGAGTCCCACTTCATCCAGACTGGCCCTCTGAGGGTGACATATTTGTGTGGGGTGTTTGATAGCTGGATATTTACCTTGATTTTTAGCAGATAACTCTAGAATATCTGAGCCTGGATAGTTCCCCATGGGGAACTTTAAGTTGGGGAGAACTGACTTTCTCATGGAGTAAAGCACCATGAAAGGTATACATAATGAATGAAGACTAATAAATAATATCTCTGAAAGACAACTTTGGGATGTCTCACAAATGATACACGGTTATAGTAAGACAACTTGCGGATGTCTCACAAATGATATATGGTGGTTTTTTGTTTTTGTTTTTGTTTTTTTTTAAGATTTTATTTTTAGGTAGTCCATACACCCAACATGGGACTCAGACTTATAAAGTTGGAGATTAAGAGTCACGTGCTCTATGGACTGAGACAGCCAGGTGCCCCATAAATGATATATTAAAAAAAATTTGTTTTTAGTGCTTATTTTTGAGAGAGAGTGTGAACAGGGGAGAGGCAGAGAGAGGGAGACACAGAACCGGAAGCAGGCTCCAGGCTCTGAGCTGTCAGCACAGAGCCTGATGTGGGGCTCAGACTCACGAACTGTGAGATCATGACCTGAGCCGAAGTTAGATGCTTAATCGACTTAGCCACCCAGGCACCCTGAATGATATGTTTATAGTAAAAAATTCTAACAGTGCCCCTATGAAGAATAAAGGGTAGCTTTATTGGGTGGCTCAGTCGGTTAGGCATCCAACTCTTGATATTGGCTTAGGTTGTGATCTTGGTGGTCATGAGATCCCTGCTGATCGTGGAGCCTGCTTTGAATTATTTCTCTCTCCTCTTCTTTCTCTGCCCCTCCCCCACTCACACTTGTGAGCTTACTCTCCCTCCCTCTCTCTAAATAAACACTGGAAAAACCTTCCTTTTAAAAAAAGAATAAAGTAAAAATTACTTTGAATTTTTTCACCCAGAGATAACTACTTTTAACATTTTGGTGGACATCCTGAGGTATCTTTACACTACTGGAGGGACTTTGAGGCAGAACTAATGGGCCTGTGCAAGGGTGCATCATCAGGGTAGTGGAGCAAGCTTGATTTATAAAAGGGACTTTCTCCAGAGGGATGGAGACTGTACATTTCCTGGATCCCTAAATCAGAATTCATCAGTCCCTGCCTCATCTTGGGGCATCAGAAGTCTGTGAAAAAACCCTTTGTTTCTTTTTATACCAACACATGAGTTCAGTTGTCCCTGAGCAAGGGAAAGTGCTGAGCTGCCTTTGTGAGGCATTCTTTGTCCTGTGCTTCTCTTTTGGGTGCTATTGTGTGAGTCCAGGAAGGAGTCATGTTGTCCATATGTCAGGGGAAGCAGGCAAAGGATATTAGAATAAAGGGTGTGTGTGTGTTACTTCTTTATGTCTTGGGTCTTTCTGTCTTTCCTGATGGTTTTTCTCCTTTCTCAGGACACTCCTTCAATAGCTTTTTTCCCAATAATGTGTGTGTGTTGAGCTCCTCCCCCTCAGTGAATAACATGGGAATAGACTAGAGGTGAGGCTGGCTGTGATTTGGTGTTGGGAACTCAGGGTGGGAAGGGGCATTGTGACCTCCTGCAGGAAAAGATTTGGGAGACTTTCTGGGATTTGGGGGATCCATGTGGTTATTACCCAGAGCAGCTAAGTCTTCTCATGGCTTCTTCCAAACAACACAGGAGGTTAATTAACTGAGGAAAACTGATCATGTGGGTTCAGTGCCTCTTTTAGGCTTCTTGTCCCTCAAGCTGTTTTGTAGGACTTGTCCTCTTAGCTGAGGAAAGGGGTGCATGAGGAGTTTGAGGTAGGTTTGCAAATTACTTCTGTTTGCCAGAGCCCTCAGTGTGCTGTGAGGAAACAGTGTGAGGCTATGTATGAGTTTAGTATTTGAATGACGTCCTATTTCACTTTACCTTTTCATTCCTACCTTCTTCAGCCCAACACTGCAAAGAATGGCTATACTGGTGTCTACTCAGAGGTGCCTATCTAATCTAGCCCATCTCTAAAGTGTGCCTGAGTTGTATTCTCCCCTCTAGCTACCTCCTACCAGGAGTGTATCTATAATATAGGGACATAGCATGTGGAGTTCATAAAATTCTTTACAGACATTCTGTATTTGGCTCACATCAGTGGGAGAAAAGCCAACCAAGCATTGTTGAGTGGATGCAGTTATTTTTAGATGCTTCTGTGTTTCCAATTGGACAAAATGCTTTTTTTCTATAAAAAGAGGAGAACCAGTGGGGTAAATGATTGCATTGTTTGCCTGTGGTGGGTTACAGAGCTTTATTCTGACGGGGCTTATGAGGCAGGTGATCTTCATGACTAGATTTAATTGTTTTACTATCTTTTTTAATGGCTTGATGTGAAAGCATTTATAATTTTAAATAAATCTTTTTTAAAAAAATGTTTTATTATTTTTTTTTGAGAGAGAGACAGAGCATGTGTCGGGGAGGGGCAGATAGAGAGGGAGGCAAGGAATCTGAAGCAGGCTCCAGGCTCTGAGCTGTCAGCACAGAGCCCAACACGGGACTCAAACTGGTAAACCACAAGATCCTGACCTGAGCCGAAGTAGACGCTTAGTCTACTGAGTCACCCAGTCACCCCTATAATTTTAAAGTCTTAACAGGAAAAACAAAAAGCCAATTTTTAGGTGTTAAACACTTACTGGCACTTTTTCTAGGCAGGGCTCAAACTTGTTATTCAGTGGAGGAATTACAAAAAGTGAATTTTAAAGTGATTCTTCTTTTAATCTTTGTATCTTAGATAAGAGAAAGTTCTCCCTCTCTCTTTTTTAACTTTATTTATTTTGAAAGAGAGAAAGAACAAGCCGGGGAGGGGCTGAGAGAGGGAGGGAAAATCACAAGCAGGCTCTGCTTTAGTGTGGAGCCAGACATGAGGCTTGAATCCATTAGCTGTGAGATATGACCTGAGTCGAAACCAAGAGTCTGGACGTTTACTGACTGAGCCACTCAGGGACCCCAAAAGTTCTCCTTTTTGATTATAGATTGGTAAATTGAATAGTTTCATGCACCCAGCAGATGTTTATGCATGGACATGTTAAAACATGCAGTTTTAATAGATTGAGAGCTTGTGGAATAGTTTTATTTAGCTAGACTTATGTTACCCTCCTGCCTCTTCTTTTAGGATGCAAGACTTATTGGTAGGGGGAAAAATAGAAGGATCAATGGATCGGCACTTTGATATAACATAGAGGTGCCATCCTAAAGGAGGGACTATTTAATAATGGAGCTGGAAAAATTGCTTGTCCATAAGGAGAAAAAATAAAAAAGGATCCCCACATTCCACTGTAACAAAAATCAACTTGAGATGGATTAAGAAGTGATAAATGTCACAAGCAAAAGTTTAAAATCTTCTGAAGATAATATTAATAAATGTATTTCTAACCTCTGAGTAGGGACTTTATAAACAAGATACAGAAAGCACTATCCATAAAATAAAAGATTGAAGGGAGCCTAGGTGGCTCAGTTGGTTGAGTGTCTGACTCTTGATTTCAACTCAGGTCATGATCCAAGGGTTGTGAGATTACGCCCGTCACTGGGTTCTGCATTGAGTGTGGACCCTGCTTGAGATTCTCTCCCCCCCCCCCCCACTTCTGCCCCTCTCTCCTGCTCTCTCTCTCAAAAAATAAAAAATAAAAAATAATTAAAAAAATATTGATAAATTTGATTTTTTAAATTAAGAGAAAGACATCTTAAAAAGATATGATAAAAACTGGAAGATACGTGTAACATATATAACCTACAAAAGTCAGCATTAGGAGATTGTAAAGAACTTGTACAAACCAGTAAAATGATAAGCAACCCAGTAGAAAAATGGGCTAAAGACATGAACAGGTATTGCACAAAAAATACACATTTTTTCACTAGCAACCAGAGAAGTGTAAATTAAATGCACCCAAATCAGTGGCAAAATTAGGAAATATGGTGATACCAAGTTTTGGAAGGATTTGGATCAATAGGATCACTTTAGATTGCTGGTAAAAATATAAACTGTTATAACCACTTTGGACACAGCTAGGCCTTATCTTATAAAGTTGAACATTTGCATAGCTTACCACACAGCAGTTCCATTCCTAGGGTACACCCAAGAGAAGATCTTGCATCCATGTCCAAGAAAACATGTAAAAATGTCAAAGCAGTAAACAGGAAAGAACTTAAATGCCCTTCATTGGGAAAATTGATAAATTGTGTTATATCCACATAGTGTGGAATATTATATAAGAGTGAAAATGAGTAACATAGCTACGAACAACAAAATGGCTGAATTTTAGTAGCCTCCTGTTGAGTGAAGAAAAGTAGTACCATAACATTCCTTAAGGAGTGGTAATCTTTTCATAAATTTAAAAAACAAGCAAAAACTTTAAGGCATATATAAATTATAAAACAAAAGCCAAAAAGGTAATAGAGAATTCTGGATAGTGGTTACCTGGGGAATGGGAATGTATAGGTTGGGGATGGTATTGGGGAGGATTAGATAGATAAAGTATCTGGTAATGTTCTAGTTCTTGGATTGGGCAGGAAAAGAATGTCTTTAAGATTGTCCTCAGAAAGTTTTCCATTTACATTCCTTTTTTTTGGTTTGTTTTTTAAGTTTTTTTAATGTTTATTTTTGAGAGAGAGACAGAATGAGAGCAGGGCAGGGGCAGAGAGAGAGAGGGAGACACAGAATCCAAAGCAGGCTCCAGGCTCTTGAGCTGTCAGCACAGAGCCTGATGTGGGGCTCGAACTCAAGAACTGCGAGATCATGACCTGAGCCGAAGTTCGATGCTTCACTCATTGAGCCACCCAGGTGCCGCCAGTTTACGTTCCTAATAACAGTGTTTGAGATGTTTGTTTTCCTAATATTTGGCTGGCATTGGACATTATAAATCTTGTAAATCTTTGTCAGCACAGTAGATGAAAAGTATTTTGTTTTTATTTCTTAGATTATTAAAATTGAACATCTTTTCATATATTTGATGTTAATCAGGTGAAAGAAAGTTCTTCTGTGTTTGCCTTCCATAACCAATTTCTACTTTTCAGTTGGGTGAATTTATTTTTATCTTAATGATTTCTTTGGCTATTAACCTTTTACATGTTATACATAACAATTACTGTTTCCTAGATTGCTTATCTTTTAATTTTTTTATGGCAGTATTTACCTTTATGGTTTTTAGCTCTATATAAAGTTTAGAAAGCCCATTCCACCTTAAGATAGAATAGTAACTTTTTATAGTTTCTTTTAATGCTTTTGTGGGTTTATTTAATTTTTTTAATGTTTATTTTTGACAGAGAGAGAGACAGAGACAGAGACAGAGACAGAGCATGAGTTGGGGAGGGGCAGAGAGAGAGGAAGACCCAGAATTTAAAGCAGGCTCCAGGCTCTGAGCTGTCAGCACAGAGCCCGACGTGGGGCCCAAACTCACGGACTGCAAGATCATGACCTGAGCCGAAGTCCGACACTCAGCCGACTAAGCCACCCAGGCGTGCCTTGTGGATTTATTTAACTTTTTTTAAACTTTTTTAATGGAAAATGTTGAACACGTGTAAGAGTAAAGGGACTAGCATCCATTGTTTTATGATAATCATCAACTCATGGCCACTTTTCTTTCTCTACCCTCCTCCTCCCCACTCACCTTACTTGATTATTTTGAAACAGATCTCACACAGCATTATTATGTTATTGAAATATATTTAGTTTGTATCTCTAAAAGATACTCTTTTTAAGAAAATAAGGTAGATTTTTTAAAAAATTATTTTAAAATGTTTATTTTTGAGAGAGAGAGACAGAACGTGAGTGGGAAAGGGGCAGAGAGAGAGGGAGACATAGAATCTGAAGCAGGCTCCAGGCTCTGAGCTCTCAGCACAGAGCCTGACACAGGGTTCAAACTCACAAACTGTGAGAGCAAGACCTGGGTCAAAGTTGGACGCTTAACCAACTGAGCCACATAGGCGCCCCTGTTTTTTATATTTAAAGCTTCAATCTTAAATTTATTTTTGGGTATGGTATTCTATTTTAACATTTCTAAATGTACAGCCATTGTCCCCGAAACATTTATTCAATAATCCATCCACAATAAATGGGTCTGTTCAAGATTCTCCTTTTTTTTTTTTTTTTTTTTTTAATGTTTATTTATTTTGGAGAGAGACAGAACGTGAGTGGGGAAGGGGCAGAAAGAAAGAGGGAAACAGAGTCTGAAGCAGGCACCAGGCTCTGAGCTGTCAGCACAGGACCCGACGCGGGGCTCGAACTCACAAACTGTGAGATCATGACCTGAGCCGAAGTCAGACGCTTAACTGACTAAGCCACCCAGGTACCCCAAGATTCTCTTTTTCCAACAGATTACTGTTTTATGTTTATATTAGAATCCAGTAAGGCAAGTATTTTCTTAAAATTTTCTTGGCTGTTTTATTTTTTCAGGCAAAATTCAGAATCAGTTCATCAGACACTCCTTTTAAAACAAAAATCTGGGATTTTGAAAAAAATTACATTAAACTTACAAATAAGTAGGGGCATTATTAGCATCTTTTCAATATGGAATTTTCCTACCTAGTAATATTGTTATGATATCCATTGATTGAAGTTATTCCACAGTGATAATAACAATGTTAATTGGCATTTGTTACGTACTTTGAGCCTAGCTATAAATCTCAACATTTATTGTCTCATAATCCTCAAATTTATGGTATAGGTAATATTATCATTTCTGTTATGAACAAAACAGAAATACTCTTAAGCATTTAAACACTGCAATGGAGGCAATAATAGTTGTCTTGGTTAGCTAGACAGGTTCATGGTTATAAGATAAATATATATATATTTTTAATGTTTATTTCTGAGAGAGAGAGTGTGTGAGAGCACCAGCAGGTGAAGGGCAGGGAGAGGGGAACAAAGAATTCAAAATGGGCTCCGTGCTAACAGCAGAGAGCCTGATGGGGGGCTCAAACTCAGGAACCGCAAGATCATGACCTAAGCCGAAGTCAGACGCTCAACCAACTGAACCCACCAGGCATCCCGAGACAAATATTTTTTAAAAAGCCTTTTCTAATGTATTGTTACAAACAAATTCCAACGGGAATAGGAACTATAATAGATTTAAGTTAAATTGAATAAGAAATGCGTAAGACTTCTAAGGAGAAGGGTGGATGGTTAAGAGCTTGAGTGTATGTCTGAAGTCAGGCTAGAGGAGTTTGGATCTCAGTTCTACTACTTACTAGCTGTGTGACTTTGAACAAGTTACTTAACCTCTTTATGTCAGTTTTGTCTATAAAATGAGGATAGATGGATATTACCAAACTGTTCTATGTTAATCTAGATTACCTACCTCACTAGCAGTGTATGAGTGCTGTCTCTGTAGGTCCTCTCAAAAGCAACCTTAAAACCAGAAGGAATCACAGAAATCAGTAAGAGCAGCCACCAAATCTTACAAATTAGGACTAAGGCTCAGAAAAGGATGATGGTATGCTCAGGGTCATAAAGGGAGATAGTGATGGAGTGAGATATGGAACCTAGACTTTTTGACTCACTCCTGGTGTTCTTTTTACTATTATAAGAATTCATGAATTCATCAAACATTTTATGAGCATTTACTGTATGTGTGGATTTTGCACTAGATGCTCAACATCTGTGTCATCACAGAATCCCTACCCCTCTCTAAGGTAAGTGTTTTTATCTCTTTTTAACATTCATAACTGAGGAGACAGAATCAGAAGATTAAGTAACTTTCCCTAGAAAGTGGCACGGGAAGATTGGAACCTAGGTCTATTTCCTTCCTGAGCCCCACCTTCTTTATATCATATCTCATATATGCCTATTTCAAATATTTCCTCTTCCCTGTCCTGTTCATTATCCTTTCTAAAGCTTCTTCTTAATGCTCTGGAGTTGTTCACACTCATCCTGTTTTGACTGCCAGGCTAACCTCTGCTTTGTGGACATTGACAACCACTTCATTGAGCTGCCAGAGGACCTGCCTCAGTTTCCCAACAAATTGGAGTTTGTCCAGGAAGTCTCTGAGATTCTCATGGCATTTGGCATTCCCCCTGAAGGAAATCTTCATTGCAGTGAGAGTGCCTCCAAGCTGAAGAGGCTTCGGGCCTCTGAGCTTGTCTCTGACAAGAGGAATGGGAACATCGCAGGCTCCCCTTTGCATTCCTACGAGCTTCTCAAGGAGAATGAAACTATTGCCCGGCTGCAAGCATTGGTTAAGAGGACTGGTGTGAGTCTGGAAAAGGTAAGATGCTGTATATGAGTTTGTGACAGGCTTGGTCTGTGCTAGGGGGCTGTCCTGCTGAAATAAAGTGTGAGATGAGAAAGCACCTAGTTCAGGGCAAGGCTTATTTTCGAGCAGTGAAAGAATGCTCTTGTGTGGGAGACTGGATTTAGCTCTTGCATATATTATCTTAGTAAATGCTATATAGATCTAAATTTGGGTAGCTTCTCACCTGGACATCAAGGAGAGCCTACTGTCATTCTTTGTGAACACGACAGCAGAGTGACTTGGAGGGATGACAGTGGTAATCTTTGTGTTCAGACCTCTTTAAAATCCATTGCCCTGTGAATTTCATGGCAACCTATAGCATACAGGGCAGATATTGTTAACTCCTTTATAGCTCAAGAAACCAAGGGTTAGAGAGCCTGAGTGGCCCAAGATTAAATGCCTGGTAAGTGGCTTAGCTGAGGCTAGATCCTGGTCCTCTTGATGAAGTTTTGAGGGTGATGGGGGGGTTCATGGGGTCTGGAGCTGACAGCCAAGAAAGAATTCTTGAAGGCATCATTGGTGCAAAATGGTGATTTTATTAAAACACAGGGACAGGACTTGTGGGCAGGAAGAGCTGCACTGGGGTCATGATGGGTAACTCATTATGTATCATCAGGTTGGAAGGGGGTCAGGGATAGAGTAAGTCTCCAAGGAATTTTGGAAGCAAGGTTTCCAGGAACTTGAGGGCCTAGCTGTTGTGAGGGAAATACCATTTGTTACCATTTAATAAAACCTCAGTCATGAGACCCTTCAGATGTATATTGAGGGGTCAGAAGCTTGGAGTATGATTGCTGGCATATATCTTGGGGCAGTTGAGATAAAGTAAGCAGACTTACAGGATCCTTGAGATTGGGATAATGTTAAGCCAAGGTTGTCTTTTACACCCCAGCAGAGTGTCATCCTTGAGGCAGCTGAGTTCTTAGAGGGAGGTCACTATGCCAGTCTCAAGGACTTGTCAATGGGCTGTAGGCAGTAAGGGAATTTAATTTTTCATTTGCCTTAATTTCCCACATTACCATGGCAAGCACTTAAAACCCTTTCCTTTGTTCTTGGGTAGCCAGGAGTGTCTGAGGAATATCACACATATTCCACCTTGGGGGGGGAGGGGGGCGGTGGTGGTGGTACCAGCCTGTGTTTTGCCCTCAGCTTGCCTGACACTCTGTCATCATATCCCCCCTGAACAATTTTGACCATTACGTCTTTAAGGTTGCTGAAGGTGGAAGGCCTCATCTTCTGTAGCTTCTTCCTATTGAGTAGGGGCGTAGAGTTGTCCCTACCTGTATGGGTCAATATTGGTCACTTGGGGAACATGTAGGGAGGGTTACAAAAACATAGAGGCAGCTGAATCCAACGTGGGCAACATGCATGAACCTCCTTGAGTAGAAAGGATCATCTGTTAGCTTGAAGTTATTGCAGTGATGGAGTCTTGGCACCAGGCAAAGAGGCATGGGAGAAAATAGCAAAACATAATTAGAATAACTAGAAAGATTGGCCCAAATGAAAGTCCTTTGGTAGCTGACAGAAATCATCCAGTCCAAGAGTTTAACCAATCATTAAAGGAAAGAGAGGGATGTTTAAAGCACCAATTTGAGTATTCATGTCAGTTAGAAATCCAGAAATATTTTTGTGGTAATTTGGAATGTATACACAGCATTTTGTTTTGTTTTTAATTTTTTTAATGTTTATTCATTTTTGAGAGAGACAGAATGCGAGTAGGGGAGGGGCAGAGAGAGAGGGAGACACAGAATCAGAAGCAAGCTTCAGGCTCTGAGTTGTCAGCACAGAGCCCCATGTGGGGCTTGAACTCACGAATTGTGAGATCATGACCTGAGCCGAAGTCGGATGCTTAACTGACTGAGCCACCCAGCACCCCAGCATTTTGTTTTTATAAAAGTATAAGTTCTACCTTGTGCAGCAATTAAAACATCTAAATGCCATTCTGTTTTGTAGAACTGTTTTAGGCATTTGAGTTATTTTAGTATTTAATATAATGTTATTTTGAGAGTCACTTAAGGCTTTAACTGTGTAGTAGGTGGTAAACAGCCATCCTATAGACTCTTGTTTAGTAAGCAATTAGGTAATTAATAAGATGTACTTTTATAGAAACAAGAAAAATACAGGTTAATGGTTAGAGCACATTACAAACCCTGTGTCTGCCAGTGCAGCCAGTGAGATTTTTAGATGTGAGACTTGAACCATCCTCAGATGGGAGTGGGAACAGGCAGCAGGAATCCAATTGGTCTTTCTGGTTTGTAACTCACATGTCTGTGGTGATCCTTTTGAACGGCTCATTGTAAGAAGGAATTGTTAGTAGAAATTGGGGAAAGGAGAATGCAAAAGAAAGGTACAACCATCATAAGAGAAATTTGAGCTTTTCCACAGGTTCACAGGAATAAGAAGGCACATTAGTTTCCTTACTGATTCCCTGTAAAGGGGGTATAGATTTTATTTAGATATGGGAACCTATGAAGAATGCCTCTCTAATTTTACTGCATTGGGAGTATATAATATGACCCAATAGGGGCCTTTTCATTTTGGAGTTAAGCCCCCTGCTGTATTAGACTTTTAATCCTTTAACTAGACCAGGTCTTTTGGATTTATATGGGGTGGGTTTCTAGTAACTGTCAGATCGGGTTTGGAAAGGATATATTTTGCAATATTTAGAGATTTATGAATTAACCTGGCCTCAAGTGAATAATTTAGTAAAATACTATAGTCTTTATCTATTGATAGGTTTACAGTGAGAAAAGTCTTTTTATATGTAGTTGTTGAGGGAATCCATCCCATTTTCCAGTTGTTTAAATAATATGTCCATGGGGTCTTTTTTCTCACAGAATGACAAGCAAGGAGATTGTCCATACCTGTGCTATTGTGACAGTTTTTCTGAATTTTACCTCAAGTTGTCTAGTTTAGGCAAACAACAAACATTTAAAGACCATCAGAACTAGAATTTAACATCCATAACGGTGCGTTATTGAAACATCGTTTTTCTCTCAAAAAACCTTCATTTCCAGAAACAGCCAAATCAAGACTTAGTTTGTTTGTAGTACAAGTTTAGTTTTAACAAACTTGGCCTAATTATTTACATAAACTCAGCAAGAATAGCAATTGATGATAAGGGTCTTTTAAAGTTTGTTTTGCTGGAGCCTTTTTATAAGAAATCTCCAGATTGAACTTTTAGTTGCCTCTCTAGGCCAGAAGCCAAGTGAAGTACTTGCCATCAGACATGCCTGCAATACCTGTAGATTTGGGAGAATTCCTCTTCACAAGGTCCCCAAGATATCCTGAGGTTCCTGCACATGCCAGGAAGTGACATTCTTTACTCACGTGGTAAGACTGTTGGGAACTCTGTAAACAAGGTGACAGGCCAACATTTCCAAGGGGCTTTATTGTTCTGTTTCATAAGTTCAACCTTGGTTCCTTAAAGCTTTAGGGTCATATCTGAGTCTATGCATGTCATTCAAATAGGACATTCTAGTTAAAGCCTTGGTAAAATAACCAGTATTTCCAGTGGTGTCCTGTTACAAGATGAACAGATTCCTATTGAACTTTTGCAAACAATTGTAATTGCCATGAAAGAAAGAATACTGAGAGTTTTTGAATTTCAGAGGGTTTAGGTAGAGAGAAAAGATAAATGCTTCAGTTTACAAATGAATGCTTTATGACATCTCTGTATGTTATACATATCTCAAGAGGAAGTTTACTTAATCTGGAAGAGCAAACAGAGAACCAGCAATATTTCGAATGAGTCACAAAAACTGTAATCTTCTTTAGTTTATTTAGTCCCATGTTCCTAATTCTTGTTCAGTTTGAATGCAGTTTTTTAGTTCTGGAAGTTCTTACCCATGTTAGTATTAATCTTAAAGATGTCAAATATTTGTCCTAAAAGTCCCTTTTATGAATCTCCTTGAAGATGAAATAGTTTTGTGAGAGAATAAGAACAATTATAAGTGACAAAATATCAGAAATGGACATTGTTAAAGGTCTGATGAGAGTTCATTATGATGGAGTTGACAAGGAAATTCGGTTATTTCTGTAACACATTTCAATAATCAGAATATCAAGTGATAAAGCATTAAAACTTTAGGAATTTCATGTATATTTGAGCAGTTATAGCATTTACACATGCAATACAACCTAAGGTTAACCATTATTTGACAATGCTTTTCCAAGTAACTTAGCATATAAAATAAAAAGGCCTAATTGGTCAAAAAGACTTCATTTACCCTTTAAATCCTGGGAAGTTTGTTAAAATTTAGAAAGTTATAAAGCACATCCTAAATAGGATTACAGATCATTACAAATCTTATTTCTTTACCCAAGCTGGCAATAAGAAATCCTAAAGGCAAATAGGTAGTATTATACAGTTGTTAGCAAAACCTAGCTCCTTTAATATTGAGCAATTTTAAGTAATCAAAGACCTGATAAAGATGAAACGTAATATCACCTAATGTAACCTTTGTTTACATTTTCTTAATGAGAGCAGATCAACAATCTAAGAAAACTTAGTCTTTTGAAAAGAGAGGAAAACAGAATTTCAACCTTATACCAGTGTACTGTTTAAATTTTTAAAAAAAATTTATTTTTTTTAATGTTTATTTTTGACAGAGAGACAGAACATGAGTAGGGGAAGGGACAGAGAGAGAGAGAGAGAGAGAGAGAGAGAGAGAGACAGAATCCAAAGCAGGCTCCAGGCTCTGAGCTGTCAACACTGAGCCCAACTCGGGGCTCAAACCCATGAACTGTGAGACTATGACCTGAGCTGAAGTTGGATGCTCAACTGATTGAGCCACTAGGGTGCCCTCCAGTGTACTTTTAAACTATATTAATCTCAACCTTAGTCCATCCTGACTACACATAAATTCCTTTTCAAGATTTTCCTTCATGAACCTTCTACAGCTTTCCTTTGCCTTCAAATTTTGTCCCAAGCCATTTCTCTCCAACCAATCTCATTTAGGACAAAATTATTTTCTTTTACCTTCAACAAAAAATATATTTCCATTCCTTATATATTTCTTATATTATCTCCTACTTTCCTACATATAGAGTTGCTTTTCTTATTTCCATCAGTCTTAAGTACATTTAGCAGAATTTTAACTGTTGGAAACCTTAGTCTCCAATGAAAACTTAGTAACCAATCATAAACCGTTACACCAGAGTTCTTTAGAGGGCAAATTCATGAACCAGTTAAGCACAAAGCATGTTTTCCAATAGACCCAAATAGCCTTAGTTTCTCTGCAATAAGGAGTTAAAAGCACAAACCTATGTTCAGTAATCAAAGTTTTCGCACTCTATCCTATTTGGAAAAGACCTAGATGTCCAATGAATTTAATCTCGTTTATTGTGCAAGCAAAACTTCAAAGTTTCAGGTTACCAAAGACTTTGAAAGCTCTTAACAATTACCCATGAAAACTTTGAAACAGACAAAATTAACCATCATTTTAAGTCATCTTTTTGCTAACAAATTGCAACAGAGATAACATGAGCTTATTTGACCTTTAGTAAACCTTGGTAGAATACAAGTTTCATATTTAATGCTGATAACTCTGAAGACATGTCTATCTTAATTAAACCAGCACACTTAAATTAGTTTAAATAAACGCTGAGTTGTTTCATATGTGTCCACTTAAGAGAAAGAGCATCCCAGGGCGCCTGGGTGGGTTAGTCAGTTAAGCGTCTGACTTTGGCTCAGGTCATGATCTCACGGTTCGTGGGTTCAAGCCTTGCGTTGAGCTGTGTACTGACAGCTTGGAGCCTGGAACCTGCCTTGGATTCTGTGTTTCACTCTCTCTCTGTCCCTCCCTGCTTGTACTCTGTCTCTGTCTCTGTCTCTCTCTCAAAAATAAACATTAAAACAATTAAAAATAAAAAGAGAAAGAGCATCCCCTTTGTCAGGGATGGCCTGTGTTTCCTCCAGCAACCTGGGTACTATCAGGAGGAGGCCCGTTTAGACAATTATCATCCAGTATATCAGGAGGGAGTTTACTGGCCTGGTTACTGACCAAACACATTGTGCAAGAGGCTCTTGGGTCCGGGTAGAGCCATGAAGGCCTGGACCTAAGGTACCTCCATCCATTTGCCCTGTTTACTAAGGCCATGCAGTGTTATAGGAGATCAGTTCTTTTCTACATTTTGCAAACCAAATTATTTCCATTGGGTTAAAAGGCATCCCAAGAGAGAGTCCTTGGGGACTGAGGAGAAGCTCCCCTGTTCCTAGACAGAAAAGTAGAGAGAAAGTAGAAAGAAGGTCCATTACCCCTGAGAATCCCCCTGACTCCTGGGTGGTATCCCATGCGCAGGATATGTCAGAGGTTCCTGGTGTCAAAGCAACCCCAGGTGTCCCTTGAACGAAACCACTATGACCACCAATCAGTCGATTAAGGGCTCCTGAAGGAGGGATGCTAGCATCCCCCTGCTTGCACATTGCATCCTAGGCTACAGATGGGTGCCTGGCGTTTGGACCAAGTTTGCCTTGCTGAGAAGGCCAAGAAACCACCATTTTGTAACCCATGGAAAACACTGGAAAAGTTTTACAAGGGGGAATTCCCCAATTTTGTAATTTAAGTAGTAGTTGATAGAGGACATTGATGGAAAGCAGCACAGATAGAAATCCATTATGATCTTAGTAAGGTTCCAACACACAGTCTTTATAGCCAACTTTCTTAGGAAATGGTAGGGTTTTAATTCATTTGGGTACTGGTTTTGGCCAGTGGAGATCTCAAGGCCAGAAGCTGCTTGACCAGAGACCTTGAGGAGGGAACCTCACATGGGAGTCTTAAGATTGGTAGCCATCTTGGTGATTTAGGTGGCTGTCCTGTGCCCAAGAGAGACAACTTTGTATAAGGACAGGAATAAAGAGAGGGCATCAAGTTTCTGGGTCTTATTACCATTCCAGCCAGGGTACTAACTTAACAGTCAGAAGGCAGGCTACCCCATAGAGTAGCCACAGGCTAGAGGATTGCAGCCAACAAGAAAGTGTTCCAAAAGACCATGAGAGTAACGGAGGAAAAGAGAAAGGGCTCACCAAATTTACACCAAAACTCAGAGTCCAGATGAAAAGACTCATCACCCCACACACTGGGTGCCTTATGATTAAATTTTGGGGTAATGGTGGGGTGGTCCAGAGCCATCAGCCAGGATAGAATTCTTGAAGATGTCTTTGGTACAAAAAAGTGATTTTATTAAAGCACGGGGACGGAACCTGTGAGCAGAAAGAGCTGTACTATAAGTGTGTGTGTGGGGGTGGGGGGTGGGGGTGGGGGTGGGTTGACCGGTTTATGGAGGGGGGAGGGGAGGAGATAGGAGTTTCCAAAGAGACTTTCACATGCTAAAGACGTACTGGAGGCCTACTATTGTCAAGCTAAGGTTGTTTTTCCCTCTAGCAAAGCATTAACATTAAGACAGTTGGGAGTTTTTAGACTTTAGGCTATGATGGGATTGCCTTTTTCTGGTAAACTGGTGGAGACTCTTATCAGTTTAACCATTTGGGTTTTTTGTCCTTTCCTGTTTTGGGGTAGCTTGGAGTGTCCAAGAAGTATTATATAAACATGTCCCACCTGGGGGGTGGGGAATGCTGTTAGCCTACATTTTGCTCTCAGCCTGCCCCTAGCTCCCTCATCACTCTTGAATGTTAGTCCTATGCTCTTTTGGGGATGAAGTTTTTCATTTCTTGACTTTGATGAGACTATCAGCTTTCTGTAGTTTTTTTACTCATCTCTTCACCCTCCTCCATTCTCACTGTTAAATTATTTTTATAAATTATGTATAAGCAAATGGGACAATGTAATCACTTTGGCTTTTTTTTTTTTTTTTTGTAGTGAAGTGTGAAACATTTCATTTTCTTGTTCTATTTAGGTAGTAGAGCAGACTTTTTGTTTTGTTTTGTTTTTTTTTAATTGTGGCTAAAGAGGAGCAGGGAAATATTTAGAGAGGTTGGACACAGTAAGGAAAAATTCTTAGGGAGAAAGATAAGGACAGTGATGTGGGGGAGAAAATCAAAGAGATGAAGGGAGAGCCAGAGTCTTACTCTGTTGTTTGCATTATCATTTTCTCATTGACTTCCCAGATTCCCTCCTTTCTCTGACCCTCGAGATAAGTAGCAGCTTTTCTTCTATTGTTGAATCTCTCTCTGCCTGTAATCTTAATCTCTATTTTCATTAAGTTCCTGGGTACCTGCAAGTGGAACACCCTCATTTTTCTCTTCTGCATGTCAGAATCTCTTTCTTTTTTTCCTTCTGATGTTTTTCTCTTTTGTTTCTTTTCTCCATTTGCTGTGAAGTAAGTGACCACTGGAAGGGGGGTGGGGGTGGAACGGATGAGTTGCATTTTGGGGAGGATAAAGGAAAAGCTTATATTTTCAACTGTTGTTTGATTTTTGGTAGCTGGAAGTACGTGAAGACCCCAGCAGCAATAAGGACCTGAAGGTTCAATGTGATGAAGAAGAACTGAGGATTTACCAGCTAAACATTCAGATCCGGGAAGTTTTTGCAAATCGTTTCACTCAGATGTTTGCAGATTATGAGGTGTTTGTTATTCAGCCCAGCCAGGATAAGGAGTCCTGGTTTACCAACAGGGAGCAGATGCAAAACTTTGATAAAGTGAGTAATCCTGCTGGCGAGGTGGTGAGAAATGAGAATATGCCAGACCCTCCTGAAGATTTAACTGAAGATGAGTTTTTCTTTCATTATACATATATGCTGGAAACAGAGCTCTCTTAGGTTAAGGTGCACGTGCAGGTTGAACATCAGGATTCTGGGAAGATTGGTTGCCACAGTAGGTTACCTGAGTAAGTTTGGGGTAGTGTGTCAAAATTTCAGGATATCTGAAATTATATGAGTGTTAAAAAAAATGAAGAGATTTTGCTGTTTGCTTTTCATAAAGACCTAGGAAACTTGAGAGAAACTTTAACCTACCGGATCCCTTCGGTGTGTTGCCTTTGCTGGTCAAGGCTCTCAATGACTGTGTGTTTCCTTTTGGTCCAATCAGGCATCTTTTCTGTCAGACCAGCCTGAGCCATATCTGCCCTTCCTCTCAAGATTCCTAGAGACCCAGATGTTTGCTTCTTTCATTGACAACAAAATCATGTGTCATGATGATGATGATAAAGACCCTGTACTCCGTGTATTTGATTCTCGAGTAGACAAAATCAGGCTGTTGAATGTTCGGACACCTACTCTTCGTACATCCATGTACCAGAAGTGTACCACTGTGGATGAAGCAGGTGAGGCCTTCTTGTTGCTGTACTCTCCTCTTGGATTATGTCACTAAAGTGTCCCTGTTTCTAAATATGCCAACTTCTTTCCCTTTTTCTGCTTTACATAAATTATTCCCATTGCCTGAAATACTCTTTCCTTTTGTTTTGCCTGGCAAACGTCTCCTTTAACACTGTGTCAGTTAGGAATGGGTCCTGCTGTAATAGAGAATCTAATCAACTTTGGGTTAGACAGATGGGGGTTATTTTTCTCAAATTAGCAAGGAGTGCAGAATTGGTGGTTTTTGGTGTTAGCTCAGTTGCTCAACAATGTAATCAAGAGCTGAGATTCTACTTTTTACTCAGTTATCCATAGCATATTGACTTTTATATTCATACTTGTTGCCTCATGGTTACAAGAGGCTTTCTATGTTTACATTCAGGGCAAGAAGAGGGGAAGGTTGATGCCAGCGGTATTTTCCCTCTTGTATCAGAAAACAAAAGCTTTCCCAGAAATTCCCAACAACTTCTGTTGTCTCATAGGCTACAACCATGTTCTATGACCATCCTTAAGTGCAAGGGAGGCTGTGAAAGTGAGTATTGAACTGGGTGTGATATTACCCTGAATGATATCGGGGCTGTATTAGCGAGAAAGAAGCAGTGAATGAGTTGTGATTAGGCACTAGTTGGTGTTTGCCACAAAAACTTAGCTGAAATGTCTCTTCCTCTGTGGAGCCTTCTCTGATGACCTCAGACTGAATTCCTCCTCAGTGCTCCTGTGGTGCTTTGTTGTTGCCTCTTCTCTATAATCTCTATTCATTTGAGCTATTATGGGAACAGTTTGAGAGCAGAGACTATTTACTCATTTTCTTTCCCCTAATCTGCTAGCACATATAGATGTTAAAAGTTGTTTGCTACATGCATGATTGAAAAGACCTTTTCAGAGTCCCTGTCTAGATCAGTTTAGGTAGAAAATAGTCTCATCTGAGGTATCAGATTAAGTCATGTGTTCACTTCTTTGTGGGTTGTTGAGTGTCCTTGTTGTCGCCTTTTTGTGTATTTTGTTCATTCACTTAACAAATTGCATAATACCTATTACACGTTCAACATATGGTAAGTGCTCAGCAAATATTTACTGAGTGAATGAATGTGCCTGGCATTTTTCTAGGTTTTGAAGATAAAACTGGTGACAATTTGGACAAAGTCCTGCCTTCATCAACCTTACATTCTCTAGCCTTCTGTCTTTACCTTGTAGCTCTTGTTCTAAGCCTTTCATTAAGATGACAGTCCTCTTGGCTAATGAGGACATGTTGCCTATGCAAGTGGACTACTCTAACACAATCATTCTTGCTTTCTGGAACACATCAGGCTTCATATTCCTGAACCCTGCCTAAGGTTTTGGTCCTGGGAAGCTTGACAGATTTTTACAAGAATGTGGAAACGTTTAGAGAAACATCTCCCAGGCCATCAGCTTAAATCAGGACTTCCTGATCTTTTCATATTTTGCTACCTTTGAAAATGATAATATTTGTATATGATTCACTGGAATAAAGGGAGAAGTTTGCTTATAGCTAGAGGCTATGGAGCTAGCAGCTCTAGTCACTTGAGGCCTTGCCCATCTGTCACAAGTGTCTAGGCAGTCAGTTCTCAGCCCATCTCTAATCCATTTGTTGAACACCAAACACTGAAGCATGCTGATTTGAATTACTCTGGTCTCAGTTGTGACCAGGACTTGTGTCTGTTCTCATGGAATATGGAAGGAGGGTCAACTAACCCTCATTCATATGATTAATTTCAGCAAAATTGGTGTCACAGACCCTTAGGCAACTCTATGTACTCCAAATAGTCTAAACTTTTTTTTAATGTTTATTTACTTTTGAGAGAGAGAGAGAGAGAGAGAGAGAGATAGGCGTGAGCAGGTGAGAGGCGGAGAGAGGGAGACACAGAATTTGAAGCAGGTTCCAGGCTCTGAGCTGTCAACACAGAGCCCAACACAGGGCTTGAACTCATGGACCATGAGACCCTGACCTGAGCTGAAGTCAGATGCTTAACTGACTGAGCCACCCAGGTGCCCCTATACTCTAAACATTCTAGAGCAGGGTTCTTGCCACTGGCCTCAGATCTCTAGCCTGGAGAACTAGTTCAGTCACCTCATTCCATCTTACACTTTAGCATCTTGAAGCAGGCTTATTGGAAAATGGTAAACACATAAATAAGGGGATACTTTTGGAGATCCTTTAAAATGCTACATTTAAAAGGGATCTTGGGGCACCTGGGTGACTCGGTTGAGCATCTGACTTTGGCTCAGGTCATGATCTCACAGTTCGTGAGTTCAAGTCCCACATCAGACTTGCTGCTGTCAGCCTGTCAGCATGGAGCCTGCTTTGAATCATCTGTCCCCCTCTCTTTGCCCCTCCCCTGCTTGTGCTCTCCCAAAAATAAATAAATATTTTTAAAAGGGGAAGAAATGGGAAGATGGCAGAGCAGCATGCAGACTCAGGTTTTCTTGTCCCTAAAACACAGCTAGATTGCACCAAACCATTTTGCACATCTAGGAAATTGATCTGAGGATTAACACAACAATCTGCATAACTTGAGCCACAGAACTCAGCAAGTTCCCAGTGCGGAGAGGTGAACTGGGGGAGAGAAAAGCTGTGGAAGGTAAGAAGCTGTTTTTGCGGAGAGAGGGCAGAGAAAGAGCAATGGGGAGAGTGCGACAATTTGGGATCATGCAAGAAAAGCACTCCCCTGAAAGTAGTTGGAGAGGAAGAGAGAGAAAGAGTGAAAGCACTTGCAGGGGACTGAACAAGAAATCTGTTCCCCAGAACCATTGACAGGGAGAAAGGAGAGGGTTTCAATACCATTAGGATTCTATAAACAGTGGAGTACACAGTCTGAAATTCTGGAGCTCAGTGCCTGGCAGTGTTCTGGTGAGTAAGTAGGCGAATCCCCAGGAGCAGGCAGTGGGGTCCGAAGGGTCCATTTGCCACAGCGGAAGAAGCGGTTCCCATATATGTAGAGCATTTGGCTTTCACTCCATACAGCCTCCACACAGGCAAAGGTCCCAGTGGACCCTGGAGAGCAGTCACATTTGCTGGTATTGGGACAAAGACACCAGCGTGTGGTGAAACCTGGTGCCAGCTGTTTGTTGTGATTTGCCATAATCTCTGAACCTTGCTGCTGTGTGATTGCACAAACATTCTCTGGGGCAAGCCGGCACCCAGCCATTGCTCAGTGAGACCCTCCCCAAGTTGTAGGGGTCTCTGAAATGAGGGGTTTGAAATGCATCCCCATCTGAGGTAAAACCCTGGAGGGAGGTGCTGCCTAGCAGGCTGATGGCTTGGACATGGACAGGGTAAAGGTGGGGAGTGGACAGAGGCCTGAGAAAAAGGAAGGGTGCTTGATCATAGGTTGGTGAGAGTGCAGAGTTCCTGTGCCAGAGACTAGGGAGGTGGGTGAAGCCATTTTCATCTCTCAGGTGCATGCAAGTGCATGTGCGCCACACTGATCAATCCCAGTAAACTAAGCAGTGCTATCTACTGGAGAATGGAGCCATTACACCACGTCCTGCCCAACTGCACCCTCTAAGCACATCCCCTAGAAGACCAGCACAAATCTCTCTGCCTGCTTAGTGTATGGACTATAGAGTGCTTCATAGTTTGAGTTTTAGAGGAAACTGGATATAACTTCATTCGGGTTTCATTATGTTTGCTGGTTCATTTATTTGTGCTGTTTTTTTCTTTGCTTCTGTCTTTGTTTCAATTTTTCTTTTTTTTCTTAGAAAAAGAAAAAAATATTTTCTTTTTTGAGAATTAAAATTTAAAAATTTTTACTACATTTTAAATTAAATTTTTAAAATTCTATTTCATTTAATCTATTTCATTATATATATATATATTTACTTTTGAAATTTTTTGTTACCTTTTTTGTTTCTTTCCCTTTTTTCTCTATTCTGTCAAGCTTCCTTCAACAAGCAGCCCAAAATACACCTAGGATCTAGCTTCCTTTATTTGATTTTTTTGTTTTGTTTTTAATTTTTTAATTTTAATTTTGTTAATTTTTTTTCTTCCTCTAAAATTATAAAATGAAGGAATTCACCCCTAAAGAAAGAACAGGAAGAAATAACAGCCAGGGGCTTACTCAACACAGATATATCTGAACTAGAATTTAGAACCACGATAATAAGAATACTACTTGGGGTTGAAAAAAAGCATAGAATCCCTTTCTGCAGAGATAAAAGAAATAAAATCATCAGGACGAAATTAAAAATGCTATAAGTGAGATGCAATCTCAAATGGATGCCATGATGCCAAGGATAGATAAAGCAGAGTAGCAAATCAACAATATAGAAGACAAAATTATGGAGAATAATGAAACAAAAAGGGAAACAAAGGGAAAAGAGCATGATACAAGACTTAGAGAACTCAGTGACACATTAAAAAGGAATAACATCTGAATCATAGGAGTCCCAGAAGATGAAGAGAGAAAAAAAGGGTCAGAAGGTTATGTGAGCAAATTATAGTGGAAAACGTTCTTAATCTGGGGAAGGACACAGACGTCAAAATCCAAGAAGCACAGATAACTCCCATTAGATTCAGCAAAAACCTGCCATCAGCAAGGCATATAGTCAAATTCACAAAATACACAGACAAGGAAAGAATTTAAGAAAGCAGCAAGGGAAAACAAAAGTCCTTAACTTATAAGGGAAGACAGATCAGGTTCGCAGCAGACCTATCCACAGAACCTTGGCAGGCCAGAAATGAGTGGCAAGATATATTCAACGTGCGGAATTGGAAAAATATACAGCCAAGAATTCTTTATCCAGCAATGCTGTCATTCAAAATAGAGCGATAAAAGGGCGCCTGGGTGGCTCAGTCAGTTGAGTGTATGACTTTGGCTCAGGTCATGATCTCCCAGTCTGTGGGTTTGAGCCTTGTGTTGGGCTCTGTGCTGACAGCTCAGAGCCTGGAACCTGTTTCGGATTGTGTGTCTTCCTCTCTCTGCTCCTCCCTGGCTTGCACTCTGTCTCTGTCTCTAAAAAATAAATAAACATTTAAAAAAAAATTAAAAAAAACCCAAAAAACAAAATAGAGCGATAAAGAGTTTCCCAGACAAACAAAAACTAAAGGAGTTCATGATGATTAAACCAGCCCTGCAAGGAATTTTAAGGGGGACTCTCTGAGTGGAGAAAAGACAAAAAACCCCAAAAAGACCAAAAAGCAACAAAGACTAGAAGGACCAGAGAACATCACCAGAAACTTCAACTCTACAGGCAACACAATGGCACTAAATTTGTATCTTTCAGTACTCACTCTAAATGTCAATGTACCCTATGTCAAATGTCAAAAGACATAGGGTATCAGAATGGATAAGAAAACCAAACCCATCTATATGCTGCTTACAAGAGACCCATTTTAGACTTAAAGGCACCTGCAGATCAAAAGTAAGGGGATACAGGGTGCCTGGGTGGCTCAGTCGGTTAAGCGTCCGACTTCAGCTCAGGTCATGATCTCATGATTCCTGAGTTCGAGCCTCGCATTGGGCTCTGTGCTGACAGCTTGGAGCCTGGAGCCTGCTTCAGATTTGGGGTCTTCCTCTCTCTCTCTCTGCCCCTTGTGCATTCATGCTCTCTCTCTCTCTTAAAAATAAATAAACATTAAAAATTTTTTTTAAAAAGGTAAGGGGATGTAGAACCATCTATCATGCTAATGGTCACCAAAAGAAAGGCAGAGTAGCCATACTTATTCAGACAAGCTAGATTTTATTTTTTTATTTTTTATTAAAAATATGTTTTTTAATGTTTATTTATTTTTGAGATAATGTGAGAGACAGAGTGCAAACAGCAGAGGGGCGGACAGAGGGAGACACAGAATCTGAAGTGGGCTTCAGGCTCTGAGCTGTCAGCCCAGAGCCGGATGCAGGGCTTGAATTCACAAACCATGAGATCATGACCTGAGCCAAAGTTGGACGCTTAACCGACTGAGCCACTCAGGCGCCCCAAGACAAGCTAGATTTTAAAATAAAGCCTGTGACAAGGGATGAAGAAGAGCATTAAAATTAAGGGGTCTGTCCATCAAGAAGGCTTAACAATTGTAAACATTTATGCCCCCAAAGTGGAAGCACCCAAATATGTAAGTCAGTTAATCACAAACATAAAGAAACTCATTGATAATAATACCATAATAGTAAGGACTTCAACACCCAACTTAAAGTAATGGACAGATAATCTAAGCAGAAAATCAACAAGGAAATGATGGGTTTGAATGACATACTGGACCGGATGGACTTAAGACACTTTCAGAACATTTCATCCTAAAGCAACAGAATACACATTCTTTTTGAGTGCACTTGGAACATTCTCCAGAATAGATCACGTACTGGGACACAAATCAGCCCTCAACAAGTACAAAAAAATAGAGATCATACATTGCATATTTTCAGACCACAACACTATGAAACTCAAAATCAACCACAGGAAAAAATTTGGAAAGACCCTGAATACTTGGAGATTAAAGAACATCCTTATAAAAAATGAATGGTTAACCAAGAAATTAAAGAGGAAATTAAAAAGTACATGGAAACCAATGAAAATGAAAACATGACAGCCCAAAACCTCTGGGATGCAGCAAAGACAGTCATAAGAGGGAAGCATATAGCAATCCAGGCCTTCCTAAAGAGGGAAGAAAGGTCTCAAATACACAACCTAACCTTAAACCTAAAAGAGGTAGAAAAAGAACAGCAAATAAAGCCTACAACCAGAAGAAGGGAAATAAAGATTGGAGCAGAAATCAATGATATTGAAATTAAAAAAATAAAACCCTGGTAGAACACATCAATGAAACCAGCAGCTTGTTAATTCTTGGAAAGAATTAACAATTGATAAACCCCTATCCAGATTGGTCAAAAAGAAAAAGGAAAGGACCCAAATAAGTAAAATTACAAACGAAAGAGGAGAGATATAACCAACACCACAGAAACACAAACAATAATGAGAGAATATTAATGAGGAATTATATGCCAATAAATTGGGCAATCTGGAAGAAATGGACGAATTCCTAGAAACATAAACTACCAAAACTGAAACAGGAGGAAATAGAAATTTTGAACAGACCCATAACCAGTAAAGAAATTGAATCAGTAATTAAAAATCTCCAAACAAACAAAAGTCAGGGCTGGAAGGTTTTCCAGGGGAATTTTACCAAACATTTAAAGAAGAGTTAACACCTATTCTTTTGAAGCTGTTCCAAAAAATAAAAATGGAAGGAAAGCTTCCATACTCATTCTACGAGGTCAACATTACCTTTATTCTAAGATCAGACAAAAACCCCACTAAAAAGGAGAACTACAGAGCCAATTTCCTGATGAACATGGATGCAAAAATTCTCAACCAGATACTAGCAAATTAGATCCAACAATGCATTAAAAGAATTGTTCACTGCAATCAGTGGGGTTTATTCTTGGGATGTAGGGCTGGTTCAGTATTTGCAAATCAATCAATGTGAGTGATACATCACATTAATAAAAGAAAGGATAAGAACCACGTGATCCTCTTAGTACATGGAGAGAAAGCATTTGACAAAATACAGCATCCTTTCTTGATAAAAACCCTCAAGAAAGTAGGGATAGAAGGATCATAACTCATGATCATAAAAGCCATATACAAAAGACCCACCATTAATATCATTCTTGTTGGAGAAAAACTGAGAGCTTTCCCCCTAAGGTCAGGAACATGACAGGGGTGTCCACTCTCTCCACTGTTACTCAACATAGTATTGGAAGTCCTAGCTTCGGCAATCAGAAAACACAAAGAAATGAAAGGCATCCAAATTGGCAGGGAGGAAGTCAAACTTTCACTCTTTGCAGATGACATGATACTCTATATGGAAAACCCAAAAGATTCCACCAAAAAGCTTCTAGAACTGATCTATGAATTCAGCAACGTTGTAGGATAATAAAATCTGTACAGAAATTGGTTGCATTTCTATACACCAGTAATGAAGCAGCAGAAAGAGAAATCAAGGAATCAAGCCCATTTACAATTGCTTCAAAACCCATAAAATACATAGAATAAACTTAACCAAAAAGGTGAAAAATCTATGCACTGAAAACTATAGAAAGCTTATGAAAGAAATTGAAGAAGACACACACAAAAAAGGAGAAACATTCCATGCTCCTGAATAGGAAGAACAAATATTGTAAAAATGTCAATCTACCCAAAGCAATCTACATATTCAATGCAATTTCTATCAAAATAATACCAGCATTCTTCACAGAATACCAGCATTCTTCACAGAGATAGAACAAAGAATGCTAAATTTGTATGGAACCAGAAAAGACCCCGAATAACCAAAGCAGTCCTGAAAAAGAAAACCAAAGCTGGAGGCATCATAATTCTGGACTTCAAGCTGTATTACAAAGCTGTAATCATCAAGACAGTATGCTGCTGGCACAAAAACAGACACATCGATCAGTGGAACAGAATAGAGAACCCAGAAATGATCCCATAACTACATGGTCAGCTAATTTTTGACAAAGCGGGAAAAAATATCCAATGGAAAAAATTATGGTTGGGAAAACTGGAGCAACATGCAGAAGAATGGACCTGGACCACTTTCTTACACCATACACAAAAATAAACTCAAAATGGATGAAAGATCTAAATGTAAGACAGGAAGCCATTAAAATCCTAGGGGAGAAGACAGGAAACACCCTCTTTGACCTTAGCCTCGGCAACTTCTTACTTGACATGTCTCTGGAGGTAAGGGAAACAAAAGCAAAAATGAACTATTGGGACCTCATCAAGATAAAAAGCTTCTGTACAGCAAAGGAAACAATCAGCAAAACTAAAAGGCAACGGATGGAATAGGAGAAGATATTTGCAAATGACATAGGGTAAAGGGTTAGTATCCAAGATCTATAAAGAACTTCTCAAACTCAGCACCCAAAAAACAAATGACCCAGTGAAGAAGTGAGCAAAAGACATGAATAGACACTTCTCCAAAGAGGATATCCAGATGGCTAACAGACACATGAAAAAATGCTCAACATCACTGATCATCAGGGAAATACATATCAAAACTACAATGGGATACCATACTTGTCAGAATGGCTAACATTAACAACTCAGGCAATGGCAGATGTTGGCAAGGATGTGGAGAAAGGGGAACCCTTCTGCAGTGCTGGTGGGAATGCAAACTGGTGCAGCAGCCACTCTGGAAAACAGTATGGAGGTTCCTCAAAAAATTAAAAATAGAACTACCCTACAACCCAGCAATTTTACTACTAGGTATTTATCCAGAGGATACAAGAGTGCTCTTTTGAAGGGGCCCATGCACCCCAGTGTTTATAACAGTGTTATTGACAGTAGCCAAAGTATGGAAAAAGCCCACATGTCCGTTGACTGATGAATGGATAAAGAAGATGTGGTATGTATGTGTGTGTGTGTGTATATATATATATAATGGAATATTGGCGATCAAAAAGAATGAAATCTTGCCATTTGCAACAATGTGGATAGAACTAGAAAGTATTAATCTAAGAGAAATTAGAGAAAGACAAATATCATATGACATACATATATCATATAATATAAATTCCACATATGAGATATAAAACAGATGAATATAAGGGAAAGGAAGTAAAAATAATATAAAAACAGAGAGGGAGATAAACCATAAGAGATTCTTACATATGGAGAACAAACTGAAGGTTGCTGGAGGGGTGTTGTGTGGGGGGATGGGCTAAATGGGCAAGGGGCATTAAGGTGGACACTTGTTGGGATAGCACTGGGTGTTACATGTAAGTGATCAATCACTAAATTCTATTCCTGAAGTCATTATTATACTATATGTTAACTAGGTCAGATTTAAATTAAATAAATAACTAAAATAGGGGGATCTTGATGGCAATCAATTCTACTCACCCACTAATTTTATAGATAAAGACATTCCTTTGATTCACCACTATATCTGCAGGGCCTAGAGTAGCACCTGGCACTTTTTTTTTTTTTTTTTTTTTTGAGAGAGAAATGGGGAGGGGCAGTGAGAGATAGGGAGAGATAGAATCTTAACCAGGCTCCACGCCCATCACTTAGCCTGATATAGGGCTTGGTCTTACAACCCTGAAATACTACACAACCCTGAGATCATGACCTGAGCCAAAATCAAGAGTCGGACACTTAACTGACTGAGCCACCCAGGAGCCCCTGGAATTTTATATAAATGGAATCATACATTGTTTTCTTTCTTTCTTTTCTTTTTTGTCTTGCTTCTTTTACTCAGCATAATTACTTTGAAGTTCATTTATATTGTTTATTGCTGAGTAGTATTCCATTATATGGATATTACTGCAATTTATTTCTTTTCCTGTTGGTGGACGTTTGGGCTATGAACAGTTTTTTTTGTTTTTTTGTTTTTTTGTTGTTTTTTTTTTTACATGTTTTCTTTTCCCTTGAATAAATACCTAGGAGTGGAGTGACTAGATCATGTATGACAGGGTGCCAGTGGGGGAGGGGCAGCTGTCAGCACAGAGCCCGACATGGGGCTCAAACTCACCAACAGTGAGATCATGACCTGAGCTGAAGTCAGACGCTCAACCGAGTCACCCAGGTGCCCCTGTATGTTGACTTTTTTAAAGAAACTGACAAATTGTCTTTCACAGCACATTTTATATTCCTGCTAGCAGTGCATAAGAATTATAGTTCCTCTACATTGTTGCTAACATTTTTTTTATGGTCAGTCTTTTCAATTTTAACCCTTCTAATAGGTTTGTAGTGATATCTCATTGTGGTGTGACAATGAGATATCACTACAAACCTATTAGAATGTGTTGATTTGGGTCTTCCTGATGATTAATGATGTTGAACATTTCTTGGTCTGCTTATTTGGCATTCATTCAGTCATTCATTCATCTTTTCTGGTGAAATGCTTATTTAAATATTTCTCCCCTTTTTGGAGGTTGTTTTCTTATTGTTGAATTTTCCAAGTTTTTTATACATTCTTCATACAAGTACCTTATCAGATACATAATTTGCAAATATTTCCCCTACTCTGTGGCTTGTCTTTTCATTCTCTTAACTGTTTTCTGAAAAGCAGTGTTTAAGAAAAACAGTGCTTTTAAAATGTTGATGAGGCCTGATTTACCGTTTTAAGAAAAAATGGATCAAATCTTTAAAAAAATAAATGAGACGCCTGGTTGGCTCAGTTGATAGAGCATGTAACTCTTGATCTCAGGGTTATGAGTTCAAGCCCCACCTTGTGTGTAGAGAATACTTAAAAATAAAATCTTAGGGGCACCTTGGTGGCTCATTCAGTTAAGCCTCTGACTCTTGATTTTGGCTTAGGTCATGATCTCATAGTTCCATGAGTTCAAGCCCTAAGTTGGGCACTGTGCACTGACTACATGGAACCTGCTTGGGATTCTGCCTCTCTCTCTGCCCCTTCCTGACTCGGACTCTTTCTGTCTCTCTCAAAATAAATAAATAAACTTTAAGAGAAATCTTAAAAAAAAGAATGGGGTCCCTGGGTGGCTCAGTTGGTTAAGTATCCAACTGTTGATTTTAGCTCAGGTCATAATCTCATGATTCATGAGATCGAGGCTCACATTGGGCTCTGCACTGACAATGTGTTGCCTGCTTGGGATTCTTTCTTTCCTCTCTCTTTGACCTTCCCTACTCACATACTCTCTGTCACTCTCAAACAAACATTTTAAAAAAGGATTATACTTTTGCTATTATATGTAAGAAATTTTTGCCTATCCAAGGTCACAGATTTTTTTTTTTTTTTTTTAGTGTTTATTTTGAGAGAGAGACAGAGATTGTGCATGTTCGCATGTGCATATGGGAGAGTCAAAGAGGGAGGGAGAGAGAATCCCAAGCAGGCTTCATGACCTCAGTGCAGAGCCCAGGGCGGGGCTCCATCTCACAAACTGTGAGATCATGATCTGAGTGGAAACCAAGAGTCGGATGCTTAACTGACTGAGCTACCCAGGTGCCCCACAGATTTTTTTCCCCCTCTGTATTTCTTTCTAGAAGTTTTATATTTTCAGGCTTTATATTTAAGTCTATGATCCATTTCTTGTTTTGTTTTAAGTTTATTTATTTTGAGAGAGAGAGCATGAGCAGGGGTTGGGCAGAGACCGAGATCGAGAGATGATCCCAAGCAGGCTCCAAGCTCTCAACATGGAGCCCAGTGTGGGGCTTGATCACATGAACTGGGAGATCATGACCCAAGCCAAAATCAAGAGTTGAACACTTAACCAACTGGTTCACCCAAGCCACCCCTATAATCTACTTCAAGTTAATTTTTTTAGATAGTGTAAGCTAAGGATCCAAATTCATTCTCTCCTTTCTTTCTTTCTCTCTTTCTCTCTTTCTTTCTTTCTTTCTTTCTTTCTTTCTTTCTTTCTTTCTTTCTTTTTCTTTCTTTCTATTGAAATTGCCTTGAATCTGTAGACCAATTTAGGGAGAATTGATGCCTTAACATTACTGAGTCTTATGTTCCGTGAACACAGCATACCTCTCCATTTATTTAGACCTTTAGTTTCTTTCAAGAGTGTTATATAGTTTTCGGTGTGCAAGTTTTGCATATCTTTTGTCAGATTTATCTTTTAAGTGTATCATTTTTTGAGATGTTATTTTAAATGGTATTGTAAAATTTTAATTTCTCATTGTTCATTGCAAATATATAGAAATACAATAGAGTTTTGTATGTTGATGTGTGCCTTGCAACCATACCATACTTTTTTCTAATTGCTTTCTGTACATCTAGCCAATTTTATACATAGATAATATTGCCTGCAAATAATGATAGTTTTACTTTTTCCTTTCCAATCCAGATGCCTTTTATTTGTTTATCTTGTCTTATTGCACTGGCTAGAACCTTTACTATAGTGTGAGACAGATATGGTGATAATGGGCAGTGTTGTCTATTCTTGATTTGGGGGGAAAGTATTTGCCGTTAAGTATGATGTTAGCTGTAAGTTTTTCAAGGGATATCTTTTATTGGTTGGTGTTTGCTTCTGTTATTAGTTTGCTGAGAGTTTTTATCAGAAGTGGATGTTGTATGTTGTCAGATGCTTTTTGTGCACCTATTGAGGTAATTATATGGTTATTAGAATTGGTTTTTTAATTTGGTGAGTGATATGCATTGATTTTTGAATATGTAAATCAGCTTACATTCCTGAGAGAAACTGTATTTGGTCATGACATATTATCCTTTTTGTATATTATTGGATTAGATTTACCAAAAATTTGTTTATAGAATTTTTGCATCTGTGTTCATGAGGGCTATTGGTACATGTCTTGGTCTGATTTTGTATCAGGATAATGCTGGCTTCCAAGAATAAGTTGGGAACTATTATTTTTCTTCTCTTCAGTTTCTTGGATTATTTCTTCTTTAGAGATTTGGTAGAATTCATCACTGAAGTCATGTGGACCCAGAGTTTTTTTGTGGGAAGGCTTTATAAAGCTGTTTGTTTGTTTGTTTGTGTTTGTTTGTTTATTTATTTATTTATTTATTTATTTATTGTTTATTCATTCAGGGAGAGAGAGCACAAGCAGGGGAGGGGCAGAAAGAGGGAGAAAGAGAATCCCAAGCAGGCTCCATACTGTCAGTACAGAGCCCAGTGTGGGGCTCAATCTCACAAAATGTGAGATCAGACCTGAGCTGAAATCAGGAGTTGGATGCTCAACTGATTGAGCCACCCAGTTGCCACAAGATTTTTAAGAAATGTTTATTTATTTATTTTGAGAGAGAGAGATACAGAAGGAGGGGCAGAGAGAGGAAGAGAGAGAATCCCGAGCAGCAGCAAATTCAATTTTTAAAACATGTATAGGGCTATTCAGATTATCTATTTCTTCTTGAGTGAGCTTTTGTGGTTTGTGTTTTTCTAGGAATTTCTCCATTTAACCTATTGTTAAATTTGTTGACATTAAATTATTTGTAATATTCTGTTGTTAATATCTATAGAATCTGTAACAATGTTACCTCTCTCATTCCTGACACTGTTAATTTGTGTCTTTTTCTTTTTATGCTAATTAGTCCAACATTTTACATTAGTTTTACTGATCTTCTAAAAGAACCATTGTTTGGATTTATTAATTTTCTCTCTCTTTCATTGACTTTACTCTGGCCTTTATTGTTTCCTTTCTTGTATTTACTCTGGATTTAATGTCCATGTCCTTTTCTGGTTTCTTAAGGTGGAAGCTGAGGTCAGTAGTTTTGAGAACTTTCTTTTCTAAAATAGACATTTATTGCTGTAAATCTCCTCTCAAGTAATATTTTAATTACATATTCTGATATGTTGTGTTTTCGTATTTCTTCAGTTTCAAACTTTATTTCTCTTTTGGTTTCTTTTTTAACCCATGAGTTATATAGAAGCATGCTATTTAGTTTCAAGATGCTATTATTGATAATTGTGGTTAGAGGACATAATTGTATGATTCAAATTATCTTAAATGTATTGAAACTTATGGTTCAGAATATGGTATATTTTAGAAAATGTTTGACTTATTTTTTGTTGTTCTCATTCAGAGAAAGCAATTGAACTGCGTCTGGCAAAAATTGATCATACTGCGATTCACCCCCATTTACTTGACATGAAGATTGGACAAGGGAAATATGAGCCAGGCTTTTTCCCTAAGTTGCAGTCTGATGTGCTTTCCACTGGGCCAGCCAGCAACAAGTGAGTCAACCCCAGGGATTCTCTTATCCAGCTCCCTAACCACAGTGATGAAGGTTCTCCCATATCAGGGCCTGAGCTTGTGGAAGATGCCTGGAATTTTGTAAAGTAAATATGAAGATGACCCAGACCATCCAGGTTGTTCATTTGTTTGAACAAGAATACAGGTGACAAAGTATAATTCACTCCTGTCTCTACTCTGCAAATTGGGATAGCTCCACATGCCCAGAAGCTACAAAAAGCCAGACTACAGATAGCTGGCAGTCATCTCTCAACTAAATCCCATACCACACCTAGCTAGCTAGCATTGTGTCTTTAATAAGTGGTGGTTGAAATAATTGGAGTCTGAACCAAAAGTAGATACCTTAGTGGGGTTGCTCTTTTTTAGTTACTTTTGGAGATGAGTGTGTCAAAGCCCAGACAGAGAAGGAGTATAGTTTTGGGTCTGCATGTGAAGTTTTTACATGTGTTTTAAGAGAGATATGTCTATGTTCCCCTGGGGAGTTTTCTCTTTCTTGCCCAGTCACTGAGCTCTCAGCTACTTTTCCTCAAGGTCTCTGAGCTATCTCTATTGATTGTTAGGTGTTTTTCCCATGCCCGGCGTTATTCCCTAGACATAACCTGACCTTACTTTCTTAGTGCAATGTTCATAATTGCCTGCTTGGATTCTGTCAGGTGGACAAAAAGGAATGCCCCTGCTCAGTGGAGGCGGAAAGATAGGCAGAAGCAGCACACAGAACACCTGCGTTTAGATAATGACCAGAGAGAGGTAAGACATCTTAAGGGTGACAAACAGTGGCTCTTGACTATTCTACACTCTACTTCTCTTTCCCATTTTCATGACCTCTGATCTGATTCAAATGTCTTAGTAATGATCTCTCCCATAAAGATGGGTTAATACTAGGGTTAGTTCCCGATACCTGATACTGGGCCTTGGTTATGACAAATCTAGGATATATGATGTTTTGCAAGTGACCGCTAGTAGGTCCTCTCCCTGAGCCAGGCCCTGTTTGCAGCCCTATCAGGAGTAATGTCCAGGCTTTCACTGTCCTTTCAGTACTCAGTCATGCATATGCTCCCTGGGGAGTGTGACAGGAAAACTCAGAAGATAAGAGTCTGAGATTTGGAAGAAATTCTTTTAAAATTTGTGAGACTTTGTGTGTGTGTGTGTGTGTGTGTGTGTGTGTGTGTGTGTGTGTGTGTGTAATATGGTAGAAAAAAGTTAATTCTATGAAAGTGAGAAGGAAGAAAAGCTGAACTTGGGTTAATGCTGTGAATTTCTGAAATGGGTATGGGGGACTTTTCTTCTATTTTTTGTGTATATTAATTTAAAACATAATCTTTTCTTTAAAATTTTTTTAAATGTTTATTCATTTTTTGAGAGAGAGAGTGAGCATATGAGGGGGGCAGAGAGAGAGAGGCACAGAATCTGAAGCAGGCTACAGGCTCTGAGCTGTCAGCATAGAGCACGACAGGGGGCTCAAACTCACGGACCAAGATCATGACCTGAGCCAAAGTTGGTCGCTTAACCGACTGAGCCATCCAGGCACCCCTAAAACCAATAATCTTGACTTTTTTTCTTAGAGAAGCAAAAGAGAGGAATGTTATCATTAGGTGCCTGGGGATTGGGGATTCCTGAACTGACCTGAGTTTACCAGCTGAGTTTCTCAGCTCTCCTATAACTCGTTCCCAGTGAAGTTTCTACTTCTAAACCTCAGGATGGAGACCCTGCCTTAGTTGCAGAGAAGTTGTAAAAATGGGGCTTCACCTTCAGAAACCTATTTCAGGAACTTCTCTTTGAGAAAAGAACCTGCAATTTGCATTTTATACATTTAAAACCTATTAAAGCATATTGTTTTCATATTAGTCTGACACCTCAGTGAATTGGAAAATAAATACTATTTTGTCTTTGCTGATTTTTAAAGGAATAAATTAGAATTGCAAGGTATGGCGATGAATTTTTAAAAAAGGTTTATTTATTTTTGAGAGAAAGGGGTTTGGGGGAGGGCAGAGAGTGGGAGACAGAATCCCAAGCAGGCTCTGTGCTCAGTGCAGAGCCCTATGTGGGGCTTGAACTCACGAACTGTGAGATTATGTTTTGAACTGAAATCAAGTGTTGGACGCTTAACTGACTGAGTCACCCAGGCAACCCTGGCTATGAATTTTTAACTGCTGATTTATAGGATATGATTGTGCTTAGCATTGTGTTTTTTTTTTTTTTTAATGTTTATTGGTTTCTTTTGGGTGGGGGGAGGGGCAGAAAAAGATGGGGAGGGAGAGAGAGAAACCCAGGCAGGCTTTGCACTGGCAGTGCAGAGCCCAACACAGGGCTGGATCTCACAAACTGTGAAATCATGACCTGAGCCAAAATCAAGAGTCAGGTGCTCAACCGACTGAGCCACGCAGGCATCCTTGTGCTTAGAGTTTTTGTTTGTGTGAGGGTGGAAATGACGTGTTGAGTATTGGTGTTATTTTAGAAGTGTCCCCTGGGTCTTCCATCTCACCTCCATATTCTCTCAACAGTGTTTATTGAGCATGTTTATTTGGTCCAATCGTTGTAATAAGCACTTTGAAATATAAAGATGAGAAGGAGATAGACTTGTCCTCAGGGATACCAGTTTATTAGGGAACAAAGTCAGATACACAAATAACTTTAGTAGAATAGTCTTTTGGAAGGATCCTATGAGAGGCAAGTCAGTGTTTGATCACTGATTAGAGAAAGCAGAGGTCAGTTCTACCTGGGGTATTATTCAGCAAGACTGATGGAGCCATCATCTCTTTAAGTCTGGGAGGATGATAGGGTTTTGAGAGACAAAGAGCAGTCAAGTGGAAGAAATAAATGCAGGATCAAACACTTGGTATTTGTCTTGTAATGGAGGCTGTAGGCTGAATATTTTGGAGTAAGGAGGTACAGGAGGTAGGTAACAAACTAGGAGGCGGGTAGTCCAGGTGAGAGAATTGAAGCCTAACCTTGGGGTTGGTAGTAGGAGCAGATTGAGGGACCAGAAGGTAGAATGGACACAATTGTACTACTGGAATAAAGTCTGGGGTAAAAATATTGGTTGTGAACTTGAGATACTGAGAGGATGTCAGTGGGTTCTATGTTAAAACAAATAGTGGCCTCTGGGTGGCTCAGTTGGTTAAGATTGGACTCTTGATTTTGGCTCAGGTCATGATCTCATCATTTGTGAGTTTGAGCCCCGTGTTGGGCTCTGCACTGGCAGCGCAGAGCCTGCTTGGGATTTTCTCTCTCTCCCTCTGTCTCTCTGCCCGTCCCCTGTTCTCTCTCTCTCTCAAAATAAATAAATAAACTTAAAAAAAATAGTATATGGAAAATCACCAGCACATTGTAGAAAAGTGGAAAATGCAGTTATTATTTTAAATGTGCAGTCTTCTATTAAATGTGCAGTCTTCTTTTCTAGGCTCTAATTTAGCAAGGCTATACTTTATGATAGTAAGGGTAGATACCTTTGAAATGGGCAGAGGAGTTAAATTCCTCTCAGCTTGTTGGAGAAAATGATTTTCTCAGTAGTACTCTGAAATTTGGGTGGGTTTGTACATTGAACTATACATGTTGCAGCCATGTGTTAGCTCTGTGTTAACCATGTGTTTTTTTTTTTTTTTACCTCTTCTATCATTAAAGCAAAGGTAATTACAGTACTCATGGAATGCCTTACATCAAAGAAAACAGAACTCATGTTGTCTGTTTTTCTCTTTGCTGCAAGAGTTGTGTTTTAAACTTGCCACTCCCAACTTTGAGCATAGGAAAGAGACAATAAGAAAGTGCAGGTGGTAATAGTGCCCTCTTCAGGCTCTCATTAGTACTGGTCACCCATGGTTTGTGTGCGTAGACACAAAGAGCTTTTGATTTTTCCGTTTGCTGTAGAAGTACATCCAGGAAGCCAGAAATATGGGCAGCACCATCCGCCAGCCCAAATTGTCCAACCTTTCCCCGTCAGTGATTGCTCAAACCAACTGGAAGTTTGTAGAGGGCCTGCTGAAGGAGTGCCGCAACAAGGTGAGCCATGGTTGTGTGTGTGTGTGTGTGTGTGTGTGTGTGTTGTTTCCCTTGGCAGCCACGGGGAGACACATCTTGGCCCTGATCACTCTTTCTTGGCTTTAAAAATATTGTTAATATAATGGGATACTACTGATGTTGAGATTCTGTTAACTTAGAATTAGGTGTATTTGCTTTAAATAAATATACCATTAATGGAGAGCAAGCACACTTTGCTTGATATTTACATGTATTTTTTAAAACTGAAAGATAGATATAGTTTTCAATTTTAGACATCTTATACTATTTATATAAAATCCTTATAGTTGAATTGTCTTCAACAGATTAGTCTTACACACATGAAAATGTTTTTGCCTCTCTGTTTTAATTTGATAGAAGTGGTCTCATTATTTAGATACAAGAATTTACTGAGTGCCTACTGTGTGCCAGGCCAAAGTGTGTTGTGGGGATATTTTTCTCAGTTCTACAGACAGTAATTTTTTAAAGGTTTTTTTGAGGTATACTTGATACACAAAAAAATTACACACATATTTTAATGTATACATTTTGACAAGTTTGGACATACGTATACACCCATGATAATATCAACCAAAGTCAAGATGCTAAACTTATCTATCATTTCCAAAAATTTCCTTGTGTTATTTTTTTGGTTTTTGTTTGTTTCTGTGGGTAAGTATACTTAATATGAGATCTGTCTCTTAACATATTGTGAAGTGCCCAATAATCGATTGTTAATAATAGGTACTGTGTTAAAAAAAAATAGACACATAGGTAAATGGAACAGAATAGAGAGCCCAGAAATAAACCCATGACTATATGGTCAACTAATCTTTGACAAAGGAGGCATGAATATGGAATGGGAAAAAGTCTCTTCAACAAATGCTATTGGGAAAATTGGACAGCTATATGCAAAAGAATGAAACTAGACTACTTTCTTACACTATACACAAAAATAAACTCAAAATGGATTAAGTATCAAAATGTGAAACCTGAAACCATAAAACTGAAAGAGAGCACAGGCAGAAATTTCTCTGGCATTGGCCATAGCAACATCTTTCTAGATATATTTCTTGAAGCAAGGGAAACAAAAGCAAAAATACTATTGGGACTACATCAAAATAAAAATCTTCTGTACAATAAAGGAAACAGTTAACAAAACTGAAAGGTAACAACATACTGAATGGGAGAAGATAATTTGGAAATGACATCTGATACAGGGCTAGAATATGTAAAGAACATATACAACTCAACACCAATAAAACAAATAATTCAATTAAAAATGGGCAGAAGGCATAAACAGACATTTTTCCAAAGAAAACATACAGATGGCCAACAGACATATGAAAAGATGCTCAACATCACTCATCATCAGGGAAATACAAATCAAAACCACAATGAGATATCACCTCATACCTGTTAGAATGGCTAAAATAAAAAACTCAAGAAACACCCAAGTGTTGGCAAGGATGTGGAAAAAAAGGGACCCTCGTGCCCTCTTGGTGGGAATGCAAACTGGTGCAGCCACTGTGGAAAACAGTACGGAAGTTCCTCAAAAAATTAAAAATAGAATTACCCTATAATCCAGCAATTGTACTACTGGGTATTTACTCAAAACATACTCATTCGAAAAGATATATGTACCTCTATGTTCATAGCTGCATTATTTACAATAGCCAAATTATGGAAGCAACCCAAAGGTTCATTAATAGATGAATGGATAAGGAAATGGTGTGTGTACACACACACACACACACACACACACACACACACACACACACACACACTAGAATATTACTCAGCCATAAAAAAGAATGAAATCTTGCCATTTGCAATAACATGAATGGATCTAGAGGGTATAATGCTAAGTGAAAGAAGTCAGAGAAAGACAAATACCATATGATTTCACTCATATGTTGAACTTAAGAAAGAAACGAACAAAGAAAAAAGACAAACCAAAAAACAGACTCATAACTATGGAGAACAAACTGGTGGTTACCAGAGGGAAGGTGGGTGGGGGGAACAGGTGAAACAGGTGAAGTGAATTAAGAGTATACTTACCATGATGAGCAAGCACTGAGTAATGTGTAGAATTGTTGAATCACTATACTGCACACCTGAAATTAATATAATACTGTTAACTATACTGGAATCAAAAAAATAATAGATGCTATGTTGTGCAGCAGACCTCTAAAATTTACTCATCTCACATACTGAAATTTTATACTTACAGCGCAACAATTCCCTATTTCCCCCTTTTCCCCCTCTGGCAACCACCATTCTGTTTGCTTCTGTGAGTTTGACTATTTTAGATACCTCATATAAGTAGAATCATGTAGTATTTGTCTTTTTGTGACTGGCCTGTTTCACTTAGCATAATGTCCTCCTGGTTCATCCAGGTTGCTGCAAATGACAGGATTTCGTTCTTGAGCACTTGAATTGTTTCCATATCTTGGCTATTGTGAATAATGTGGCAATGATCATAAGGTACAGATACCTCTTTGAGATTCTGATTTCAGTTCTTTTGGATATATACTCAGAAGAAGGATTGTTGGATTAAAATATAATCATTCTTAGTTTTTAATATTTTAGTTATGAATGTAGTTTCTAATAAAAATAGACTTTCAACCAAGTCGGTGTACCATACTTTTTAGGACAATTCAACTAGCTTGGTCTCTACTACATCTTGTTTATTCATCAGTAGAAAAAAGATTTTCCTGCATCTTCAGTTTGTTAATGGCGGTCATTTATAGAATGAAATCAAATATACTTTCTTTTACAGAAGACATTATTGCAGTCACAAATTAGATGGATATATCAGTACTGATATTTTGAATTCAGGTATTTAAAAAAACAGCTTCTATCAGCTCACTCTGAGCCATTGGTATCCATTATTTTCCATACAATGTTGTCTTCTCTGCTATTAAGAGCATAGGTGATGCCGCCTTTCTTGAAAGAAGCCTTTTCTCTTGTCTCTGAGTTTTGTTTTCCAAGTTGAGGACATTTATTCTCAAGTTTTGAGGTGCCTGCCTAGCCAGTGACACCTTTCTTATGTCCACTGTCTGGTCCACAATGACTATGAAATACATCCCAATTTCAGAGATGTTAACATGCAGAGAAAAATGTACATAATTCGTCTAGCAGTGCCAAATGTTGGTTAGCATGTGGAGCAACAGGAGTTCTCATACTGTTGGACGTATAAATTAGTGTGACCACTTTGGAAAACAGTGTAACATTATCTAGTATTCTTCTCCTAGATCTTTTCCCTAGAGAACAGTGTAACCCAGGAGGTATGTACAAATAGTTTACAACATTCTTTGTAGTATCCCCAAACAGGAAACAACCAAATGCTAATCAGTAAGAGAATTAATAAATAAATTGTGAGTATATTCATATGTTGGAATGTTATACAGTGATGGAAATGGACAACAGCTATACCCATCAATGCGTGTGAATTTTACAAACAAAGTTTAATGAAAAAGCAGATCACAAAAGAAAACATATAGGCAAAACTAAACTACATTGTTTAGCAATGCAAATATAGGTGATAAGCATTTCTTTGCTTTTCTGTATAGTTCTGTTGTGTAGGTCAGGATAGTAGGCACTTCCAGAGTGGGAAGGTGATGAGAGAGGACACATGGAACGCTTCAAAGATATGGATGGGCAGTGTTTCATTTCTTAATTTGGGTGATGGTTGTAATAGTGTGTGTGATATATAACACACATACACATGCATACATATACACACACACATAATACAGGTATATGAGATATATTTTACAGAAAAAGTATTAAAAATAACAACACTGGAAAGAAATATGCCAAAGTATTAAGAATTGTTGCTTCTGAAAGGCAGAATTAGGGGTGATTTTCTTCCTGTTCTTTAGATTTTTGTATGTCACAAATTTATAGCATAACTAAATAAGTGTTAGTTAAGGACTTGAACTCAGTATTCATGCGGAGTTAGATTCAGAGGCCAGATCTTCTCTTTCTTTGCTGTGTGATTTTGGCAAGTTCCTTAAGTTCTCTGACCTCAGTTTCCTTATTAGTAAATTGGGAACAATAATAATACTTACTCATAGAGTTGTAGTGCTTAATACAGTGCCTGGTACACAGTAATAAAGGTTGCAATGATCATTACACAGTGTGTGTTTTTTGGTTTTTTTATAATAAGCATTTGGAAATTTTACTTAAAAGTAAATCATTTGTCCTTAATTTTTGATCCCTTTGACAGGTACTTCAGATGTATTTCTAGCATTAAATACTTGAAGGTTTGTTTGGTAAGATCAGTTAAACAATGAGAATCAGAGAATCTCAGAAGTGAGCATGACCAATTTTATTTAACTTTTTTCAGTTCATAAATGAAAAAACTTAATCCAGAGTGAGGACATCACAGAAAGAAGAAGTAGGTCCAGGATCATACAGTGATTGCTGTTTTCTTATCTTTGAAACTAAACTTTAAAAATATAAGGGCGCCTGGGTAGCTCAGTCGGTTAAGCGTCCGACTTCAGCTCAGGTCACGATCTCACGGTCTGTGAGTTTGAGCCCTGCGTTGGGCTCTGGGCTGATGATGGCCCAGAGCCTGGAGCCTGCTTCCAATTCTGTGTCTCCCTCTCTCTCTGACCCTCCCCCGTTCATGCTCTGCTTCTCTCTGTCTCAAAAATAAATAAACGTTAAAAAAAATATATATATATTCATTTATTTACTGTGAGGGGAAGAGAGAATCCCAAGCAGGATCTGTGCTGTCAGTGCAGAGCCCAACCTGGTGCTCAATCTCCTGAACTGTGAGATCATGACCTGAGTCAAAATCAGGAGTTGGATGCTTAACCAACTGAGCTACCCAGGTGCCCCTATAACTAAACTTTTAAAGAATGTACCATAACCTGACGTACATGGTGGAGAATAAATATACTGTGTCTCTTGGTCTTGTTCATCTTGTCCTTCCCAGCCCAGCAGATGTGCTGTGCAGGTGGCTACAACCCTCTCTAGTTGCACATGATCCTGCTCACTGGGTTATCTAATCCTGCTGACTGATTCCTTGTAGACCAAGAGGATGCTGGTGGAGAAAATGGGCCGAGAGGCTGTGGAGCTAGGGCACGGGGAGGTGAACATCACAGGGGTGGAGGAGAACACCTTGATTGCCAGCCTTTGTGACCTCCTAGAAAGGATCTGGAGTCATGGGCTACAAGTAAAGCAGGTAAGGAATGTGTAGACTCTGCCTGCTGAGCAAACTGTCTTTCTGTTTTCACTGACTAGCTTTCCCATACTTCTCCAGCTGGCTGGCTTTGAAGAATGGTGCATGGCATGGTAGAGTGAGACTTGAAATAGCTAAACAAACTAATAAGTAAATAAATATGATCCAAGCTATTTTTTTTTTTTTAATTTTGCTTCATAAACCTGTGTGTTTGTGAAGACATTTTTAGAGTGGCATCTTCCTTTTTGTGAATAGAGCTGAAGGCCAAATTGATAGATCCTTTTTGGCGTCTGGCCCTAGTCTGGAAATGGAACACAAAAGAGAGAACTTGGAGCTCCTAAGTACCAGATGTCCTCTAAAGGTCCTTCACTGTACATTCCCAGTGGAAAAAGGTCTGTCATTAACATTTCTTTTATATGCAGATAGCTTAACTATCTAAAGATTTGAGAAAGGACTGAATGACACTAAGTTTGATTTTTACTGCTGAATACCAGAGAATTTCCTTATTTCAGAATACTCTACAATGAGTATTTGGTTAAGATGGACAACTTTTATTTTTATACATTTTTAAATTTGAGAAGAACTTGAAATCTTTTCAAAAGCAGTTTTAATATGGATAAATTAGAAAATATATGTAAGTATGTTGCAACTATTTTTTTGAGAGCCAACAGTGTCCGGCACTGTTGTAGGCACTTGAGATACCTAAGTGAACAAAACAGACCAAGATCTCTGCCCTTCTGGAGTTGTCATTGTTATGGATATAGAGACAGTTTACTACATCTGTTCTTCAAGACATTTTTCTATGCACATATACCCATATACAGTGTATATTTAAAAATTCAACTACAGTGAGATACCTTTTCACATCCGCTAGGATAACTAAAAAAAGACAGACAAAACAAGTTTAGTAAGGATGTGGACAAATTAGAACCTTCACACATTGCTGGTGGGAATGTAGAATGGTGCAGCCACTTTGGAACATAGTCTGGCAGTTCCTCAAAATGTTAAACATGGTGTTATCATATGACACAGCAAGTTCACTTCTAGCTGTGTACTCAAGAGAAATGGAAATATACGTCCATATAAAAACATGTACTCAAATGTTCATAGCAGCCTTATTCCTAATAGACCAGAAGTAGAACAATTCAAATGTCCATCAGTTGATGAATAGATACACTAAATGTGGTATGTCTGTACAATGGAATTTAATTCAGTAGTAAAAGGAATGAAGGATGATAGATGGTTCAACATACTAAGTGAAAGAAGCCAGTCACAAAAGACCACATATGGTATGATCCTGTTTATATAAAATGTCCAGAATAGACAAATTCGTAGTCAGAAAGTAGATTAGGAGATGTCAGAGGCAGGAGGGAATGAGGAATAGGGAGTGACTGATAATTCTTTTTGGGTGATGACAGTGTTCTAAAATTAGGTAGTGGTGATGGTTGCACAACTCTGTGAATGTACTAAAAACTGGATTTTTTTTTTTACAGAAAATTGTGTAACTTTATACGTGTGAATTTTACAGTAACGTGAATTATATCTCAGTAAAACTGTTTTTACAAAAATCTAGATGGGATCATACTGTACATAATGTTTTGTAACTTGCTTTTTCTTTTTTTAACCTCAGAATATTTTTTCTGTGTCCTTATCTAATTTTTAGGTGATACTGTAGTGTTTAAGAGTTCATACTGTAGTGTTTAAGAGTTCAAACTAGGAATCAGATAGACATGGGTTTAATTCCCAGTTAATAACTTTATAAGACTGATCAAGATATGTAGCTTTTCCAGGCTTCTGTTTCTTCCTATATATGATGGAATTTTTAAAGTACCCACCTCCATAGGATTCTTGTGAGGATTTAAGATAGTTCATGTGAAGCACTGAACTCAGAGCCTGGAATGTGGGAGGTGCTTTGTAAATGTTTATGGTCATTACTCTTCTCAGATCTCAGTTTTAGTTACTGTATCCACTGTATACATTTTCCATATTTGAATCAATCCTTTATTACCGGTCATTTAGATTATTTCTGATTTTTTAATATTATAAACAATAATGTGATTATAAAATTTTTTAAATGCTAAAAATTGTGCATCACCAAATTCCTAAAATTTTGAGATTCCTGTAGTATAATAGCAACACCATGGGCTTTGGAGTCAGGAGGCCTGGGATTTTTGAATCTTAGCTCCACTGGATGACTTCCAGTAACTTGTGATTTTTGAGTTTCATTTTTTTTATCAGTACTACAGAGTTAATCAAGTCTACCTTTGAGGGTTATGATAATTAGATATAATACAAATAACCTGGCGTGTGGTAGGTATATAACATGTGAAAGCTATTATGCTAGGTTCTACATGAAGAATTTGTTTCTTTACTTTTCTTTATAACAAATGAATAGAATATAAATAATCATTTTATCAATTTCCTTGAAGTTGAGCGAGCCTGGCACTATAGTTGAGCTCTTCAGCTTTTTGGTAAAACATATGCCACCAAAACTTTTTAATATTTGCCATAAAAATTTCTAGAGCATTAGTGAGACTTCTCCTGCAGTTTAAGAACTAATAACCATACCATGTTCTAAACCTGTCCTCTGAGGCTTTGTAGCCATATTCTGCAAAAATTCCCATAGTATAAGGAATATCTTTTGGAGCCAATTTGATTCCCTTCTCAGTTTGGATGGATAGGGGCTACTTGTTTAGTGAGAAACTAGTTCAAAATAATGGGGACTTTTCAGTTGAGGTCCCATTTTGTTCTGAAGTCTGCATTTGGAGTGCTAGAAGTAAAGCACTAACAGTGTCACCAGAGGGAAGCAAGGGTATATGCTTTTTTTGGCAAGTCATTTATACCCTCAAAGACACATGGATGTTCAGCTGAGGATTGACCAAGACTATCTATGTTGGGTTTCTACAGCATGTCCTCCTTAGGCCTCTACTTTGCTAGCTTGTGTGTAGAGCGCTTCTCTCCTGCTGAGACATTCTTTGGTTATGTCCTAATCCAAAAGCTATAACCTGGTTACCTGGTCTCCATCATGCAGATTATGCATGATCATGCAGTGACCAAATTTACTCTCAGAAGGTGATTTTACTGCCCCCTTCTGAGGGCACCTTACTGATCAATTACCTATTTTATCTACTTAGAAAGTAGAGAGAATCCAAACAGCAGGTTTTGCTGCTAGCTTTCTAAATTTTGTTATTAGCCATACAACTGTCTACACGCAGGGCTGCCTTCAGCAAGTCCTCTTAAGCTCTGTTATCTTCACAGCTCTCTTTGGCTTTCAGTGACATTTTTCAAGGAGATGTGTATCCTTCTCTAGTATATTCTTCTGACAATAAGAGGTGAGGTTTGGTTTTTCATACTGGTTTTGTAACTGCTGCCCTTGGGGTAAGTGAGAAGGGGTTGTTTCTTACCTTCCATGTATATGACATCCCTGGAGAATCTGGTGCTACTTAGATCTTGCTATCTCTATATAACTACCCCAAATGGGTGGTTAGGCTAAATTGAACCTTGCAGTCTCAATCAGCCTCTTCAAAAGAGGAAAAAGAATAATCCATGTCTCCTGAACTAGAAAGACCCGTCAGCCCAGCTGCTGCTCTCTCACTCCTGCCTTTGCTCTCCCTCCTCATGAGTAAAATCACTGTGAGCCAGGGCATCCTCCTGGCATGGCAGCCTGGTGTTGCTCTAGCCTTTGGCTCTTCAGTATCATTGCCTCTCTGGTGACCAGCTATATTTAGTGTGTGTCACATTCACACAATTCTGTTAAGGGAGGCTGCCTTCCTGGTCTTCCTAGATTCTGAGATACAAGTGACAAGCCAAAGTCCCTTTCAGGAGCCTACTTTAATGGTTTTGGTGGATAAGTGGATGGATTTCTAGAAGTTGAATTATTAAATCAAAGAGTGTGAGTATTTTAAGCTCTTGCATTGTCTTTCATATTTATTGTATTAATATACCAGTTAGTGTATAGGGGTTGTAAGTCTCACTGATGTTGTTAAACATTATTTTTTCCCCAAATATTTGTTTTTTTGATGAATAAAAAAATAGTCATTTCTAGTTTTAACTTGTGTTTTTTAAAAAAATGCCATGATGATTATTCGGTTTTGTTTTAAGCTGTCTAAATCTTTTTTCTTTTCTTTTTTTTTTAAAGCTGGTTAAATCTTGTAGGATATCCAAACATACAGCAAGTTTATGTCACCAACTTGCTGATTTATAGATGAGGGTTTTTCTTCCATTCAGATGGCTTGCTTTTTTCTCCTAAGATAGATCAAGTTGGTGGATGGAAACAAAATAAATACTCAGTATTCTCAAGGGACAAATCTTGAGACCTTAAAATCTTCGCATTCATTTGAGAGCATAAAACTTTCTTCAGAAAGTATAACTTCAAAAGTTAAATCTCTTTTAGACAGTCTGTATAGCATCATTATTGATAGCAGTGGTTCTGATATTAGATAGATTGAAGCTTAAATCCCAACACTCTGCTTACTAGCTCTGTGATCTTTTACATGTTACTTAATCTTTGATCCCCAATTTGACCTTGTCTAAAGAAAATGAGGATAGAGCTACCTATCTTGTAGTATTGTTGAGAGCATTGAATAAAATATATTTTGAACATTTAATGTAGTACTTAGTTTATAGCAAGCCTCAAGACATGGTAACTTCTATTATTATTACTATTCTTTAAAATACAGAACTAAAGTCATTTATAAAATTATTATAATAAATCCTACTACTAAAACAAACATAATACTACATTTATATTATGTCAGCTATATAGAAACATTTACCATGAATCTGATATGAAGTTTTTTTTTTTTTTTTTTTTTTTTGAGTCACATACAAGGGTCACTGTGTACTGCAGGATGGCTAGAAAAAGATAAAACAGTTACTGGATGGCCAGCTGGGCTCACTCACCACCTAGGCAAATTGCTCCCTCACATCAGGCTTGCAAATGCTAATCAAATCTGTGCCTTGGTAAAATGACAAATTGCTACATGTCTTAGTTTAAACTGCAACTTTTATATTTCCAAATGCTAAGGTTCTGTTACACTGACTGTAGTTAAGTACCTGCAGCCTTCTTCAACTTTACCTTCAAGAGTAAATCTTCATCTTAGTGACAGCTTCTCCTCAGCCTACACTAAAGACAATAATGCCTTTAAATATTTAAGGAAACTCAGGAGTTGTCATGGAATCTTATAGACTGGGTATTAGCTCCTATGTACAAAAGCCATCATGCTCTACCCAAGCTGGCCTTTAACCAACTCAGAAGTTGATAGGTTATTTGCTTTTTTCTTTCTTATAAACTGTCCCATTCACAGATTCTGTGTGGCCATGTCCTCCTTCCTGTTTCAAGTGGTGGGCCTCTTCTCTTTTCTCCCTTCCATTCTTCTTTATATTTCCTCTGCATTTTAGTAGGGGGATATATTTGTATGTGTTGCACTAGGTGTACATCAAGATAAGACATAGTACAGATATTTTTTACTAAAAGCCCATATCTATATGTTTTATCTATGACTCTGTTCACTGGATGCTTTGGTCTCTGAAATCTAAACTGACAGGAGTTTCGGGGCACCTGGGTGGCTCAGTCGGTTCAGCACCCAACTTCGTTCGGGTCATGGTCTCACAGTTCATGGGTTCGAGCCCCACGTGGGCTCTGTGCTGAGAGCTCAGAGCCTGGAGCCTGCTTTGGATTCTATGTCTCCCTCTCTTTGCCCCTTGCCCGCTCATGCGCTCTCTGTCTTTCTCTCTCTCTCTCTCTTAAAAATAAATAAATATTAGAGAAAATTTTTTTTAACTGACAGGAGTTTCTTCTCCCTTGTGTTGGTTCCAGGGGAAATCAGCCTTGTGGTCCCACCTGTTACATTATCAGGAAAACCGGCAGAGAAAACTGACATCAGGAAGCCTCAGTACCTCAGGTAAGTTGGTCTCTGTAGCATTGGGGAGAGCCCCCTTCATCCATTTTCCCATCTCCCAGTGGAGTGATCATCTGCGGTAGACTATTCCAGGTCAATGAAGCCTTTGTCTGGAATGTTTTCTTTTTTAAATATTAAGCTACTTGGCTCTCTGACCACAGAGTATGCTAAAGCAATGGGGTTTGCTTTCATGATGTGTTTCTATACTTTTTTTTTTTTTTTTGAGTAAATTCTACACCCAACATGATGCTTAAACTCGTGACCCTAAGATCGAGAGTCGCATGCTCTACTGACTGAGCCAGCCAGGCGTCCCTGTCTCTATACCCTTTTGATGAGTGAGATAGGTGACTTATATCAGCAAAAGGCCAGTGTTTATAAATTTTCTTTTTTAACATTTATTTATTTTTGAGACAGGGAGAGACAGAGCATGAACAGGGGAGGGTCAGAGAGAGGGAGACACAGAATCTGAAGCAGGCTTCAGGCTCTGAGCTGTCAGCACAGAGCCCGACGCGGGGCTAGAACTCACGGACTGCAAGATCATGACCTGAGTCGAAGTTGGCCGCTTAACCGACTGGGCCACCCAGGCGCCCAAGGCCAGTGTTTAAATGAATTTAGGTTTTCAGTGAATTTGTGTGTTACTGGTGTCCTGTGTTTGGAATGGGTTGTCTTCATAGGTTTTTGTTTTATTTCTCTGAAATGGGCATTGAGATGATCTATCAGTTAAGAGAGCCTGTTTGTCAATGTGTTCTACCTTGGAGTTCCTCAGAGTCAAGGCCTGATGTGAATGATCCCTTAAACACTTCTTTTTCCATTTCTAATTTAATAAAAATATTAGAGTTGGCAGGGACCCCAGAGATTGTCTAGTCCAGCCCCTGTATTTTACAAGAGGAGGAAACCGGGATCCAGGATTAATTGAATTTTTTCAGGATCACACAGGGCATTCATGGAAGAGGCCAGATTAGGAGCCAGGCCTCTTGTCTCCTGGTCTGGTGTTCATTCTGTAGTGCCCCTTCCAAGACAATACTCCTCCTTCCTTTACTTCTTGGCAGCATCTCCCCTTTGCATCATCCTTCATTTTCTTCTCTCTGCCAGGAAGTTTGTTTACTTTTCTTGGGTGTTCTTATCCTAATGGTAAAGATCAGTTCAAATGGAAGTAAAGAGATAGGCATGAATTCCGTGGTTTCTTTCCTCTTGAGCTAATTGACTTCAGCTAGCACTGAAAGTGGGGAGAATAGTTGGCTGGAAACCAGGTACAAGAGCTTCCTAAGCAGCTTGATGAGGAGTTCTTTCATCTATTCTCTGGATATTAGAACAAAAATTCTTCTCAGGAAGGCTATAGAAGTTACTGCTGAGGGATAGACTATATAGCCAAAAATTCTCAACAGTTAAATGATGAAGATACTATGTTTTATGTATTGGACCAGACATATGGATATAAATATACAAGCATACCTCAGAAATATCGTGGGTTTGGTTCTAGACTACCACAAAAAAACTGAATATTATAAGGAAGTGAGTCAGGTGAATTATTTGGTTTCCCATTGCATGTAAAAGTTATATTAATGCTACACTGAAGTCTGTTAAGTGTGCAATAACATTATGTCTAAAAAATGTATATACCTTGATTTAAAAATATAGCTAAAAACAATGCTAACCATCCGTTGGAGCTATCAGCAAGTCATAGTCATGGATCACAGATCACCATAACAAATATAATGACAATGAAAAATTTTGACATATTGTGAGAATTACCAGAGTGTGACACAAAGACATGAAGTGAGCAAATGCTGTTAGAAAAATGGTGCCAGGGCACCTGGGTGGCTCAGTTGGTTGTGTCTTGAGTCTCTTGATTTTGGCTCAGGTCATGATCCCAGGGTTGTGGGATTGAGCCCTGTGTCGGGCTCTGCACTAAGCATGGAGCCTACTTGGGATTCTCTCTCTCCCTCTGCCCCTCTTTCCCACTCATGTGCTCTCTTTCTCTCTAAAATAATAATAATAGGGGTGCCTGGGTGGCTCAGTCGGTTAAGCACCCGACTTTGGCTCAGGTCATGATCTCATGGTTCACAAGTTTGAGCCCCACATCAGGTACTCTGCTGTCAGCACAGAGCCCGCTTAGGATCCTCTGTCCCCATCTCTTCCTGCCCCTCCCCCGCTCTCTCCCTTTCTCTTTTAAAAATAAATAAAAACATTAAATAACAATAATGATAATAAAAATGGTGCCAGTAGACTTGCTTGACACAGCGTTGCCACAGACCTTCAATTTGCAAAAAACACAGTATCTGTGAAGCACAATAAAGCAAAGCATAATAGAATGAGGTATGCTTGTGTCTAGAGATCCTAAGCATTCTGGAACATGTTTTTTACGCATTTGCTTGGCTCTTTTGTAGCACATTTTGAGGCAAGACCAAGTACATGAGTAGTAGCTCCAAATGGAAATAGTGCTTCCATAGGTTAGTGATGAGAACATGCTGGATTAGGAGCTAGAAGATCTGTGTTCCCTCCAGTCCTGATTTTGCCACTTGGTGACTGAGGCAAAGCAGTGTTCTCTGAATCAGTTCCCTTCTCTGTGATACTTTCCTTGGCTATCTAACATTAGAGGGTTAAATGAGATAACACGGGTAAGAGTATAACATCTGATACCTAGTAGGTACTTAATAAATATTCATGAAATGCTAAGTGTTACCAAAGTAACCATTTCCTGTACAAATTTGGGTAATCAGCTCTTTGGATAATCCCGTCTCTTGAGACATGAACAACTTTTTTGTTCTAGGAATACTTCTTGATTCAGAACGGAGGAAGTCTGATGCCAGCTCAGTCATGTCTCCCCTGCGAGTCTCCCTCATTCAGGATATGAGGTCAGTCTGGGTTCATATATAATAAGCCACTAAAAGCCTGTTTTCAGTTACTCCTTAGGTGTCTATTTTTTTTAATTAAAAAAATTTTTTTAAATCTTTATTTACTTTTGAGAGAGGGAGAGACAGAGTGCGAGTGGGGGTAGAATACAGAGAGAGGGAGACACAGAATCCAAAACAGGCTCCAGGCTCTGAGCTGTCAGCACAGAGCCTGATGTGGGGCTCAAACTCATGAACGATGAGATCATGACCTGAGCTGGAGTCGGACTGAGCCACCCGGGCACCCCAGGTGTCTACTTTAAATAGCAGGATCTCAGTGACTTGGGCTTCTATAGCCTCTCTGTTAACCAGGAAGCCCTCCTTATTGGTCTTGTGCTTCATGATGCCGTTGTAGAGCTATACAAGCAGTTGGGTTTCCTGACAGTTTTGGCGAATTATACCAGAGTTATCACAAGACCTTAGGGTTCCAGGGTTAGCTTGGCTTTTTGATAACTGTGTTATTCCCCCTCAGCCCCCCAAATTGTAGTGAGCCTATCTGCAAAGCTACATGGAAGCTGAGGATTTAGAGAACAAGAGAGATGGGCTCTCACCAGGCTTCCTTGACTTTACAGGGGAGGTATTAGTAGTCAGTTCATTTTCTACCCCACTCCCCATCTCCTTTTTTCTATTCTCCCTTCAGGCACATCCAGAACATCGGGGAAATCAAGACTGATGTGGGAAAGGCTAGAGCGTGGGTGCGATTGTCAATGGAAAAAAAGTTACTTTCCAGACACCTGAAGCAGCTTCTCTCAGACCATGAGCTCACCAAGTAAGGCCATTCCACCTAGATTAGAACCAGGCTCCCAGGAATGGTGGAGAGAGATTGGAAACTCTTGTGTGGGAAGGGAGAATATTCACTACATCATTTCTGTTGTATTCAGCTGAACTCAAATTGCATATGAAGGTTTTGTAGCTTTTCCTCTTCTCCCTCTTTATCTATAGAGGAAAAATTCTGTTTGTTCTTCCTACCTTTTTTAATCTGCATGTCCCCAAATAGCTTTCTTAAAGAGATAATGAGAAGGATGGGGTCCTTATTGGGTACTTGAGAGTTTTGGGGCTCCCTTCTCCTTACTGCACCCAGGTGATTTGTATACCTCTTAGGCACAGGGCAGTTTTTGGTCTCTTTCCTGTCCTAGGGAGGAAAGGATTAGAGAATGAAAAGAAAACTTCTAAGAGCTCCCCTTATCTGTTTTGTTCTCTCCTGAGCTCAGGGCCAGCCCAAGTCCTTGCTCTTTCTCTTTCCACCCTGTCTGAGTCTCCCTAGAGCTCAAAAGGGCTTTCAGTTAACCTTCCTAGGCCCTCTCTCTCCACGCTTTCCACCTAGAAAGAGGAAGGGGAGAGATTCCATCACACTCACACTCGCAGGGGCCATTAGCCTACAGTTCCCTTCTCTGGATTTGATATTCCTTGTATACTTTCTGTACCCTAGTTACCAGGGGAGGAGCAGGAAGGAGGGCTGTCCTTCTCTGCCTCTTGGACTACCACCTCTCTACCTTTTTCTATGTTTGGCTCTTTCTTCATTGGCAAACCTGTTGGGCACTTTTGTTTAACATTTCCGTAGACATCTTTTCATGGTGTCCTTTATTATTGACTTCTCCAAGGATGATAAAGCAGAGGAGTGGACCTTGGTGAAATTTAGTGTAGCCAGTTGATTAAACCTGCAGAATCTATTTTTATTCAAAGTGAAAATAAAAATTTTTAGATTGTTTATTGTGTATAAATAACAAGCAAGAATTAGGTTTAAAACTTTGATAGGTTAGAGTGCTTACCTTGAGAGGTTTTAAAACAGCAATTCTTACAGAACTTAAAAATTAAAAAAAAATTTTTTTTAATGTTTATTTTTGAGAGAGAAGGAGACAGAACACAAACAGAAGAAGGGCAGAGAGAGAGGGGAGACACAGAATCCAAAGCAGGCTCCTGGATCTGAGCTGTCAGCATAGTGCCTGATGCGGGGGCTTGAACTCAAGAACGATGAGATCATGACCTGAGATGAAGTCAGACGCTTAACTGACTGAGCCACCCAGGCGCCCCATTAAAGCACTTAAATTTGATTGCCTATAGATACATAAGGGTTTAGGAATAAAATTTGGAGATTGGGAGAACAACTAAAAGAGAACAAGTGAACATGTAAGTGTGGAATTTGGAATGGACGTGTTTGAATTCCAGCTTCTGGGGACAATTGTGCGTGGTTAAAAAAAAAGAAAAAAATCAGTGTAGCAGGACAGGGCAGCAAGTCTTCCCTGCTGGCCAGTGTGGGCATCATCATCAGGAGGACAGAGAGGCATCTGAGAGGGGGTAAAGCATAAGAACTTTGTGAAGTCTGGGGCAGTGTATAGGTCTAGGGTATGTTTGATCTTAAAGGCGTAGGCAATAGCAAATAAGGCACAGACCTTGGTCAGGAGGCTAATTTTTCTTTCTTTTTCTCTTCTTTTCTCTTTTTCTCTTCTTTTTCTTTCTTTCTTTTTTAAATTTTGTTTCTTTAAACCATAGCCCTATTAGAGGAAATAAGCTCAGAAGTTACTCAGTCCTAGAAACTTTCCATCTGATATCCTGGCCCCAGTGCTGCTCCAGTGAATGGAAAATGAGTTTTGCTGCCACAGATTGTATTTTGGATGGGGTATGGGGAGAAAAAAGGGGCCTTTCATCAAAACCTGCTTACTCCTTCTCCCTATCCTGTTCTCTCTTATCTTTCTCTTCAGTCGACTTAAAGTTTTAGCCACATCATACCACTCACCCTTCTCAGGATGTCTTTAGTCCTTTCAGGGCCTGGTCAGTTTTCTTTGCCAGAGTTTGCCTAGATGCTCCAGAGACTTGGTCTCTTCTTCCTCCAGGCACCCATAGCATTTGTCACAGTATTTGTTCAAACCTGCTTCACCACTGATGGGCTGTATTATTATCTAGTTGCTTGCTGCTTATTACAGTTTGCTTTCATTGAGGGCATGAATGAGCATGCTGCCTAGCACCTAGAAGGTATTAAATTGGGCACATAAAATGTGTGCATAACTGCACAGACAGGAGGAGGTAGCCTTGGAGAGTGTATCTTGATAGAATGGTCCTGACTCTGCGATTTCCAGGTACCCTCCAACACTGTTGGCAGCTTGGAGAAGGGGGTAAGGTTGAGGCAGGATAAGGGAGCTGTATAGTTTAGGGGGAAAAGTTAGCTCTTATACAGTGAGCTCACGTGGTTTCTCCTTGACCACTGCTCTACCTTGACACTCACTTTGCATGACTGCCGTGACCTTATACCATCCTGTTCTTTTTCTCCCCCTACTCTTTCCAGGGTGTTGGCTTCCACATTCCTCAGTTCTCTGCATGCACACACATTCTTTTCACGCTTTTTCTCTCACTTAGTGATCTCACCTATTCTCATGACTTCTGTTACCTATCCGGTGACTTCCACATCTGAAGCTCAAGCTTTGACTTTTCTTCTGAGCTCCAGTCCTGCATTTATTTCCATTCAGATATCTTACCTTTAGCTCAGAGAGAACAAAACCAAGTTCCACAGAGTCTTCACCATAACCACCTTTCAAATTTTTTTTTGTTAATGTCACCACTCTTCTCTCTGAATCTGCTTTGAAATTTGGGGTCTAGTTTGACTCCTTGCTTGGCTTTACCTTCCACATGCACATTTCAGGTCCTTAACTTCTGCCTCCACCTGTTTTCTTATCTGGTGCTGCTGTCTTAGTTTTACTCGTATGCCCTTTCACCCCTCAGCTACACTAAAATGAAATTATCTGAAACTGGTTGTGGCTTTCTACTTCTAAGGTAAATTGCCAAAACTGACTACTTGTAGGGCAAGTTGCAAACTCTTTAGCCTGAATATTTAGAGTCTTTCTTCATTTGACTGTGGCCTAACCTTTCAGCCTCATTGCTAACTGATCACCTCCCTGGGTCCTCAACTCCAGCCAAACTGGTTTTCACACCCCGTCCTCTTTCTTCTGCAACACCTGTCTAAATTCATGCTGTCCTTTAGGCCTCTCCTTTTCTAGGACCACTGAAGCTTATTGCTCTTTAAATTCCCAGAGAGAGCCTTTCATTTGTACCTCATTATGGGCAGTGTTATACCATGGCCTTTACCTAATTTATTCACCTGGACTGTATTTGAGGATAGGTGTTTCTCTCTCCAGCACCTGCATATAGTAGGCCCTGGCTGGTGAATTAATCTCTTGGGTGTGCCTTATAAATAGAACCTCACAGGTTTACTAAATCTCTACCTCTTTGGCCATGGTGATTGCAGTCTTGGCAGCCAAGATGGTTACCTTCTTGGATTCTCTGTGTGTTTCTCTGTGCTGAAGGCCTGTGCACATGGCTATTTATGTCCCCTCTATTTGGGGAAGGTATCATTACTGTTGCAAAGTGTCTACAATGTTAGGCAAAGGAGTTGGCCTTTGATAAATAAGTGAGGATGGGGATGGGGATAGGAGAAAATTTGAAAAGAGGGGAAGGACATGATGTGTGCAGCTCTTCCTTGCCTGTGACCTGGGTCATTCCCTTTATTAACTCTGAAACTGTCCTGTGCTTACATTCACATTCAGAACAGTGTTCTGACTCAGGGGTCTTAGGTCTGCTGAGGGTGTGAGGCTGGCTCTGGTAATGAATGGCAGTCACAGACCTTCTGCCATTGCTATTCCCACAGCACACACTAGCTAGTGATGCCTTAGCTAGAAGCCTGAGAAGGCCTGTGTCATCCCTGAGGGGTGATAGTTCCAGCCCCCAGTTTAGGAAAGGAGGTCCCATGACCTCTGACACTGCATTATAGTAGCATCAACCCTTAGACACAGGTAGAGTTTGGTTTTTATTGTTCCTGCTGTAGTTTCAGCCACTTTCCCTCTAGCCCTCATTTCAATGGAGAAGCCGGCTTTATTCCATTTTTTAGGTGGCTCTAAGGAACTTGAAGCTTGTCATCTTACTCTTCCCTTAGCTGTTTCCTTCCAGAACTGAGTAATTCTAGTCTCTTTCCCCTCCTTTTGGCTGGGGGACTGATGTATTGCCTCCTCTCCGACAGAAAGTTGTACAAGCGCTATGCCTTCCTGCGCTGTGACGACGAGAAGGAGCAGTTCCTCTATCACCTCCTCTCTTTCAATGCCGTTGATTACTTTTGCTTCACCAATGTCTTCACAACTATCCGTGAGTAGCCCTGTGTTCCCCAACTAGCCTTCTCAATGCCAATCTTCATGAGCTTGCTGGAGGCTAACTCACTGTCCCCTTTTTAAAGAAAGAAGATTGCCACTTGCACTTTCTACTTACCTTTTGCTTCTGTGGCAGAGAGGTGCATTAGCCCTCCTTGGAGGTTGTTTTTTCTCCAAAGCTTCTTATTCTTGTTCTTAACTGGGAAGTTCAGTCTTTTTGGCCATCGTGTTGTTACTGTTGTCCTAGTACTGCTCTGGGGACCTAAGGCAATGAAGGTGGAGTGGAGTCGGGCGGTTGGTGAAGTTCACTGTCCTGTTTGTACACCTGTAAAGAAATCTCCCTTTTGTTTTGGGCTGAGGGAATCATTCAGCATCCTGGGTTTCAGACCAGCCCACAGGGAAAGACAACTCTTCCTGAAGTAGCAGAAAAAAAATCTAGGTTGTGGTGGGAGATTTGGGTCCAGGCCTTGCTGTGTCCTAACTCACTATATTTCTGTGAGCAGAGTCGATCTCTGCTGTGGGCCTAAGTCTCTGTTTACAGAGTGAGGAAGAGGGTTCAGTATGGTCTAAGGAATGGCCTTGAAGCCTTACCTTTCTTTGGTGCCAGGATGCCCTGTTCGGTAGGAGGTAGTCTCTGAATTTGCCCCATGGCTCATTGTGTGGCCAGTGACTCAGCAGCATCAGCAGTGTGGAATCTTGTTTCTACATGACACCCATCCTCCCTCTCAGAGATGAGGGTTTATTGGTTACAGGAGAAACAGCACTGTACTGGAGCTTAGGAGATTCAGGGGAACGATTTCCCTCTCGGTACCTCAGAAAAGGCATTGTAAGACCGGTATGGCCTCTCTGGAGATTGTTATTAGAGTTCATGAGGTTATAGACTGAAAAGTGCTCTCCAAAGCAATTCAATACAACATGGAGTTGGTGATACTATTTAGGGAACAAGTTCACTTAGCTCTGGGCCTGAAGATGGGTTTGGATCTTTGATGTTTGGGTAGTAACCCTAAGAGGAGTGAGACTGAGGGTAGGATTGGCTAATATTCTAAGCCAGCCAGAGATTAGGTCCTGGGACCTGCTGCTCCCAGCTCCGCTGGGGCCAGTACAATAGGGGCCACAGTCATGCCAGCACACCTGGACAGGTCAGGGCCCTTTCAGGTATGGGAGGGATTCCTGATGCTTCTCAATGCCTTTGTGGCTTCCCCAAAACAGTGATCCCGTACCATATCCTGATTGTACCGAGCAAGAAGCTGGGGGGCTCCATGTTCACCGCCAACCCATGGATCTGCATCTCTGGAGAACTGGGTGAAACACAGATCCTGCAGATTCCCAGGAACGTGTTAGAGATGACTTTTGAGGTATGTGTTATCCAGGGACCACAACCCTAGGCTCAGTGGGGATCTGAGTTTGTAACAGCTGCCTACAGAAGTTTTCTGCAGGGTTTTATGGTGGTCTTGCCCTTATAGTATTATGCATCAACACAGTTGACCTGTCCTGAGATGATCAGAGGCCGGAGTCAAGGATTGGCCCAAGAACGAGGGGCCCACCCTGTCTAAGCGGTCTCTGGCTGGAAGGCACTTACTCATCTGGACTTGCGTGTCTCCCTGCCCACGGTGTATTGAAAAATCCCCAAGAATTCTTTCAGTTGCTGAGCCTGTGTCACAGACAGCTCTGAATCTCAGACTGCTTCTGCTCTTAGGCCCTATTCTTCCTCTAGGTAGTAGCACCTTCTTTCTCAGTCATTTCCCCCTCATGAGACAGTGCTGTACTACCAGCCTTAGTGGTAGGTGGAGCCATGAGTTCTTCCTCTGCAGATGCTGAGGGACCAGATTGCAGGCAACCAGTCAGATCTGTGCCTCTGAGCAATGCCTTTCTTTTCTCTTATTTTCTTGACCTACGCGCCTTCTTTATCTGACTGTTCTTTCACAGTGCCAGAACTTGGGGAAGCTCACTACGGTACAGATAGGCCATGACAACTCTGGACTGTATGCCAAATGGTTGGTGGAATATGTGATGGTCAGGAATGAGATCACAGGACATACCTACAAGTAAGTGTTCCCTCGGCTAAGATATCTAAGATAGTGGGGCAAGGTGTACTGCGAGGTGCCAGGGGCTGTGTTTGATCTGTGGGTATGTGGAGTTCTCAAGAAGACTCTTTAGGTTGTGGTGGACTGAGGTAACTTCCTGTTTGGCCCTGTCTTATGTGCCTGAAAAGAATTGGGAGAGATTTCCAAGCGAAGATATATGATGTTGCTGTACACAGGTTCCAGGCCACCCATCATTCAGGTGGCTTCTCGATGATGCACAGTGGGATGAATGGGCAGGGTCTTGAGGGATCCCTAGCCTGGTTTCAGAGCCTGTCTCCAAGGTTTGGCTTTTTGATGGCTTTTGCTGAGCAGCAAGGAGAAGGGACACTGGAGGAACTGGCAGCTCTGACAGGCCATTGCCTGACCTTTAGGTTCCCATGTGGCCGGTGGTTGGGAAAGGGCATAGACGACGGGAGCCTGGAGCGGGTCCTGGTTGGGGAGCTGCTCACGTCCCAGCCTGAGGTGGATGAGAGACCGTGCCGAACCCCGCCCCTGCAGCAGTCCCCTAGTGTCATCCGGAGGCTCGTTACCATCTCACCCAACAACAAGCCCAGTAAGTGGGAGGAGGGCTGGGCCCTTGTGCTACCCAGGTGGGGGATGTGGGCACATCTCTGGAAGCCCTAATATGGGTGTCCAGATCCCAGCCTATGCAGCTGCCTCAGGAACCAGCTGTTCTAGAAAGTAGCCTTAGGCATTTGTCACCTTCCTCTCAAGAATCAGTGTGTGTGTGTCAGGCTAAGGGGGTGTCACACTCCTTAGAGGTCTGTAAGGAGAAGGGAGAGTTCATACAGCCTGCCCTGGTCCTCTGTACCATTTTGTTTATGATTCTAGAAAGAAGAGGGATCTACTTTCTGGCCTTGTCCTTCATGATTCCTGGGCCTCGCAGCCAAGTTGTGGACCTCTTTTGGTTGCCAAAGATTCCAGGGTAAAATGGGAAATAAACTTTACCTGTATCTTTTAGAGACGGAACTCTAAGGTATTAGCTTTTGCTTTCCCCCCAAGATTTTAGGAAGGGCTAGCTTAGCAAAGTTGGATAGGCAAGAACCACTGTTTCCAGGGTCCAGCTTCCCAGTGTCCTGCTTCTCCCATGAGCCATTCCTATGTCCTCAGTCTTGTGCTCAGTCAGCTAAGCACTATTAGCCTCTGAGATTGGTTAGGGATGTCTTCTTTTCATCAGAGCTGAACACTGGGCAGATCCAGGAGTCCATCGGGGAGGCAGTCAATGGAATTGTGAAGCACTTCCATAAGCCTGAGAAAGAGGTGAGCCTTTCTGCCCTCCAAACCTGGGCTTTATATTGAATAAGAGAATGATCTTTTTCCAGGGCCATGTACTATGGGCAACGCGGAGTCTAGAGTGTGTGTCTCAGTTTGACATTGAGCAGATTGTTTCCTCAGGGGCCTCTGCCTTAGGTTACCCTGTTTTCACTATACACTGATGACCCAACAGAGTCCCTGGGCCCCTAATGAACAGTGTGTGTTCCTGTCTTCTTCTGGCTTTGTCTGAGCCTCGCTGAACGGAGGTCACTCTGACTTTGTCCCACTTCTGAGGACCCAGATCCATCATCTGTTCATTAGCTATTCACTGACAGCTGCTCTGTGTCATTCACTGTGCCGGGTACTGGGGGAAATAGACAAGATCCAGCCTATCTTTTGCTGCCCTCCCAGCTGTGGGCTATGGGTTTGGGGAAGCAGTGGTGGGAAGGCAGTTTGGCTGAGGCAAGCCTGGCACTCTCTCCTGTTTCCTTCCATAGCGAGGCAGTCTGACGCTGTTGCTCTGTGGAGAATGTGGCCTTGTCTCGGCCCTGGAACAGGCTTTCCAACATGGATTTAAATCCCCCCGGCTCTTCAAAAATGTCTTCATTTGGGATTTCTTGGGTGAGCTGGACCAGGGTCTGAGGGTGGGAAAGCATGCAGAGACATGGGAACTCACCAACATAATGTGGGTGCTGAACACTGGAATCTGAGAGGCAGAAGTCCAACCAGGTGACTCTCAAATTAGATCTGTTGTTTGTTTGCCTTGACTTTTCTTGAAGTTACTCAGTCCTCACACTTTCTCCTTGTAGGTCCAAAAGGCCAGTTGATAGCATTTGGAGCCCAAACACTGTGTTGTACCCACTTGAAGAATTTTTATACAAGAAGTTTCTCCCTTATTAAGGGTTTCTTTTTTCTTTTTTTTTCTTTTTTATCTTCAGAATAGAGAAAGGACCATTTTCTATCAAGGGCCACATAAAGAAATTTAAAACCTAAGAACAGGGACTTTACATTTTGAAATGTGACCAATGATGTCAAAATGTTCATGTTATTCACATTAAGTTACCTAGCATCAACATGGAGAGGCCCATGGCTAGTGGCCTGCAGGGCAGTCATGGATGGGTTGGTTTTGAGAGCCTTTGTCACTGGCAAACTTTTCTGCTCTTCACAGAAAAAGCACAAACCTATTATGAGACTTTGGAGCAGAACGAACTTGTCCCTGAGGAAAACTGGCATACAAGGGCCCGGAACTTCTGCCGATTTGTCACTGCAATCAATAATACTCCCCGGAACATTGGCAAGGACGGCAAGTTTCAGATGCTGGTGTGCTTGGGAGCCAGGTACTGCAGCCTCATGGCCCAGAGTGCACAGCGCCACCTTGGAGGTGGTGCTGGGAGCCTAGTGTGGTGCAGGGGGTGGGAGCGGCTAATGACCAGATGCCGCCCAGCAGGTGAGACCTTGGAAACCCTTAATTTCCTTCATGTACCAAGCCTATGTGTGGGGATGTGTAGGGGTGGCAATGAGGGTGTGTGTAACTGGGTGGAGGCCCATTTTGATGGGAAGGAATAAAACCATCCCACTGGTGAAATTTGAAGTAGAGTATATCTAGTCATTCCTTCCAACAACCATTCAAATGTTTCAGGCCTGATGGAAGACAGTGGGAATGAGCTGAATAAAACATGGTCCCTACCATTTAGAAGCTTACTTGTCCTAATTAAGTACAGTATAAGGCAGAAGGTTGTGAGAGTCCCAAAAGGAGCATTCATAAGGTATGCTGAAACTGTAGAGGAGAAAGATCAGAGAGGGGAGGAGGTGGTATTTGAGTTGAGCCTTAATGGAAGGGTAGAAATGGGGAGAGAGTTTGAAGCAGATAGAACTAGCAGAGAGGCCCTAAAGGAAGCAAAGAGTGTGGGGTTAGGAAATAACAGGTAAACTTGGGAAGGGCGGTTGTAGGAAACAGTTGAAAGGATGGGGGCCTTGGGGAGCTGGGACAGGGAACCCTTCCATATTAGAACAGAGTTGTTTAAACAGGCGACTGAAATGATATGAATTTGATACCATGGGTGGTATGCATCAGAGTGGATAAGATTGTTAGGGACTATTCCAGTGGGTGACATGAGGGTGTGAAAGCCAAATAAATTTAAGGCAGTAGTTTATTTGGGCCAGGGAAGAGAGGGAGTTGGCGTTGTACTTAAAAACGGACTCTGGAACCAGATTCACTAGGTTCATATTCTCAGATCAGCCATTTCCTAGCCATATGATCTTGGACAAGCTACTTAACCTTTGTCAATTTCTTCATCTATAAAGTGGGGCTAGTAATAGCACTAATAGCACCTGCCTCATATCACAGGGTTGTTATGAAGGTTAAATCTCTCAAAACATTGTCTGGCACATGCCAAATGCTATGTGGATGTGAGCTCTTAGGATTATTCCTGGTGGTGATAGCTCTGGGGAGGAGTAGTGCTCTGGGACAGATGGGCTGTTGAGATGGAGGAGGTGGTGTTGATTGGTCCTGGAGTCTGGTTGGTGGTGGGCTGGTCTAGGGAGGCAGGGGGAGACAGGAGAGGAGGTGTGGGCCTTGTGGCAGGTAACTGGGTTGATTTGGCTCAGATTGGGTTGGTGTCCCTGGGACTGAGTAGTCCCTAATAGGAGCCTTTTAAAGCGATGTAAGGCCTCTTTGCCAAGAGCTGTTAGGGGAGGGAAAGGGGGTTGAGGAAGCTATCCACTTCTCCAGCTTTAGACTTTGTTCAAGGAGTGATGGAGCAAGTTTCCTCCTTGGCCTTATACTAACTGTCTCCCTTCCACTTCCCTTCTGACCCATCTGGACTGACCCTTCTCTGCCAGAGATCACCTCCTACACCACTGGATTGCCCTGCTGGCCGACTGTCCCATCACCGCACACATGTATGAAGATGTGGCGCTCATCAAAGACCACACACTTGTCAATTCCTTGATCCGCGTGCTGCAGACATTGCAGGAGTTCAACATCACGCTGGAGACGTCCCTTGTCAAGGGCATCGACATCTGACCTCCCAGCACCAGCTAGCAGTAGGACCGAGAGAGACTCACCCTGCAGCTCTGACCCTTCTACCCAAAGGGATTTAAGCGAGTTGAGCAGGAGATGGAGAGGAGATGTACACTCACTGTAAAAAGAAAAGTAGAGGATTTTTGGAATAAATAATCTATTTTAGAGTTTATTTGCTGATTTGCTTTTTACACACTTTCATGTGAAAGAGTGATAGGGAGAGGGAGACGAGGTTGGTGCCGCTTATTTTGAAGCTGGTGCCCTCCCTCGCCGTGGCCGCTGCTGGGAGCCTGCGGCCTCCCCAGACTGAGCCTGCGTCGCGGGCGGGGCAGTTCTGCTTCCTCACTGCGCTGGTCATGAGGCCATTCCACATTGTTTTTAAACTAATGTTTTCTAGATTAACATTGTTACGGATATTTGGCTTTCACCGGCCACACACAGGTGTGCTGGGTGGGAAGCCCCAAGCTCCAATCAAAGGGATTTTTAGTAGTGCCTCTGTAAGCACTGATGAGTCAGTCCCACATCTTTTCTGTTTCTGTCAGTATTATTTGGAACGGAGACATGCCGGGATGCACCATCATGCAGAAGATCATGCTTCCTCTTGGCACACAGCTGCACAGAAGTAAACATAAGCATGTCTTAACAGGGTTTCTTTTTCTTTTTTTTCCTATTATTTATTTAACCCTCCATTGTGTGTTTTAAGTCTTTCTTTTTCTTTTCTTTTTTCTTTTTTTAAAGAAGGAAAAAGCTTGTCACAGTCTAACTGGCTATGTTATTATTGTTAAATTTATGTTGTTTTGCAACCTAGAAACCAGCTACAGTATGGCCCACTTAATAAAACACCTGAAACAAAACTGCATGGATCCCTGACTTTAATGGGGGCTTGTGAGCAATGGGTGGTGAGGGGCTACGGTTTGGTCTGTGTGAGAGGACCAGTGCGAGCTCCTCCCTCCGCAGCTGCCCAGGGTGCCCCTGAGGACCTGGCGTCTCCTGGGTCTGGGTCCTTCCCACTGCAGCACCATGAGCTTTCATAGTTGTCAACTCAAATGGCTGTTTGAGAAGGATGCAAATAAGGGTTATTTTCCCACTCCACAGAGGAGGAGGCTGAGGCACAGAGGGGGAAAGACCTGGCCAAGGTTTCAAAGGTTGTCACTTGACTGAGACAAGAGTGGGTATTTCTTGAAGGGTAAGGAAGACCAGGGGTGGAAACATAAGGCACATGAGACCGTATCTGCCCTCAGGGGGAAAAAAAAAAAGGTTTTTCTTGAGAGAAGGATTTGTTTTTCCCAGGATGATAGGTGGTAGAGCTTTATGAGGGTCCTGGAAACCAGCTTCCTTCAGTTCTATTCTTCAACCAAGCTGCTTTTGCAGGAAGTTCCAGAAATGTAGCATGGTCAGGTAGGTAGCGGGCTCAAACCAGTTCATATCCTCTTTTATGCTTCCGTGATTTTGCCTGTACTATTCTCTCTGCCTGGAATGCCTCCCCTGGTGCCTACTTCCTGTTCATTGTTCAAGGTCACTTTAGGAGTCACCCACTTTGAAGCCTTCCCTAATCTTCCCTGGGCGCAGTTAATCATTCCGTCATTGTGTTCCTGTAGTTGCTTAGATGCTGGCACCTCCTATCTGGATTATCATTGCTGCTTTCATGTTGGGCCTACCTCCCTAGGCTGTGAGCTCCTGGAGGGGCCAGAGAAAGTCTGTCCTTCATCTCCCTCCCTGGTGACTGGCTGGTGGTGGTGAGTGCCTACCTAAGGCCTTTGAAGAGATGAGGAAAGGGACTGGTTTTGAGGACAGCTGCAGTGCAATATCCTGCCAGCAGGTGGTGTGAACGGGCCATGGGAGTCCAGTGTTTTGGAAGTTGGGGAGGTAGGCAGCATTTCTGGAGTGGGAAGGGAGATTCCTGGCTGGACAAGAGGGGCAGCATGGAACTCACTGATTGTATGTCTGTTGTGGGCCTAGGCCAGAGATGACCTTAAGCTAGGTGATTTACACACAGACTTACCCTTTTTCTCACAACTCTGTAAGGCAAGTATAGATTATTGCTGGTTTATAAGTGAGGAAATTGAGTGTCAGAGAAGTATACTTACTTGCCCAAGGCCACACATCCAATAAATAGTTTGCAGTTACCAGAACTGTCTCCAAGCTTGTGGCTTTTCCACTGACAACTACTTTGCTTGATTCAGGTCTCTGCTCAGATGTCCTCAGAGAGACCCATCCTGACCACTCTAAAATACTAACAGATCCCATCAGTCACTTTTATCCCCTTATTCTGCTTTATTTTCCTTGTGAACACCTACAATCATTGTACTAATTATTTGCTAATTCTAATGTTAGTTTTATGAGGGAAGGACACAAAGTAGCAACTGGCACATAGTAAGTACCCAGTAAGTATCTGTGGAATAAATGAATTCATTGGCAGTGGTTAAGATGACAGACTATGGAGCCAAAAGTCCTTCAGTTAAATCCCTGCACTGCTAATGTGTCCTAGAACAAGCTACTTAATTCCTGAACTTCCATTTACTCCCATCTGTAAAATGGGAATGATGATAATAATAGTGCCTGCATCTACTAGAGTTGTTGTGGTTACTAGTTGACTATACATATGTCTGGAACAGGGTCAAATGTGTAATAAGTGCTAGATGAATATTGGTTGTTATTACTACCCTATTGTATCAAACCCTGTTGTCGTTCCTGAGACCCAGACCCCCTGTCCTCAAGGAACTCAGAGGCAAGTGCTGTGGGGGAGTATGACACCAGGGAGGGTATTGACCATGATGAGTTGTGCTCAGGGTAGGGGATTGTCAGAAGGAGTGGATGTTGAATATTGACAGAACAGTGTGAGCAAAGGCATGGAGATTAAGAAGTTTGGGGAAGTCTAGTGCTAGAGTCAAGTCTGAGATGGGGAGGGGAGCAGATCTGGGGGCTCCACACCCACAAAGTAGGAGACAAGGAAAAGGCTGACAGTATCCCACAGCCTTGAACTTTGCTTGTGCTCAGTAGATGTGGGCTGAATGAAAGACCACATGCTGCCGACCCAAAAACCAGAGCCATGTCACCTGCATGTGGCATTCCCAGTGCACACTTCCACCTGTGAAGAATATTTCTGCTGCTTTGGGCCCTCCTGTGTGACGTGAGGAAACCTGTGGTCAGAGCACAACTGCTGGGTTGAGGCATGGCAACTGTGTATCTCCGGTGCAGTGTGTGACCTGAAAAATTACAACACACAACAGACTCACCCACGATAGGTCCCTGCATCTTAGGGGATAAGGGGAGGGAGTCTCTTTTAGGCAACCTAGGAGTACTTCTTTGTCTTCCAGCTTTTAGGTGCTCATGCCAGTCAAAGGTAGATGACACTGTATGTGGGGATGAGTCTAACTTATAGAACTATCCAGTCATTCATGGTTCTGTATGGTGGCTGTACAGCACCCAGCACTTGGATATGTGCTTTAGTGGAGGGTGCTAGTGGCCTCAGGCAGCCAAAACAGTGCAGGAGCAACACCTTTTCCAGCAGTCATTGCTGAGAGAGTGAGTGTGAATCATGTTTTATAATCAAGACTCTTCTGGGACTATCTGTCTCTCTATTCCTTCTAACAGCTGATTCTGCTGTGAATGTCTCACTTTCTACTGCATTTTGTTTTATAATCTGCAAATCCTTTTTGAAATGATGTGTGATTGAAGAGATCAGACGTGTTCAGTAGCTCAGTATTTCAAGGATGCTTGAGTCAATTGCCTCTCCAGTAGCTCTGGGTAGATCAATGCATTCAGTTCAAGTGCTGCCTGCTTTGGCATTTGCACCTGCTCTAATTCAATGCTTCTCAGATTCTAAGATTTTAGAGACTGATAAATAAACAAGCACACAAATGAGCTCAGTGAATTATTGCAGAGTGAGCACCCTTGTAACCACCACCCAGGTCAAGAATAGAGCTTTATCAGCCTTCCCGGAGTCCTCCTTGTTCCCAGTCTCAGCTCACTCCTTCCTTCCAACTTCTTGATCTTTATAATAACCACTTCCTCAAGTTTATTGTTGTGTAACTCAAGTGTACACCCCTACATGCTATAGCAGTCATACCGGTTTTTAACTTGATACATCTTTAAAGTCTCTTTTAATCGAAGGGGTCCCCTCTACCCCTTTATTTTCCTTACAGTTTGTCTCTGGAAGAACCTGGGCTATTTGATATGTAGTCCCACAGCTTGAATTTTGCTAATTTCATGCTGGTGGTGCAGTTCAATGTGCTCCTTCATTCTCTGCATTTCCTGTGAATCAGTGGCTAGATCCAGGGACCTGATTTGCCTCAGGTTTGATCCCTTTGATGAGACCCTATAGGTGGTGGTATACTCATTCATCAGAAAGCATGTCATATCTGGTGTCCACTTTTTAAATTTCTTCTTATTTTCTTATTTTATTTTAGAGAGAAAGAATGAGGGTATGAGCCAGGGAGAGGGGCAGAAGGGGAGAGAGAGAATCTTAAGCAGGCTCCATGCTCACTGTGGAGCCCTGGACTCGATCCCACTACCTTGGGATCATGACCTGAGCTGAAATCAAGAATCAGATGCTCAACTGACTGAGCCACCGAGGTGCCCCAGTGTTCCCTTTTTTTGATATTAGCAGCTGTCATCCTGTAAGTAATTCCCTGGGGGGTTGCAATATGGGGATATTCTAATCTATCATTTTGTTTCATTTATTAGGTGGAATAATTTTATAAGGAGATGCTGCCCTTCATGTATTTGATTTCTCAGTAGAGTGTATAGGAAAGGCGGGGTAAGTGCTTACTTACTTAATTCTTTCTTTTTATTAACTTTTAAGATAATGTAGTGGACTGGTTCCCTGCTATCATCAGAAGGTGGCTATTTTTTTAATTATTATTTTTTAGGGTTTTTTAAAAAAGTTTATTTCTTTTGAGAGAGAGAGAACAAGCAGGGGAGGGGCAGAGAGGGAGAGAGACAAAGAATCCCAAGCGGGATCCATGCTGTCAGTGCAGCACCCAATACAGGACTCAATCCCATGAACCATGAGATCATGACCTGAGCTAAAATCAAGAGTTGGACGCTTCACTGACTGAGCCACCAGGCACCCTGGAAGGTGACTTTTTTTTTTAAGTTTATTTATTTATTTTGAGAGAGAGAGCACAAGTGGGAAGGGGCAGGAAGAGAGAGGGGAGAGAGAATCCCAAGCAGGCTCTGCACCACCAGTGCAGAGCCCCACGTGGGGCTCGAACTCATGAACTACAAGATCATGACCTGAGCCAAAGTCGGATGCTTAACTAACTGAGCCACCCAGGTGCCCCAGAAGGTGGCTATTTTTAAAAATAATGTTGTGAACTCACAGACTTAAGTGTATTTCATGGGTTTCATTCCATTGCACTTATCTTTATTGTCCTGTCTTGCCTGTTGGGAGCCTCTTCAAATTGCCTTCTGAGTTGGTTGACATGACTCTGGCAGTTGCTTTCTGAAATTTCCAGATGACCTAGGCTCATCTTGTACATTTTCTGTCCCAGGATTCAAATCAGTTATTTATGAAGCAATTTCTCTGGGTTTCTCATGTATTTTACCCATCCCCAATGTATAAAGGCAGCCCTGCCACCTCCTGTTGTTCAGGCCCAATGGTTTCTGCCAAGATGGTGACTCTTGTCTTCTGCTGCAAGAAGTCCGAAGTACCATGGTGGCAGCTGACACTTGTGGTTCAATGCACTGGGACCTACAGAATGTAGCTCTGTGTCCCCTGACAAGATTGTGACTCCTCTGGGGACCAGTACTTCCATCTTTGCAGAACTTATATGTAACTTGCAGATATACAAGGCACAATGTCCTTCAGTGAGTCCTCGGAAGTAATGGTAAGTGTGGTCACTCTTTCTTCTGCCTCTTGGTTCCTAGACTTGAGTATTCTTCCTTAGGGACTTAGCCCCACATAAAAGTCTCTGATGTAATGCAAATACTAGATTCTGAAAGATGGCACCCCATTCTTACAGATTGTTGCCTCAGATGATCGAAGCCACTGCTTCACTTGTGCCTTCAGTAGGCCCTTCCAGCTCTCTTTGAGATTGACAGAATCTGGATGGTACAGTGTATTATATGACCTGTATGGTATATATGACTTAATGCTATGGCCCACTCCCTAACTTCCTTTACTGTCTAATGAGTATGCTGGTCGGATGCTATGCTGGATGGAATTCTGTACCTGAGGATTAGGTATTCTCTAAGCTTTTGGATATCGGTGCTGGCTGAGATTCTATGGACAGAAAAAGCAAACCTATTCCCAGAATATATCTCTATCCCTGTGAAGAGGAACTGCTGGCCCTCCCAGAATGGAAGGGGCCTGATGTAGTTGATTTACCAACAAGTGGCTGGCTGGTTTCCTCAAGGAATAGTGCTGTATCTGGGCTGAGCATTGGTCTCTTTTGCTGACAGATTGGACATGCAGAGACAGCAGTAGCTAGATTAGTTTTGGAACGTGGGAGTCTGTGCTGTTGCGCCTATGTGTGACCTCCATCTCTGCCACTATAACCAACTCCATTCATATGCCTGTTGTGCCAGTTCCAGGATGGCCAGTGACAAAGTGGCTGAGTCATTTAATCTACTCAGTTGTTCTTTTTGGTGGTAGATGCTCTCTGGTGTGTACTGACGTGTGATACAAAAATCTTCATACTTTGTGCCTACTCCTAAATGTCCAGTCACATGCCTATTCCCCAGACCTTCTTGTCTCCAGTCTTCTTGATGTTTTTCTTCCAGTCCCCTGACTAGCCAGCTAGACCATTGGCCACTGCTAAGGAATGTACATGTAGTCTCCTGTATATAACCCTCTTTCCATAACCAGGTGTACCGTTTGCAGCTCTGCTCGTTGGGAAGATTTCCCCTTGCTTTCTTTGCTTTCCCTGAATGTGATTGTCATGTAGCCACTATCCATTTCTATTTTCCACCCACATACCAAGCTGACCATCAGCTAATCAAGCTTGGTTACCATGTCCATTTTACAGTGAACTACTATTCCATTTACAGTGAACTACCCGACTTTATGGTTTGATAGAATCCAGTTCATAATGGGAAGTTCTTGATGTATTGTCACTTGATGCTCATGGTCAAGCATTTCATCTAAACCAGGGCCCAGTCATGTGCCAAGAGCTGTTTCACAAAAGGTATATAATTCTCTGTTGCATGTGGCATGGTTTGCTCCAGAATCCCAGGGGCCTACTTTGTGATACTTTCTAATTGTTGAAGCTGGATGAAGTACACGGAAACTCATTAAATATTTTTTTTAATTTCATTTTTAATTTTTTAAAATTTACATCCAAATTAGTTAGCATATAGTGCAACAATGATTTCAGGAGTAGATTCCTTAATGCCCCTTACCCATTTAGCCCATGCCCCCTCCCACAACCCTTCCCGTAACCCTCAGTTTGTTCTCCATATTTATGAGTCTCTTCTCTTTTGTCCCCCTCCCTGTTTTTATATTATTTTTGTTGCCCTTTTCTTATGTTCATCTGTTTTAAGTCCTCATATGAGTGAAGTCATATGATTTTTGTCTTTCTCTGACTAATTTCACTTAGCATAATACCCTCTAGTTCCATCCACATAGTTGCAAATGGCAAGATTTCATTCCTTTTGATGGCCGAGGAGTACTCCATTGTATGTATGTATGTATACACACACACACACACACACACACACACACACACACACCACATCTTCTTTATCCATTCATCCATCAATGGACATTTGGACTCTTTCCATCCTTTGGCTATTGTTGATAGTGCTGCTATAAACATGGGGGTGCATTTGTCCCTTTGAAACAGCACACCTGTATCCCTTGGATAAATGCCTAGTAGTGCAATTGCTCAGTTGTAGGGTAGTTCTTAGTTTTTTGAGGAACCTCCATACTGTTTTCCAGAGTGGCTGCACCAGCTTGCATTCCCATCATTAAATTTTGTATTAAAATTTTTTTTTTAATAAATACGGTTCTTGCCTTTATGGAGTTTGTAGTCTAACAAAGAGATAGATATCAATTTTTAAAAAATCACTCAAATGTTAAGTTGCAACTGTGATAAATTCTATGAAGACACCCAGTGCTAGGAGAACCTAGGGGATTTGGCCTACTCAGTGAGGTCAGGAGGACTTCCCTGAGGTTGAAGTTTGAAATTGACTGGGCAAGTGGGGAGGAAGGGAAGACTGTTTAGGTAGATGAAGCAACGTTATACCAACTGTCTGTGCTGGGAAGGAGCATAGAGCGTACAATTCCAAAGGCTGGCTTGCACAACTGGAGCAGAAGATGATGGGGAGTGTGGTGGGGCTGAGGCTGAGAGAGAGCAGGAGGCCAGCTATGCAGGGCTATGGAGACCACCTGAAGGACTTTTATGTTTACTATTTGTGCTCTAAGAAGTCATGCAAAGGTTTCCTGGAGGTGGGTGACATGTTCAGATTTTCATTTTGAGGAAGGGATGTGAGGATCCCACTTAGTGGCCAAAGGGGAGATGATGGAAGCTTGGACTAGGAATGGTGGAATTAAAGGGAAGGGAGTCTAGAGTTGCTTCAGAGGCAAGACTGAAAGGATCTGGTGATGGATTGGGTACAGGCTGAGAAAGAAGAGTTGTCAAGGGTATCTCCTAGGCCTTAGGCGTGCATAGTCTACACTTCAGTTCACTGTGCAGACTTGTGCTTTTAGCCAAATTAAAATGTATGGGTTGGTGTGTATATCCGTGCTTACTGACCCAGTCACCCATGGGACACCCTGAAGCTCTTTTGAACTTCTTTTGCTCATATTGATTCTGAGGGAGGTGGGGCTGGCTGAGCACTCGAGAATCCTTGGAATTTGAGGTTCCTCCCTGCCTTTCCCTCACGCTACTGTTTCCTCCAGGGTAAGGCAGGCCCTGAACATTTCTGCTTTTGTCCTCAGACTGGGGTTGCAGTGATCTCAACTTTCGAAAGAGGCTTATTGTAGGGTCTGACCTTTAACTCGCGCTGCACGGCAACCTTGGAACTACAGGATTAATTGCTGAAAGGTTGGTTTCAATTGCTTGATTGCTGACCTCAGTGCTTGACCAAGAGCCATTCCTAGACCAAACTGACCAAACTGTATGTTACTTTTCATTTTGGTCCAACTCTTGGTTCCTAATCTCCGGCTCCATCTTTGGTAAGTTCTGGCTTTGGGGGCAAACAATACCTTCCCTTCCTCTGTGGGCAGTCCTGGGCCAGACAACTCTTTGAATCTTAATGTTCTACTTTCCAAAATGTTGCTGTTCCCATTGATGTTACAACTGAGAACCAAAAACATTGAACACATTAGGGATAGGTCTTATTCTTTTTTAAAAAAATGTTTATTTATTATTACTATTATTTTAAAGTTTATTTATTTATTTATTTATTTACTTATTTATTTATTTTTTTGAGAGAGAAAGAGTGCAAGCAGGGGAGGGGCAGAGAAACAGAGGCACAGAATCCAAAGCAGGCTCCAGGCTCTGAGCTGTCAGCATAGAGCCTAATGCAAGGCTCAAACTCACAAACCATGAGATCATGACCTGAGCTGAAGTTGGTCACTCAACTGACTGAGCCATCCAGGTGCCCCAGGGTTAGGCCTCCTAATAAAGAAACCTTTAAGTAAGATCTTGTAAGACTTTGTAAAAGCTTCCTGGTCTTATGTTTGTGCCTCTTTATTTCAGTTTTGGGAATTGGAGAAAACACCGGTGAGAACTGGAGTTGCATGACCTTAGCCCACCACAGTTGCTCACCTAATTGTGCAGTTTGCTAAGCTTAACCCTCTAGCATGATGAGACAACATGGATTTATACAGTTTTGTAGCAAAAAGCAACCAGAAGTTTGAATTACATTGGTGCTTGGTTTTATTTGCAACATATTTCAATTTACTGAATTCACAAAGGTGATTCTCTTAGATATTTCTTTATTTAGAATAAGGTTGCTGATGATGCACAGGGGAACTTGTACCCCAATGTTTATAGCAGCACTATCAGCAATAGCCAAATTGTGGAAAAAGCCTAAATGTCCATCAACTGATGAATGGATAAAGAAATTGTGGTTTATATACACAATGGAGTACTACGTGGCAATGAGAAAGAATGAAATATGACCCTTTGTAGCAATGTGGATGGAACTGGAGAGTGTGATGCTAAGTGAAATAAGCCATACAGAGAAAGACAGATACCCTATGTTTTCACTCTTATGTGGATCCTGAGAAACTTAACAGAAACCCATGGGGGAGGGGAAGGAAAAAAAAATGAGGTTAGAGTGGGAGGGAGCCAAAGCATAAGAGACTCTTAAAAACTGAGAACAAACTGAGGGTTGATGGGGGGTGGGAGGGAGGGGAGGGTGGGTGATGGTTATTGAGGAGGGCATCTTTTGGGATGAGCATTGGGTGTTGTATGGAAACCAATTTGACAATAAATTTCATATATTAAAAAAAAAAAAGAATAAGGTTGCTGAATCCCAAATGCAGACTTTAATCTGGGAAGCTGAAGCAGCTATGTTGCAGTCTTAAAATACTGTGGGTCCCACAAACTCAAGTAGAGTGCCTTCCTGTTCTCAGTTTCCTCATATGTAAAATGAGCACATTAGCCTCCTGTTACTGGTGTGTGCTGAAGATTAAAAGACCTAGGAAGTAAATGGTTTTCCAAAACCATTGCAATTAGGCAAGAAGACTAAACAAAATGCTTCCAAATTGGAAAGGAAGAAGTAAAACTATATCTGCAGATGACATGATCTTGTATTTAGAAAATCCTAAGGAGTCTACTAAAAGCTATTAGAACTAATAAATGAGCTTAGTAAGGTTTCAAGATAGAGGATCAATATACAAAAATAAATTATATTTCTATAAAGGAGCAGTAAACAAACTGATAATTAAATTAACACGTTATGTTCAATAGTACCAAAAAGAATAAAATACTTAGGAATCTTTAATGAAAGAAATCACATACTCTGAAAACTTCCAAACATCACTGAAGGAAATTAATGAAGACCTAAGTAAATAGAATGAAATCCACGTTCATGGATTGGAAGACAATATTGGTAAGATGGCAGTACTCCCTAAATTGACCTATATAGTTCACTGCAGTTTCTATCACTATTCCATTTGACTTTGTAGGAATTGATACACTGATTCTAAAATTCATATGGAAATTCAAAGATCCAAAATAGCCAAAACAAGCTTGAAAAAGAAGAACAAAGTTGAAGAACTCACACTTCCGAATTTTAAAACTTACTACAAAACCACAGTAATCAAGGGGCGCCTGGGTGGCGCAGTCGGTTAAGCATCCGACTTCAGCCAGGTCACGATCTCGTGGTCCCGGAGTTCGAGCCCCGCGTAAGGCTCTGGGCTGATGGCTCAGAGCCTGGAGCCTGTTTCCGATTCTGTGTCTCCCTCTGTCTCTCTGCCCCTCCCCCGTTCATGCTCTGTCTCTCTCTGTCCCCAAAATAAATAAACGTTGAAAAAAAAAATTTTAAAACCACAGTAATCAAGACAGTGTGGTATTGGCAGAAGGACAGATATGTAGATCAGTGAAGTAGAATTGAGTCCAGAAATAAATCCTTAACATTCACAGTCAATTGATTTTTGACAAGAGTGCCAAGATAATTCAATGGGAAAAGAATAGTCTCAACAAATGGTGCCGAGACAATGATATCTACATGCAAAGGAATAAAGTTGGATGCCTACCTTGCATCACATACAAAAATTAATTCAAATTGAGTTTCAGGGCAGGTAATGCCCATGTGTAATTTCTTAGTTGGCCTATTTCTTCTCTGCAAAGTTTTAATCAAGTCGGCATTGAGCACAAGTTCTGTGCTGGCACCTGGGCTGGATGTGATGAATAGAGATAAATCATACCAGGCCCTGCCCTGGGCCTGGAGAGCTTCCCACATATGACTATAAGATGCCTTGGTCAAGGACAAAGTCTGTGGACATAGTGACAATAATAATGATGATGATGGTGATGCTCACTAACATTATGGAGCACTAATTCCTGAAACAAGCACCATTCTAACTACTTTATAAGTATTTTTCCTTTGATTCTCACAAATATTATTATCCCCCACCCCCATTTTACAGATGAGGAAACTGTGGGGAAGGTGGACTAACTTGACACACAGCTGTACCAGAGCTAGTGAGAGAGAGGACTTTCAGGGAAGGCTTCCAGGGGAGGGGACAGCATCTGAGCCAGGCCTGGGCAGATATCAATAGAGAGGAAAGGGGAAGGCATCATGGTCCCCCGGGGCAAGGTCTCAGCTTGTTTGCACAGGCCAAATGTGTCCTTGGAATTCTGTTGCTGACCTGTTCATGCTGCGCTCAGCAGCCTTATGGAACTCTGGACCTCCCTTGGCCTCCACATTCCACACTGCGCTAGTAAGCGTCTCCTCAGCCTGGCATGGAGTTGTGGGTGGTTGCTGCAGTCATGGGACTTGACATTTATACTTACTCATGGGCTGAACTCCTGACTTCTGTGGTATCTCTCCTATAGAAAATAATTTGTGCCTCTTGTTTCAGGTTTGAGGATTGGAGGAAATTGTGGTGAGAGCTGGAATTGAGTGAGCGTAGCCTACCACAGTAGCTCACCTGGTTGTGAAGTTTGCTCAGCCTGCAAAACAATTACAAAATGATACATAAAGTTGTTATAGAAAATGCACAGTCATTACGCATGTAATGGGAAGGCAAACAGAAGAACTGGCTCTGGCCGCTTTTTCAGGTTGGAGGAAATGACTCTTAAAAGAGTTCTTTTTTTTTTTTTTTTTTTCTTTTTAAGATTTTATTTTATTTTTGAAAGAGCATGTATGCAAGCAGGGGAAGGGCACAGTGGGAGAGAATCTCAAGCAGCGTGGAGCCTGATTAGGGGCTTGATCCCACGACCTGGGAATCATGACCTGAGCCAAAATCAAGGGTCAGACATTTAACCTACTGAGCCACCCAGGCACCCCAAAAGGGTTCTTGATCATCTTGTGCATATGAAAGGTCAAGATTTTTCTGCTGGGAAAAGTAGATTGCCCAAAGGAGGCCTCATACTCTGTATAAGAAAACAAAGGACTTGAAAGATTTGGTAGTTTGGTAGCAAGTAAGGACCTCTAGAGAGGGTTCCAGCCACTTGGTGAAAGGCAGAGATGGGAGAAGAATGTCCAGTGAGAATCCCCAAGAAGCAGGGTCAGCCAGGACATGTAGGAACAGGAATCCTCCTGCTGATATTAATGTTTATTTTAGAGGGAGAGTGAGAGCATGAACAGTGGAGTGGCAGAGAGAGAGGGAGACAGAGAATCTGACGCAGGCTCTGCACTGTCAGTGCAAAACCTGACGTGGGGCTTAAACCACAAGCCGTGAGATCATGACCTGAGCCTCAGTTGGATGCTTAACCAACTGAGCCACCCAGGTGCCCCCCTCCTGCTGATTTTAAGTTGTCTCCTGTGCCATGTAGAACTTTAGCCCCCTCAGCAGTGCCTCATGTAAGACAGTCTTTGGGGAAATCAAGGAAAAGGGTCAGTGTTCCATATTTGTTTACTAGGGACATAGAAAAGGGAACAGCTGCAGAAAGTGGGATGCCAGGGTAACTGAGAGTGGCAGGAAGAGGAAATCGTAGTAAACATAAGAACTAAGCACCTGGATATTTGCACTAGTGTTGGGGGAAGGCATCAGAATTTGTTTATATATATTTGCTTACATTTAAGTATATTTGCTATATACTTTCCTCAGTATATAGGATGAAGATTTCAGCCATTTGTTAAATGTTTGTTTGTTTATTTTGAAAGAGTGAGAGTGTGAGTGGGGGAGAGGCAGAGAGAGTGTGGGGGAGAGAGAATCCCAAGCAGGCTCTGTGCTGTCAGTTCAGAGCCCAATGTGGGGCTTGATCCCATGAACTGTGAGATGACCTGAGCTGAAATCAAGAGTCGGTTGCCCAATGAACTGAGCCACCCAGGCGCCCCTCAGCCATTTTTATTTAAGTGTTAAAGGGTAATCCTGTGAAGCCAGAAGACTTGGGGATACAGAGATGGGAGATGTCTGTGCATGTCATCTTGAAGTCTGCTTTTACCACTTAACATCCTTCCATTTCAATAATATTCATCTTGGCATCATTTCTAGGTATCTTGTATGGAGATACCATAGTTGACATACCTGATCACACAGTCAAGTCTTGATATTTTGATTTTAGCTACATGTGTTTTATTTTCATCCATTTTATTTATTAAATTTTTTTTAAGTTTATTTTTAAATGTTTATTTTTTTATTTTTGAGAGAGAGAGAGAGAGACAGAGTGTGAGCAGGGGCAGTGGGGAGGCAGAGAGACGGAGACACGATCTGAAGCAGGCTTTAGGCTCTGAGCTGTCAGTACAGAGCCCGACATGGGGCTCGAAATCATGAGCTGTGAGATCATGACCTGAGCTGAAGTCAGCTGCTCAACTGACTGAGCCACCCAGGTGCCCCTTATTTTATTTAAAATTTTTAAAATTCAAATATAATTAACATACGGTGCTATATTGGTTTCAGGTATTCAATATAGTGATTCAGTAATTCTGTGCATAACTCAGTGCTCATCACAATAAGTGTACTCTTAATCCCCTTCACCTATTTCACCCATCCCCCCACCCACCTCTGGCATCCACCAGTTTGTTCTGTATGCTTAAGAGTCTAGGAGCACCTGGGTGGCTCAGTCGGTTAAGCGTCTGACTCTTTATTTCAGCTCAAGTCATGATCTCATGGTTGTGGGATCAAGCTTCAGGTCAGGTTCCACACTCAGCATTCTCTCTCAAAAAAAGAAAAAAAAGGTTTTTTTCTTTCTTTTTTTCTTTGTTTTGTTTTTTAAATTCCACATATGAGTGAAATCATATGGTATTTGTCTTTCTCTGGCTTATTTCACTTAGCATAATACTCTCTAGATCTGTCTATGTTGTTGCAATGACAGAATTTCATTCTTTTCATGGCTGAGTAGTATTCCACTGTGTGTGTATATATGTACCACTTCTATATCCATTCATTTGTGGATGAACACTTGGTTTGCTTCCATATATTGGTTATTGTAAATAATGCTATAATAAACATAAGGGTGTATGTATCTTTTGAATTAGTGTTTTTGTTTTCATTGGGTAAATATTCAGTAGTGGAATTACGGATCATATGATAATTCTATTTTTAAGTTTTTGAGGACCCTCCATACTGTTTTCCAGAGTGGCTTCACCAGTTTGCATTCCCACTAAAAGTGCAAAGTGCACAAGGGTTCCTTTTTATCCACAATTTTAGCTGTGTTTTTATGATAGTTAGACATGCTCAAAGTTTGAAGAACCAACTAATTCTGTAAAATTTGCTGCGAAAAATAGCAATCAATCCCTTACCTACTCTCCCTCTGCCTGGGAGCAAATATAACCACTTGCATCTCCTTTTTAGCCAATTATTTTGGTATTTACCCCTGTGGTTCTAAATAACTGCCTACAATTGCTCTTATTGATTTTTTATCTTAGGTTTTATTTCTTGATAGGCTGCTATGATTTTTTGCTACAGAAATTGGGGATTTATCTCTTTCCTCCTATACTTCCAAGTCATATGCACATTTTCCCATTCTCTTATTCTCTTGATAAAATGATATGGTAGTTTTGGGTAGATCAATAGGTAAAGTTTACATTACTATAGTTATATAAATTTTATTGATAGATGCATAGTATAGTAAAATATGATGATTGTCCTTCCCTCCCCAAATTTTCTTTACTCTGGAGTTGTCTTGCATTGTAGGTTGGTGTGTCCAGAAAGCAAACTGTGAGACGGAGCTTAGTGTGTAGGATATTTATTAGGGAAAGTACCCTTAGGATCAACACCTGTGTATAGAGAGGAAGAAGATAAATTGGGGATTTGGGAGAGAGAGAAGATATGAGCTCAGCCTTGACTGGTGTTATGGGAGCTCTGGGACTAGAGTGGTCCTTACAAGTGGTTCCTCCAGAGTTTCTTTGTTTAGTGTCCTTGAGTTAACCACTAATTTAACCTTGAACCCTTAGCTAGTTGTCAAAAATCTCCTCTTAATGCATTAGTTTGCACCAGGATGTTCAGTGCATTCCTGTCTTCTTAAAGAAGTCTCTCCTGGATCCTTGGACCTGCTCCAGGCTGGACTGGTGACTGCCTGGGGCCCACTGTCATCCTGAGGTCTCCTCTCACCATCATCCTGGCTGCAGGGCATCTCACTGTATACTGTGTACACTCAGCCTCATTGTATAGAGGCTGTGGTTATTGTACTCTCCGGTATTAAATATTCTGTCTTCCTGGGTCCCATGCCTTCCTTTTCTTTAGTTTATTCCCTTGTTTTAGTGGAACATATCTTCCGGTAACATCCCTAGGAAGCAATCAGCTGTACATTTTCTGAGATCTTACATGTATGAAAATGTTATTCTGTTCTTACAGATTCCTAGTTTGGAAAAATATAGACTTCTAGCTTGGAAATACTTTTCCTTAATTTAAGATGCATTGCCTCATGCCTTCTAATTTCCAGGGTCACTACTCAGAAGTCCAAAGCCATTCTGACGACTGACCCTTTGTATGTGACCTGTGTTTTCCTCTGGGAGCTTGTGGCATCTTTTTTTTTTTATTTCTGATGATGAAATTTGCCTAGGTGTGTGTGTGTTTTCATCCATTATTAGGCACTTAATAGGCCCTTTCAATTAATTTGGATTAATGGGCTTCATTTCCAGGAATTTTCTTTTTCTTTTTCTTTCTTTTTTCTTTTTTTAATGTTTACTTATTTTTGAGAGACAAAGACAGAGTGTTAGCAGGGGAGGGGCAGAGAGAGACACACACATACAGAGTCCAAATCAGGCTCCAGGCTCTGAGCTGTCAGCACAGAGCCCAACAAAGGGCTCGAACCCACGAACTGCAAGATCATGACCTGAGCAAAAGTTGGGTGCTTAACTGACTGAGCCACCCAGCTGCCCCTCCAGGGAATTTTCTTAAATTATTCCTTGGATGTTTTCCTCCTCTTCTTTTTCTGTTTTCTCTTTCTGGAATGTCTGTTATTGAGATACTATATGCCCTGTACCTCATCTTCCTACTCACTCATTTTCCCATCATTTTGTCTTTGTTTTGGGGAAGATTTCCTCAGTTTTATCATGTAATACTTAGTAGGTTTTGTAAATGAAATATAACACACGAATGACAATGTGCACAGATCACAAGTGTGCATTTGGATCAGCAAATTACCACCACTGAAACTGAAAACACTTGTGTAACTCCCACCCAGGCCAAGGAATGCAACATTACTGCTGCTCTCAATCCTCACGTGGCCCTCCCTCCTCCCCACACCCTCAAGCAATCACTATCCTAACTTCTAACACCATAGATCAATTTTATTGTTTTCGGTGGTTTTCAAACTGCAGTGTACATGAGAATCAGCTGGAAGATTGTTAAAACAGATTTCTGGAACTCATCCTCAGAATTTCTGATTCAGTGTGTACTGAAGGTGGAGAGTTTTCCCTCGTAACAAGTTACCAGATGATGCTGATGCTGCTGAGCTGGGACAGCTCTTTGAGAACTGCTGGCCTATTCTTTAACTGATGACAAATGGAATCATACAATGTGTCCTCTTCTTTTGTGTATGGTTTCTTTTGTTCAGTGTTAACTTTGTGAGGGTTATCTTCTTTTTTTTTTTCTTAGTATAGCTGAAGTTCATTCATTTTAATTGCTGATATTAACAGTACACTGTGTAGTATGAAGTTATTTATCCATTCTGCTATTGATGGTCACTTGGGCTGTTCCCAGGATTTGGTTACTATGAATAATGGTGCTAAGGAAGTTCCTTTAAAGTCTCTGAGTGAAAATGTGCATATATTTCTACTGGATATGGATTTATATATATATGCAGAAGGGGAATTGCTGGTAGGTTACATGTGTCAAACTCTTCCAAAGTGATTGTATCAATTTTCACTCCACCATCAGGGTGGGAGTACTCTCCTTGCTGTGCATACTAGATAACGCTTAATATTGTCAATCTTCTTTTATTTTTAGCCATTCTGATAGGAGTACAGTGGTATCTTATTGTGGTTTTAATTTGCATTCCTAAAATGACTGATGATATTGAGTACATTTTCATTTGTGTTTTGGCTACTTGGCTATCCTTTCTGATGAAGTGCCTGTTCAAGTTTCTTGCTCATTTTTAAAAATTGATTTGTCTCTCTTTTTCTTATTGACTTGTAATGGTTCTTTGTATATTCTGGATATGACCAATTAGTTATTAATAGATATTGCAATATCTTCTTCCCTTCTGTGATTTACCTTTATTCTGTTAATGGTGAATTTTGATAAACAGAAAATTTTGAGTTTTGTGTGTGTGGTGACAGCACCTGAATTCTACTCTTTTAGCAAATTTCCAGTATAAAATACAGTGTTGTCAACTATAACCATCATGCTGTACATTAGATCTTTAGACTAATTCATCCTACATAACTGTAACTCTGTACTCTTTAACCATCTCTCTATTTCTTCCATGCACCTTCCCCTGGTAACCTACCATTTTACTCTCTACTTCTATATATACTTTTTAACTATATATACTATATATACTTTGATACTATATAAGCTTTTTAGATTCTATATACAAGTGGGATCACATAGTATTTTTATTTCTTTATCTGGCTTATTTCACTTAGCATAATGTCCTCCAGGTTTATCAGTGTTGTCACAAATTGCAGGATCTTCTTGTTTCTTAGGGCCGAATAATATTTCATTTTCTATGTATATACAGAAGACACAACAGAAGACACAGAACAAGATGAAGAAGAAGAAATGGATGTAGGAATGGATGAAGATGAACAAGAAACAGCAAAGAAATCTATAGTTGAAAACAATGAATTGTAAATTATACTCTCACCACTTGGATCCTGTGTGGAGAGGGAATGTGAAATTTAAATCATTTTTTTTGGGAGAGACTAGTCCATGTACCAATGACTGTGGCCAAGAAGATGGAATGTGCTAATTTATATAAACCAATTAGGGCCAACTCCTGGAGATGGAATTTGGGTCAGTTTTCCAAAGCACGTGAGTTACTTAGGGGAGAGGTGGATGGATACCTGAATGAAATGAATGAATGAAAATCTGTGCATTGTTAGGAGTAGATAATGGGTTATGGAGGCTTGAGAGGCAACCAAAAAAATGTCTTGCTACATTTTCCAGTGAGCACAATGAGCTTTGGCCTTGACTACTTTTGGATCCCCCTATTGACAGAAGTTGCCCCAGTTTAGTAAGAACTAAATAACTCTTTCTGTGATAGATTTGTTTATTTGGTCGTCAGCACTGACTTCCAAGTCCCTCTAGTATTCCTTCCAGCACTGAATAGTCTGCCAAGCTAAAAAAAAAAAAAAAAAACAACCCAAAAAACAAACCAGCATAAACAGCTCTTCTAGGCTCCCTTGCAGCTAGGGTCCTGGATGTGACCTATATTCTGCTAGTGAAATGTACTCATGCGAGATTTGAAAAGTAGGGGTGAGACAGAGGCTATTTTCCATTAGCTTTTGGCTTTATTTGTTTTTGCTCATAAACAAAGTTGTAGAAATAATTCCATAGGTGTTGAGAAGCAGATACTATGATGGCAACTTCCTTATCTTGATTCTTGAGAGGTTAAGTAACTTGCCCAAAGTTACATAGATAACAAGTGACAGAGTTCAAGCTCAGGTATCTGAATTCACAGCTACTTGGAGAGTTCTTGAGGTTTGCCCTGGTTATGCAGAAATGGTGGCTTCCCTGCAGATGAGTTCTGGTGTCTTTGGGAATCATCCCTGAAGCCTAGCCCTCTTGCTTTTCCAAGCATTTCATGAGTTCTCAGTTCTCTATATTAGGTAATTTTAGAGCCATTCAGTTTCCTGCATTGAAACCTCATTAGCACGAAAAAGCGAAACACCCTCTGGGATCTGAACAGAGCTAGCTTATCTCTAGAAGTTCCAAGTTTCCTAATTACAGTCATGCCACGGGTATGGATTAATAATCAGGTTTCTTGCAACAGGCAGGGGCAAGTACCTGTGCTTTGTCATAGCCATAGAATAGCCCAAATAGAAGAACTTAGGAATATGGTACCAGCCAGCCTTGGCTTCCATGGTCTTACCTCTACTGGGTGTGTGGGGGATGAGACTCTCTTTCACTGTGTGCCCACTCTGTGCCAGAACCTGTACTCAGCGCTTCACAAACACAGTGTCATCCGTAACTTTGACCCAGCAAAGCGGGTATCTATAGTTTATCTATTGGAAAACTGAGACTCTGACCAAGATCTCACAGATAATAATGACAGGATCAGAATTAACATTCAGGGCTGTCTGCACACTCAACCTATACTCATTTACATTAGAAAAAATCTCCTTTTTTAAAAAATTTTTTAATGTTTATTTTTGAGAGAGAGAGAGAGAGACAGAGCGCGAGTGAGGGTGGGGCAGAGAGAGACAGAGAGAGAATCAGAAGCAGGCTCCAGGCTCTGAGTTATCAGCACAGAGCCTGATGCAGGCTTGAACTCACGAACTGAGAGGTCATGACCTGAGCTGTCTTCTTAATTATAAAAGTAATACATGTTCATTGTAGAAACTTCATCATCATCCCTTTGGTGTCATGGTAGCAAGACGGAAATAAGGGCTACTTTTTCTACAAATGTATTTACCTAACTGTAAGTCCCTGTTTCTTCTATTACATATGCTGCCCCAGTTTTTGATATACGATATATGAACTCTATTTTTTCTTTCCTTTTTTTCTTGAATATTGGCATGAATAGTGTTTTAGAAATAAGAAATAATTGGGGCGCCTGGGTGGCTTAGTTGGTTAAGTGGCCAACTCTTGATTTCAGCTCAGTTCATGACCTCACTGTTCATGGGTTCGAGCCCAGTGTGGAGCTCTGCGCTGGCAGTGGGAGCCTGCTTGGGATTCTCTCTCTCCCTCTCTCTCTGCCCCTTTCATCTCTCTCTCTGTCTCTCAAAATAAATAAATAAGGGAACTTAAAAAATAAAAGAAATAATTGACAAACTTGCTTGTGTTGACTTAGTAATAAATGAAAGGACATTGTTAGTTTTCTGCAAGAAAATTGCAGAATGGATAAACAGGTAATTGCAAGGAATCCTAGGTCACACTTTGACATATTACCTTATTGTTAATAGGCTCTAAGAGCTCATTTAAAAGGATAATAGTATCTCTAATATCAGTAATCTTATGATAATTTTAAAGACTGACCAGTTGTGTGTGTGTGTGTGTGTGTGTGTGTGTGTGTGTGTGTGTGTGTGTGTGTATTTTGATTTCCCATTCTCTTCCCACAGGCTTTGGGCAATAGTTAGCAATGTTGCACAATAATTAAAAAAATGTTACCTGTTGCCTCTTTCGCCTAAATTGGTCCAGGATGATAACTTACCATAGTCAGGTGTCAACAATTCTAGGGCAGCAGGAAAAATTCACTTATACTTTATGGCTGAAAATGGACTACAAACAAACCTCACACTGAAATTTTTCATGATTTTCAAAAATTGTTGGGATCTAGACTTCATTCAATTTTCAGTTACTTTGGTGGTCATGATAATAAAAACCACCTCCACTCTAGTTCTTCTCTTCCTTCTTCTTCTATGGCAATATAGTCACATGACTCAATAACCTAAACATATAAAGAGATAATCACTGGAAACCTCCCTCCCATCCTCCACCTCCATCTATCCAGCCATTTCCTTAATTTCTTGTATATCTTTCTAGATTCTTTATGTATATGTAAACAAATACAAATACAGATTCTTGTTTTTCTTCTTTACACAGAGGGTGGCAGAATATCTACATTATTTTGCACTTTGTTTTTCTCATTTATTTTTTTTTAAGATTTATTTTTTTTTTGAGAGAGAGAGTGTAAGTGGGGAAGGGGCAAAGAGAGGAGTCAGAAAATCGAAAGTGGGCTCTGTGCTGACAGTAGCAAGCTTGATGTGGAGCTTGAACTCACAAGCAGTGAGATCATGACCTGAACCAAATCTGATGCTCCACCAACAGAGCCACCCAGGTGCCCCTGTTTTTCTCATTTAAAAGTATATCTTGCAGGGGCTCCTGAGTGGCTCAGTTGGTTAAGTGTCCAACTCTTGATCTCAGCTCAGGTCTTGATCTCAGGGTGGTGAGTTCAAGCCCGTGTTGGGCTCCACACTGGGTGTGGAACCTACTTTTAAGAAAAAAGTATATTTTGGAGATCTTTCCGTATTAAAACTGTTAAAATGGGGGTTCCTGGGTGGCTCAGTTGGTTAAGCATCTGACTTTGGCTCGGGTCATGATCTCACGGCTTGTGGGTTCAAACCCTGCATCGGGGTCTGTACTGACAGCTCAGAGCCTGGAGCCTGCTTCCGATTCTGTCTCCCTCTCTCTTTGTGCCTCCCCTGCTTGCATTCTATCTCTCTCTCAAAAAATAAACATTAAAAAAACCCCTATTAAAATGTATAGAGCTTCCTCATTCCTTTCTGCAGCTGCATAATGTTCTATTTTATGGATGTCACATAATTTCTATTTCCAGCCACTTATTGATGGACATTTGAGTTGCTTCTAATCTTTTGCTGCCACAAACAGGCTATAATGAATGGCTTTGTCCAGATGTCATTTTTTTAGACATGAGAGTCAATCTGTATTATATATACATGTATTTATTTAAATCAATATTTTAAGATTGCTTTTTGTAGAATTTATGTCCATATACACTCTTACCACTAATGTTTGAAATACCCATTTCCCTAGTCTTGCAAGGAGAGTGTATAATCAAACTTTGGATTCTTGTTTCATATGTTTAAGATTCACTTATATTTCTTTTAATTCATATCCTTTGCCTATTTCCTTTTGGATTTCTGGTCTTAATTGATATCTAATGGCTCTTTATGTATGAGGGATATTACTCCTTTGTGACCTGATATGAAGATATTTCTCCCAGTTTATTATTGATTTTTTGACTTACTTACAATGTTTTTAAAACATCAGAGTGGAGTGCCTGGGTGGCTCAGTAGGTTTAAGCGACTTTTTTTTTTTTTTTTTAGTTTTTGTTTATTTTGGGGGGAGAGAGAGAGATACAGAGTGCAACCAGGGAACAGGCAGAGAGAAAGGGAGACACAGAATCGGAAGCAGGCTCCAGGCTCTGAGCTGTCAGCACAGAGCCCGATGCAGGCTTGAACTCAAGAACCGGGAGATCATAACCTGAGCTGAAGTTGGGTGCATAACCGACTGAGCCACCCAGGCACCCCAAGCATCCGGCTCTTAACCTTGGCTCAGGTTGTGATCTCATGGTTGGTGATATCAGTCCCTGTGTTGGGCTCTGTGCTGGCAGTGTGGAACCTGCTTGGGAGTCTCTCTCTCCTGCCCTGCCTGCCCCTCCCCACTCATGCTCCCGCTCTCTCTCTCTCTCTCAAATAAATAAACATTAAAAAAATCAGAGTATATTTTTGGAAGGTTGAACCTTTTTAAAAGTTTATTTATTTTGAGAGAGAGAGAAAGTGAGCGCAAGTTGGGGAGGGGCAGAGAAAGAGGGAGAGACAGAGAATCCCAAGCAGGCTTCGGCTGCCAGCGCAGAGCCCAATGCAGGGCTTGATCCCATGAACTGTGAGATCATGACGTGAGTGGAGATCCAGAGTTGGACGCTTAATCAACTGAGCCACCAAGGTGCCCCTGAATGGTTGAACTTCTTAATCTTTTATGGTTTCTGGATTTTGGGTGATAGACTTTCCGATGAAGGTATTTTCCCATTTTTCTTTCTGTACTTTTGGAATTTTTAGAAAAGTTAAGTCTTTTATGCATTTGAAATTAACTCAGGGAGACATGAGGAATGGATTCGACCTCATTTTTGTCTAAGTGGCTACTCATTTGTCCCAATACCATTTATTTAGTGGTGTATATTTTCTCCAATGAGATGTCAGCTTGATTATATTGTATCTGTGTATAATTTTGTGGCTATTTCTGGATATTATATCCTACTCCATTAGCACTCCATCTCTGTTTATGCGAACATTACACTGTCTGCTTACTGAGTTTCGTAACATCTTTTAATATGTGGTAGTATGGATCCACCTCTCCCACCATTGCTCTTCTTTTTCACACTTTTTCATTATTCTTGCTCTTTTATTTTTCTGTGTAAACTTTAGAATCAATTTATCTAGTTAAAAAAAAAACCTCTTGGATTACACTAAAAGTTTTAATTAAGTTATAGAAAACTGACATTTTTATGATGTCAAGTATTCCTGTCCAATAGCATGTTATATTTCTACTTGTTCAAGTTTTCTTTTGGATGGTGTTTTAGTAGTATTTAAAATTTTTTCTTCACATAGGCTTGAATATTTCTTTCTGTATTCATTCCAAGGTATTTAATTTTTTGTTGTTGTTATTATAAATAGGGTATTTTTATATCACATCATTTATATTGAGAAAACTTGATTTCTGTATTTTGATGTTGTTCCTTACTAGTTTACTGCATTTCTTATTGCTTGTAGCAGTTTTTCAGTTGATTTTCATAGATTTTCTAGATATACAATTATATTTCCTACAATATGCCTCTCTTCTAATTTTTATACCTCTAATTTATTTTTTCTAGTTGATTTCACTAAAAATTAAAAAAAAAATTTTTAATGTTTATTTGAGAGCTAGAGAGACAGTGCAAGTGGGACAGGTGCAGAGAGAGAGGAAGACAAAGAATCTGAATTAGGCTCCAGGCTCTGAGCTTCAGCACAGAGCCCGATGAGGGCGTCAGATTCACAAACTGTGAGACCATGACCTGAGCTGAAGTCAGACACTTAACCTACTGAGCCACCCAGGTGCCCCATAAGCAGGAATTGTCACTGTATATTTTGGAAGAGGTATTGAGAATGGACTTTTAGGTCTTTGAGGGCAGGATTTGCCTCTGATTCATCTTTGTGTCTTGTGTAATGCCTAACACAATGCCTGGCATATGTGGGCTGTACAGAGCAGTGGTTAAGAAGAAGGATCTGATGGCAGACATTTTGGCATTGTGTCCTGATCTGCCACTTTCTAGCAAGTTTCTTAACCTCTCTTCACTTCAAATTCTACATCTGTAAAATAAAAATAATGGTGATATCCACTTCACAGAGTTTCTATGAGGATAATAAAATGAGCTAATGCACATGAAGTACTTAGAATAGCATCTGACATTTTGTATTCACTCAAATGTTAAGTATTATCATTTTTAAGTAAGTATTTACTGGAAGGATTTGTAACCCTCTCTAAGCAAAAGAGAATGTTGATGTGGTTTTTAGAACCATTGAAAAAAATAAATGGAGTCCTGGCATTTACACCAAGATAACATCAACCTTGTAAATAAAACAGTCATTTATCTCTTAGGCTCCTAAGAGGATTCAATTCTACCCAACTATCTTTCTTCCACTTCATTGAGAGGATCACCTGCTACTCAGCCAAAGTTTCCCAGTGGAGGCTTATATGGAACTGAATAGGAATATTTGGGGGCTGTAAATAACAGAAAACCTAATTAAAAAAAAAAAACCCAGTGAACTACCCCTTCACATCCATTAGGATGGTTATTATTTAAAACAAAACAAAACAAAACAAAACAAAACAAAACAAAACAAAACAGGGGTGCCTGGGTGGCTCAGTCTGTTAAGCAGCTGACTTTGGCTCCTGTCATGACCTCATGGTTTGTGGGTTCGAGCCCCACATCTGGCTCTGTGCTGACAATGCAGAGCCTGGAGTTGCTTCAAGTTCTGTGTCTCCCTCTTTCTGTGCCCCTCCCCTGCTCACACTCTTTCTCTCTCCCTCAAAAATGAATAAACATTAAAAAAAAATTAAAACAAAACAGACTGTAAGTTTTGGCGAGGATATGGAGAAATTGGAATTCTTGTGCGTTGCTGGTAGGAATGAAAAATGGTGTAGCTGATATGGTAAACAGTATTGAAGTTCTTAAAAAAATTAAAAATATAATTGCTATTATGATCCAACAATTCCACTTCTGGATATATACTCAGAAGAATTGAAAGCAGAGACATAAAAAGATACTTGTACACCCATACTCATAATCATATTATTCACAATAGCCAAAGGGTGGAAGCAACCCACTGATGAGTGAATAAACACAATGTGAAATACACATACAGTGGCATATTATTCAGACTTTAAAAGAGAGGAAAGGGACACCTGGGTGGCTCAGTCAGTTAAGCATCCTGACTCTTGATTTCAGCTCAGGTCATGTTCTCACAGTTCGTGAGTTCGAGCCCCACATCGGGCTCCATGCTGCTGTGCAGAGCCTGCTTGGGATTCTCTCCCTCTTTCTCTTTGCTCCTCCCCCACTTACATGCACACGTGCACACACACTTTCTCTTTCAAAAATAAATAAGCTTTAAAAAATTGTGCATTTACTTTAAAAAACAAAAAAGGAAATTCTGACACAGGCTACAGTATAGATGAACCTTGAAGACTTTATGCTTGGTGAAACCAGCCAGCCACATACAATGCATGATTCCATTCATATAAGGAAACTTGGAGTAGTCAAATTCATAGAAACAGAAAGTGGAATTGTGGTTGCCAGGAGCTGGGGTGGGTTGGGGTAGGGGGATGAGCAGTTATTGTATAATGGGAACAGTTTCAGTTTTGCAGATGAGAAAAGATATGAATGTGGATGGTGGCGATAGTTGCACAATGCTGCTAAATTGTACACTTAAAAATGGTTAAAATGGTAAATTTTATGTTGCATATATTTTACCACAATTTGAAAACAAAGAAACAGGCCCAATTCAAACAATAAGAATGTGCACTGGCACATAGAACTAGAGACCCTGAGGTGGGGAGTGCCTCTGGGTTGGCTCTAGTGTTTCCCTTGGTTCACCCTCTTCAGGTTGGTACCAAGATGGCTACTACAGTTTCTCACTCACTGCAACCACATCCCCAGAAGAAAAGAGAGCACTTCCATTCCAGCCTTTCAAGCAAAGGGACTGAGCTTCACTCTGATTAGAGTGCTGTCATATGCTTATCCCTGAACCCATGACTGTTGCAAGGGGAATAGAATGAAAGATACTGTCTCAGCCAAGTCCAGAGCCTGAAGTTGAGGATGGGGCAGCTTCCCTCAGGAACGTGGCCTGCCTTAGGAAGGGATGACTAACTGTTACGAAAGAGAAAGGAGCAGATGGGGATGAGTAGGCAACTAGAAACATTTGCTACCTCACATCCAGCTCAGACATATTGAAAAAGTTTTTCAGGGGGCGCCTGGGTGGCGCAGTCGGTTAAGCGTCCGACTTCAGCCAGGTCACGATCTCGCGGTCCGTGAGTTCGAGCCCCGCATCTGTTTCTGATTCTGTGTCTCCCTCTCTCTCTGCCCCTCCCCCGTTCATGCTCTGTCTCTCTCTGTCCCAAAAATAAATTAAAAAAAAAAAAAAAAAAAAAAAACGTTGAAAAAGTTTTTCAGGAGATGTGAAAGCCATCCATGGAGGAGAAATTAACAGGTGAACAAGAACATATAGGTTTTCCTTTTAGCATGAATTCTTAGGAACTGCTAACCTGCAGACTTCGGAACTTTCATCCATACCTCATTGCTTTTGGGGGGACATCTCAGCAAACACCTTTTTCTCTGAGGTATAGTAATATTCATATTACTGGATAAGATGTATCATTTCATTTGCTAATTATTTAGTTTTTAAAGTTTTATTTTTGTTTATGTTTGAGAGAGGGAGAGAGTGCATACACACATGTGAGCAGGGGAAGGGCAGAGAGAGAGGAGGGACAGAGGATCTGAAGCGGGCTCCATGCTGACAGCAGAGAGCCCAATGCAGGGCTTGAACTCATGAACTGTGAGATCATGACCTGAGCTGCAGTCAGATGCTTAACTGACTGAGCCACTCAGGCACCCCTAAATATTTGAGACCCACTTCCATGTTTTTTAGGCCAGGGAAGAGTGTGGGCAAAAGAAAAGATGTATGAAGGAAAAATGATAAACTACTGGTGTAAGTAGTTTGATGTCTCTGGAGCATAGCCTGTGAGAGAATGATAGGAGAGAAGCTGGAAAGTAGAATGGGATCAGATCATAAAAGTCTTTGACTAGGCAGTTCTTGTTTCAGCTTACTTAGGTAAAACACAGTAAAGTGCATTAAGTTTAAGCCAACATCTCAATTTTTACATATGTATATAAATCCATACAATCACCACCCAGACCAAGACCTAAAACATTTCCAGCATTCCAGAAGTTTCCTTCATGCCTTTCCCAGTCAATCCCCATCCTCAGAGGGAACTACTATTTTGGTCTCAGTTGCTGTTCATTAGTTCTGTCTGTTCTTAAACTTCAGAGAAGTGGACTTGTACAATTTTAGCCTTTTGTGTTTGGCTTCTTTTACTCAATGTGATGGTCATGAGGTATCTCTGTGTTGTTGAACGTCTGAGATTTTGTTCATTTTATTGCTCCATAGTATTCCATTGAATGAATATCCAGCAATCTGCTTATGCATTTTCTAGTTGACAGCCATTGGGGTTATTTCCAGTTTTGTGCTAGTGTGACTATAGCTATTATGAACATTCTTGTACATGTCTTTTGGTGAACATGTGTACTCATTTCTCTTGGGTATATACCTAGAAGTGTGTAGGCACGTTTTTGTCTTAGTAGCTACCACCCAACAGTTCTCCAGAGTGGTTGCATCAAGGGAGTTTTGACTTTAGCCTGAGAAAGACTGGAAACAGTGGGATGAAATTTACATTTTACTCTGGCATCCCCTATGGAAGATGGGTGAGATTGTAGACAGACTAGTAAGGAACCACAGACTAGGAGTAATAGACCAGGTGAGGGATGATGAGGCCCTGAGTTCTGGAGGCTTGCATGGAGGGAGAGGATGGTTCTGAGAGATGATAAGAAGATAGACTTGACATGGTTGTTTGCATGTAGTAGGGAGGGAATGGAGTCTAGGATGACCGCCAGGTCTCTGACTTGGTGTTGGCAGAATGGCGGCACCCTTCTCTGAGAGAGGGAGCACTTAGAAAGGAGCAGGTTTGAGGCAGAAGATGAGCTCTTTTTTGAACATCTTGAATCTGAGAGACCTATGTGAGATCAAGGTGGAGGTATCCAGTAAGCAATTGGATACATGGAACTGAAGTTATGGGAAGAGATCCAAGCTGGAGATTTCTGTTAAGGAAACAAGGGAGTGGGTGAACTTTCAGGAAGGGGGTGTAGAAAGAGGATCCCAGAAAGATGATTGAGAAGGCATTTCCTGAGAGGTAGGAGAAAAATCAGGAGCTTGGCCTGCTGTGATGAAAATCCAGGGAAAAGGAGTTTCCAAAAAGAGTTTCCAAAAGCTGCTGAGAAATAAAAAGATGAGCATTGAAAGGGGTCCGGTGAATACAGAGTTTAACCTAGCCATACATGGTGCAGAGGCACCCAGGGTCTTCTGTTTCCACAGTCTTTCTGTGCTAGAAGCCCACATGGGTGAGATGGGCTGATTGGGGCTATCTTCCCTCTCAGGTCTTGTTCACTGGCCTCTCAGCCTGAGGCAAGGGAGAAGGAGAGGAGGAGGGAGATACAGCCTCAGTCTAGGGACAGTGGCTATGGCCTCTCAGAGAAGTTTGTGGAGACCTCAGCTGGACAATAGAGGGCAGATGGCAGCTAGTGCAGGGCTCACCAAGTCCCTCCTGACATTGGAACACTGAAAACATTGACATTTGAACACAAATTTCCCCTGGAGCCTTTCCCCTATGGAAATTTCCAGTTGTAAACCATACTGACTTTAATCTGAAGTGTCAGAAAGGTTGCCCAGGAGTCTGGGAGCCAACCAGCTGAAAGCACATTTGTGTGGAAGTCGGGGCAAACAAAATAGGATTCAGAACATTTTTTGAGATTTGCGGCAGTGGTGAACTTTTCCAGGAAACATGACAAAACTGACCCTCTTAAGCAAAACACTGGGTCTTATCATAATTAATTTGTATTCTTCCTGAAACATAAACTTGGGGAAATGGTGAAGGGAAAGAAAGCACATGTCTTATTTCTTTACCAGGCACAAGGGGCTGGAGGAGGCTCCCATAGAGTTTAATGGGCAGCTTTATGTATTTCTATGCTTTGACTGGAGCTAAAGAGGTCTGTGCCACACAATGGGCAGTTTCTAGTTGGATTTTAAAAGAAAATAACTTTGATCATTTCAAAAGCAATGAAGCCTGATGCAGCGAAGAGAAAAGAAAGCGGTAATTTATGGCTACCATTAAGGACACAAAGACAAAGGCGGAGGGAACATTTCACTAAGTGAAGATTTACAAATGTGTAAAAACCATCCTTATGACTAAAAATAGCGGAGTGTCTCTGGGTACCAAACAAAAGGGGATAGGAGGGAGGGGCAAAGACAGAAAGAGGGATGCAACCTGCCTGCCTTCACTGGGAATGAAAAGGTCAAAAGAAAAACAACCACAGAAAAGTTATTTTCTCAGATTCTCCATCAGGCAGCAGCACTAACAATGAAGGCCCAAAGAGGCAGTCTTCACCTAGGCCCATGGGCATGGGAAGGACAGGGGCCGCAGTCAGGGTGTAGTGCTACAGAGTGGAGAGCTCTGGGAAGGGCATGGACCCCAGGAAGACATGTTTTTGTGCATGAGTTAGGTGGGTATTTTTTGTGATGTTTATTTTTTTTCTGATTACCAAAGGTGTGTTTGTGTGAATAGACAGATCTAAATATACACTATTCATATATATTCATTATTGAATTTTCTCCTGTAAATATATACACACATACACATACGTATGTATGTATGTATGTATGTATGTATGTATGTATGTATATTTACAGGAGAAAATTGGATAAAGAGGAGCTCTGATTAAAACCACTCAGTATTTTCTTGCATCTCGAAATTGTAGTGGCATTTGTTCCTGGAGTGATGCTGAGTGTAGTGGGCTCTGTCATCTGTGGCAAGGGGGGTATGGGAAGTCCCTGTATACATGGGTTCCCTTGTAAGGACTGTCTTGCTTGGAGGGCCAGCTCACATTTGCCACCTGCATCTGCAGCTGGCCCAATCTGACATTATGAGTTCAGGTGGTCATAGATACCATCTGTGTCTCAGGCAAAATTGGTGGTTTCTTGTTCTTGGTGCTCACCTTTGACCTCTAGCCCCCTTTCCCTTCACATTTTGGCTGCCCTGTACATACTCGTTGAACTAGTGTTCAGTGAGATGAGCATCTTCTGCTGTGATTCCTGGCCCATTAGTGCACCAGAGAGGCACAGTCTAAGCAAGTGCCTCAGTGGGACAGGTGGGACACTGCCTGGGGCTGGGGATCACAGAAGGCTTGGGCTGGACAGAATGGAGAAGGGTGCAGAGTGTGTGTGAAGGTGAGCAGGGAAGCTGGGGTTGTCTCCCCTGAATCTCCTGAGGGTCCAACCACATTACTCACCCCAAGTGGAGAGGTGGGAAAGCCCTACAGGTGGCCTTGGAGTTCAGGGAGTATAGGATTCTGAGCTACACAGGACACTTTCTGGGAGCCTCGAGTCTGAATATTTCAGGCCAGAGTGCTATTAGTCCTCACAAAGAGGGACTGGGTCAAGTTGTAGGGCACTGCAAACAGGCAGAGCACGAGGCTCTGAGGGCTGGAACGGAGCAGCGGGGGTGCAGGAGCAGCGGGTTTGGCAACGGGGCCTGCACTGGGGACGCTGACAGCCGCCCTCCGGCCACCACGGCCGCGCCCCCTCCACCCCGAGCCCGGAGGGGGAAGGGAGGGGGACGGGAGGGGAGGCACTGCCCCCCGCGCCGCCCGCCCCGGCCCGGGGAGGACCGTGTGAAAATGAGGCCGGGGCTCGGGGGCCGGGCGGGGCCGGGCCGGGGGTGTCAGAGCGCGGCGGGCAGGGCGCCCGCACACACCTCCCGGCGCCGCCGCCACGCTCGCCGCCTCTGCCCGCAGCCGCCGCGCCATCCATGGGGGTCTTGGGCCGCGGCTGCCCCGGGACGGCCGGGGCGCTGCTGCCGCTGCTGCTGCCGCTGCTGCTGACCGCGGCCGTCCCGCCCGGCCGGAGCCGCGCCCCAGGGCCGCCTGAGGGTGAGTGTCCGCACCTCCGGAGCCTCGGGGACGCACCTGGCAGGGGCATGCGGAGCCGGCGGCGGGAAGGGGTCCCGGGTCCCCTGGTGGGGTCGCGCCGCGCTGGCCCGCCCCGGGCTCGGCTGCGGAAGCTCCGCGTGGCCCCCGCTCCCCTGGGGCCTCACCCGCGGGCCAGGCCACGGAACCACCACCGCTTGGGCTAGAGGCCCAGGGCCTGAGTGCTGCGGCCCGGCCTCGGACACGGGGGTGATGACAGTTCCCAGCCCGGTCCCGCCGCCCGGGGTCCCTGGAGAGCGCCTGCTAGTCAGACTCTCACCCGCTGAGAAAGACGGAGGGCACCGGAGTCACCGGGGTCCGGCTCCTCATTGTGTAGATGGGGAAACTGAGGGCCCCGGGCGGGGTACGTCCGTGAGGTCTCGGCAGCTTTGCTCCTTCCTTTCTTCTGGGGCCGGGAAGTTCGGCCGGCTTCAGGGTTGGCTCCGGAGAGTTTTCTGCCGGTTGAGGATCCATCCGGGAATACCCCGTAAGCCGCAACAAACCGGGGTTTTTTGTTTTGTTTCGTTTTGTTTTGTTTTCTGCTGCCAGAGAAAAGTACTCTGGACGTTCTGTATTAACAGGACTCGTAATATTTTCAAAACTTTTGTTTTTAATTAACATCCTGGAGTGGTGTCAACCCAGGAAATACTTCCACCAAGGCCGGTTTCCAGGTTGAGAGGGTGAGCAGCTGGTTGATGGGGTGTGGGAACCATTCCCACTTTGCACCTCCATCTGAGGGCTGGGGATGGTGTGGTCAGAGCCCAGGGCAAGCTACTCCCCCATCCCCCAAACCCTGAGAAAGCTGACACTGCCTGGTTTTCACAGTGTTTTGTTTTGTTTTGTTTTGTTTTGTTTTGTTTTGTTTTGTTTTGTTGCCAACCTGGTCTTTCCTTCAACAGGCATTTGTTATTGCCTACTCATGTGCCAGGCACTGTGCTTGGCATCAGGGACACCCACTCAGTCTGTAATCAAGACACCATTTAGAGGGGAGGACAGGCAGGAAAACAGAGAGTGACAATTCTGTGTGATATGTGCTATGAAAGGAGATAAATATGGGAGCAGGTCATGGAGGACACCCACCTACACTGGGGGATCATGGTAGGCTTCTTGGAGAAGGTGAGTGAAAGGGTATGTGTGTGTGGGGGGGTGTATTCTAGTCAAAGGGAACAGGCTGTGCCTGGGAAAGGAGCCTGGAAGTGGTATGGTTCATCCCGGGGTTCCCAAAGAGTTTAGCTGATGAGGAGTGAAGGGGGGGTTCTGGTGGGAGGTGAAGCTACCAGAGGACCAAGGCGGGATCACAGAGGGCTTGGGGCACCATACCAAGTGCTTGCTATGGTCTTTTGCAGATGTGGACGAGTGTGCCCAAGGGCTAGATGACTGCCACACCAATGCCCTCTGTCAGAATACACTCACCTCCTACAAGTGCTCCTGCAAGCCTGGCTACCGAGGGGACGGCAGGCAGTGTGAGGGTAAGTGACTGGGGTACCTGTGGTGAGTGGGCCAGCAGGTGAAGCTCCCTACCTCCTCAGCACTTGTAGTGACCACTCATGTTGGTAAAAGTGCTGCTCCTCTGCCCCCCCAGGTCATACCACCCACCCCCAAAATCCATTTCAGACCCTTAAAGCACTAGGAACATCAGGTCTTTCCTAGAGCTGATCATACAGTTTTATGTGGTTCCGAAATGTCCTTTTGTCTGGCTTGTGAAAAAGAAAAGAGGTGCTTTAGTATTTTTGGTGCCTATCAGTTTGGGAGCAGAAAGCCCCAATCAGGAGAGCCGTGCCTGCCAGGGAAGCGCTGATCCTGCGCCTCCCTGGGGCAGTTTACACCCTCTCCCAGGAGTCTGAGTGCAGGAGTCTTGCCCTCCACTGCTGGCTCTGGAGGCTCCATCTTGTTCTTGGCTTCAGGCTGGCGTTGTGACCTCCCAAACTTTAGAGGTACACCAAGCGCCAGCCTTATTTGAAGCTGCATGTTCACCCTGGAAAGATGTAGGCAGAGGGATACCTTGAGCCCTTGGAGTTCCAGGTCTTTGAGCCTAAAGTCTGATCTCTGTCATCCTGTGTTCTGGGCCAGTGTCATGAATTCTGAAATTCAGAACTAGCCAGAGACTGGGTACTGAAAGGAGGAGGCTATTCCTGGGGATGGAAATCATGGCATGTTGGAACTGGCAGGGCTCTTCAGGGGAGCTCTGACGTTCCTATCCCTCATATGTGAGACCCTGAGGCCCCTGGGGAATTGAGAGGGGGGCTTGTGGCCATAATAACACAGTTAAAAGAAAAGTGAAAGAAAGTCAGATGTCTACCCTATCTCTGTCCCTGGACCCATATCTCTTGTATTCACTCAGCCTCCTGATGTCCTTCTTTGGTGAGAAATCCTGATATTTATACTTTGTGCATGAGGAGCAAAACTTGCCTCTCCTATCAGAGGAGACATGCTCCTGGTCAGGTTCGTAGCAAACGGGGTTGGTAGTCTATCCTTAAAGCCCTTGTGTTTCTTCAAGTTCATGTTTTCCCAGAGATAGGCAGCCACCTCTCACCGAAAGACTACCTCTCCCTGAGACATCTCTGCAGGTTCTTCCATACCACACTCTCACTGTATTAAATATTCTATTTACAGTACTGGAATTCACACATGTTGGTACCCTGCTTGGGGGAAAAATGTTCACTCTTTCACTGGTTTTCCAGTCACTGTATACTCTCTGGGGGTGGAGATGGGCAGAAACTGTGCTATGGTTTCTTTGAGTTAGAATACATATTTAGTAAATGATGTTGAATGACAAGTGGCAGGAATTTCCTTATTCTTAGCTGTTGGGCTTGATGTATGACACATGGAATTGAATTGCTGACAGTTTATAGCTGAAAAGCCTACTATTTAGCTTAAAATAACTAAAATGATTGACTGGAATTGTTGCTTTTATATATTTAAATTGGCTCTAAAATGATAATATATATTATTGGTATGTATGAAATAGTATCTTTTATTTATTTATTTATTTATTTATTTATTTATTTTTAAGTTTACTTATTTATTTTGAAAGAGAGAGTGAGAGAGCATGCCATGAGTGGGGGAGGGAAAGAGAGAGAGAGGGAGAAAGAATCCCAAGCAAGCTCCCTGCTGTCAGCACTGCATCCTACCAGGGACTGATTGAAGGGCTTGATCTCAGGACTGTCTCAGGGCTCAATCTCACAAACCGTGAGATCGCGACCTGAGCAGAAATCAAGAGTCTGATGCTTAACCAACTGAGCAACCCACGAGCCCCTAGAGGGATTTGATCTTTTAAATGCTTGTAATACTTTTGAATACATATGAAGTTATGTTTTTTCATTATAAGAATTGATATGGTAGGAATTGACACAATAAGTGAATGTCCTGTGTTTCCTCACAATAAAATTAAGGTTATGCATTTGTAGTAATACACAAAGTAAAAGTAAAAAGTAAAAAAAGCTTTTGTCAAGGCTACTATGGAAGTGCTATTATACACTTTTTAGTGCATTACATGGGGAGGAGACACATGATGTTAATATGTCCCACTACTGGTGATATTAACCTTGATCACCTGGTTAAGATGGTGCATCCTGAGGGGAGAAAAGTTACAAACAGAGATGGAGGCAAACCATAAGAGACTCTTAAATACAGAGAACAAACTGAGGGTTGATGGGTGGGGAGGGCAGGGAAAATGGGTGATAGGCATTGAGGAGAGCACTTGTTGGGATGAGCACTGGGTGCCGTGTGTAAGTGATGAATCATGGGAATCTGCTCCTGAAGCCAAGAGCACACTGTATACACTGTGTATTAGCTAACTTGGCAATAAATTATTAAAAAAAAAAAAAAGATGGTGCATCCTGTGTTTCTCTGTTGCAAAATTACTATTTTTTCTTTTTGCAATAACACATATCTTAGGGTAGATACATTCAGCCTGTGCTAATACTCTGTTACTTCTCAAGTCTTTTTTTTTTTAATCTTTTTAAAAAATGTTTGTTTATTTTTGAGAGAGAGAGAGAGCACAAGCAGGGGAGGGGCAGAGTGAGAGGGAGACACAGAATCCGAAGTAGGCTCCAGGCTCTGAGCTGTCAGAGCAGAACCTGATGCAGGGCCCCAACCTACAAACCATGAGATCATGATCTGAGCTAAGCTTAGCCAACTGAGCCACCCAGGAGCCCCTCTTCTCAAGTCTTTGCCCACTGATTTTGGCATCCAACTGTGGATCTTGTCTGCAACAATTATTACTATGATGTAATAATTGGTAATTCTGTATTTCCCTCATTCCATATACATCTATTAACTGAGATTCTTCTGTAAGGAAGACTTGTTGCTTCTCCCCCATTTATTTATGCATTGATTTATGTATTTATGCCAGTATGGACTGGTAGATATTTAATTATATGTATAGTTATTTGTTTTGGGCTCAAATTGTTTCAGCTTTAGCCATTGGGAGCTCCTTCACATTGTTTCCTGTGTCCTTTTGACATGCTCCCATCCTTTTTGGGGGCAATTCTTTGTTTTCTGGTACCATAAGATACCACAGACTCATCTTGTATTTTCCCTTCCCAGCCCTGGAACCAACCACTTCTTTAAGGAACCTTGGTTTCTTTTATTGGAAAATGGTATATAGAAACCAAGATCTGAATGCTTGGTGTTCTTACTGTTACTGGGATGTCACTGTTCCTAGGCTATCTCACTGCACAGAACTAGGAACCATATGTATGTATTCTAACCCACATATACACATTTATCTATATTTATTGCTTATATTTATCCATTTGTATATATATTAAAAACAATGACTTACACTGATGATGCTTTGGATTCCAAAACAATGCCACAAGATTCATTGAATCTCCCTCTTTGGTTATTCATAACTTCTTTTTCCAACAGTGAGAAAGGTGGCTCTCATTATCTGCAAGATAGTTACTTGTTTGTTGAATCCAAGTGTACACATAAATAATTTACAACACTATTAATCTATAGCCTTGCAAGTAAAACAGATTTACGAGAGTACAGTATCTGTTTGTAGCTATCTTTATTTTTAGCCTTACAACATTCAGTTAATATATTGGTTTTCAGAGTCACTTGGTGTTAGTACTTTTTTTTTTCTACATTTCCTTCAGTGTGGTTGTTATTCATTTGTAATACAGTTGAGTTCATTTGTTTCTGTTTGTATCCTATTTTTTATGTGTTCTTCCCCCACCTCTGTATACTAGATTATATATGTATGTACATAAGAAGATATGTATTTACTTCTGTATATATGTATATATTCATCTATGTATCACTATGGTGCTGAGAGTCAAAACTATATAAAAAGGCATACTCAGGGGCACCTGGGTGGCTCAGTCGGTTAAGCGTCTGACTCTTGGTCTTGGTTCAGGTCATGATCTCACAGTTTGTGTCATTAAGCCCCACACTGGGCTCTGTGCTGACAGTGTGTAGTCTGCTTGAGATTCTCTCTCTCTCTCTCTCTCTCTCTCTCTCTCTCTCTCTCTCTCTCTTTCTCTCTATTTAAAGTTTAAATAAACTTTAAACATAAAATAGAATAAAATAAAATTAAATTAAATTAAAAGGCATACTCAGAGAAGTATTACTCCTTCTCCCTATTCTTGTTCCTCCGTTCCTCATTCCTCCTCTCTCTTTTTTTTAATGTTTGTTTGTTTGTTTGTTTGTTTGTTTGTTTATTTATTTATTTATTTATTTATTTATTTATTTATTTATTTTGAAAGACAGAGAAAGAGACCATGCATGTGAGCAGGAGAGGGGCAGAGAGAGAGCAGGGGAGGGACTGTTGGGGAAGAGCCAGACATGGGGCTCAATCTCACAAACTGTGAGATTGTGACCTGAACCAAAATCAAGAGTCCAATGCTTAAACCGACTGAGCCACCCAGGTACCCCTCATTCCTTCTTTTCATCCTTTTCCCACATACCATGGATTGATTACCAATCTTTTTTAGTTTCTGATTTATTCTCCTGCCTCCTAGATTTCTTTTGCAGAAAATGTGTAATTTTCCTTTTAACTACTTTAGTGAATTCTAATTTGTATACCATAAAAGACACCAATTCTAAATAAGTATAAAAATCAATGATTTTGAGTAAATTAGCTGAGTTGTGCAGCCATCACATAATCCACTTTTCAAACATTTCCCTTGTCTCAGTAAGATCCCTTATGCCCAGGTACAGTTAATCCTTATTCCCAGCCCCAGCTCCAGGCAGCCTCTAGTCTACTTTCTGTCTCTATAGATTGGCCTTTCTGGATATTTCATATAAATAGAATCATACAACATGTGGTCTTTTGTTTTTGGCTTTTTAAAAAAAAATTTTTTTTTAAATGCTATTTTTTAATTTATTTTTGAGAGAGGGAGACAGATCGTGAGTAGGGGAGGGGCAGAGAGAGATAGAAACACGGAATCTGAAGCAGGCTCCAGGCTCCAAGCTGTCAGCACAGCCCAACGTGGGGCTCGAACTCATGAACCACAAGATCACGACCTGAGCCGAAGTTGGCTGCTTAACTGACTGAGCTACCTAGACGCCCCTCACCCAGCATGTTTTTGAGGTTCATCCATGTTGTAGCCTGTACTGGCATTTTATTTTATTTTTTAATTGTTAACTAGTATTCTGTTGTATGGACATACTATATTTTGTTTATCCATTCACTAGTTGATGGACATTTGGCTTGTTTCTACTTTTGGGCTATTATAAGTAATGTTGCTATGAACATTTACCTGCAAAGTCTTTGTTATGGACATAATTTTTCATTTCTTTTGAATATATACCTAGGAGTGAACTTTCTAGATCACACATGGTAAATTTATGTTTAACCTTTTAAGAAACTGCTATACTGTGTCCAAAGTGGTGCCATCTTACATTGGCATCAGCAGTATATGACGGTTCCCATTTCTTCACATCCTATTGTCTGTCTTTTTAAAAAATAACTATTTATTTATTTTTGAAAGAGAGAGAGAGAGAGAGTGCAGGTGGAGGCAGGCCAGAGAAGGATCTGAAGTGGGCTTGGCACTGACAGCACAGGGCCCGATCCATGCAGGGCTCAAACTCATGAACTGTGAGATCCTGACCTGAGCTGAAGTCAGACGCTTGTTTAACTGACTGAGCCACCTAGCCTCCCCTATTGTCTGTCTTTTTTTTTTTATCATAACTGTTCCTGTGAGTGTGAAATGGTATCTCACTGCAGTTTTAATTTGAATTCCCCTAATAATTAATGATGTCGGCCGTCTTTTCATATGCTTTTTACCCATTTGTATATCATCTTTGGGTGACATGTCTATTCAAATCTTTGCCCATTCGAAAATTGGATTGTTTGTCTTCTTTGTTGTAAGAGTCCTTTGTAAGTCCTTTATAACATATGTGATTTGCAAATATTTTCCACCAATCTGTGGCTTGTCTTTATTTTCATAAGTATAAAAGTTGTAAATTTTGATAAAGTCCAACTTATTAATTTTAAAATTTATGAATTGTGTGTTTGGTGTTGTATCTAAGAAATCTTTACCTAATCCAAGGTCTCAAGATTTTCTCATAAAAGTTTTATGTTTTCTCTTTAAAGTTTTATAGTTTAAGCTCTTATATTTGGGTCTCTGATCCATTTTGAGTTGATTTTTGTGGAGATATGAGGTAAGGGTCCAAATTCATCTTTTGCTGATGGATATTAATTGTCTAAGCACCATTTGTTGAAAAGACTATCATTTCTCCCAACAAATTGGACAAGACGATCATTTGTCCCAACAAATTAGACAAGAGTGCTAAAGCACTCTTATCTAAAATCAAGTGACCATAATTATAATGGTTTATTTCTGGACTCTATTCTGTTCCATTGATCTGTTTTTCTTTATGCCTGTATCACACTGTCTTGATAACTATAGATTTTTGGTAAGTGAAAGTCCTCCAAATCTGTTCTCCTTCTTCAAAATTGTTTTGGTTCTTTTGAGTCTTTTGCGTTGCTATATAAATTGGATAAGCTTGTCAAGTTCTGTCAAAAAACATGCTGGAATTTCATGTGTGTGTTTTTTCATATTCCCTTATTTTTTTTCCCTGATAATAAACTATGGGTACTCTCACATTTTGATTTTTTAACTTAGTAGTATATCCTAGAAATCACCCTAAATCAGTTCATAGAAATCTTTCTCATTCTTTATTTTTTTAATTAATTAATTTTTAACAGCTGCACAGTATTGGATCGAATAAATGTACTGTAGTTCTTCAACTACTCTCTCCTATGTATGGGCATTTCGGTTGTTTCTAGTATTTTGTGATTACAAACAGTACTGCAGTGAATTACCTTGTGCATATTTATTTTCCTGTTATTGGAGATGTATCTTGAGGATAGAGTCCTAGAAGTGGGATGGCTGGTTGGAAGGTAAATACATTATATCTCCATACTAAAGAGATGCCACCTGTCTGGCTTACTTCTGTTTTATTCCTCAGACATTGATGAATGTGAAAATGAATTCAACGGAGGCTGTGTCCATGACTGTTTGAATATTCCAGGCAATTATCGCTGTACTTGTTTTGATGGCTTCATGTTGGCTCATGATGGTCATAATTGTCTTGGTAAGGAAAACAGTTGGAAATCGCAATTCTACTCTACCTACCCTCTGGCACCCCACACTTTTCTTTCCTTTGATGAAAACATACTCATTAAAACAAAAAGGGGATCAGAGACTTGTGTTTTCTGGCCCCCTCAAAATCATAGTCCCTGAGAGAAAACCAGGTAAAGTGCTTTGGTTTATATGTGATCATTCATAATGTAAATTCTCCATTAGTCTAAGGAGATGGACAACATCATTGTTACTACGTATTGACTTTCTAGCATTGACTTGTCACCTTTAAGATCTTTGATTTAATGCTGTAAGTATCTCTATTCTAGAATTAGGTAAAACTACTTATTCTGAAAATTCCAAATATGTGATTGGATTTCAGCCAGGTAACCCCACCTCCTTTTTTCTTGAAAGGCAAAGGGGTTCAAACAGAAACCTTCCATTAACATCATCCTATTATCCCACAAAACAGAAACATCTGTCGGAGTTTTAGTTCCTGAGTTACGGACTGCAAAGAGCATTGTTTACATTGGTTGCTTATGCCAGGAATAAACAGAATTCGGAAATAGCAAGCAACTGGATGGGGCTGGGTGTGGAATAGTCTTAGAGGATGCAGCACACTTGGCAGAAAGGTATTCCTGGTCTGTTTGCATTTTAAGGCTGGTGTTATCAGTTGTGCAGGAGGACATCATGGGACACAGATGGCATCAGGGTCCTTTGATGCTGATGACCTTTTATGCAGTTAACCTGCTGATATCTGCTTGGCTGACCAAGGAGTAACTTGAACCAGGTCCTGACACAGAGTGGACAGCTACTGAGATGCTCCCTTATAGTACAGGGGGAATGGCCACTTGATTAAATGCTTTGAGATCAGCATAGATAAGTACGGACAGAACTTGTTTTTTGAGTGGTAGAGAAGGAAAGTCTTTCCAAAGTCTTTTGATTCTGGGAATCAATCCTTGTATGATGTTAATCCCGCTTCACTGTCACCTGGAACCCCATCCTGAAATAGATTCTGTCCCTTCCTATTTGTGCTGTGTGAGAGGTCAGTCTTTGGGTCAGACCACTTGGCCTTCAAGCCTGTAGCTGTCAGGAAGATTTGATTGAGGGCTGGGGGCTCACTAACCCCTTTGCAGACTGTCTAGGGCAGCCAGGCCTCAAAAAGACACTAGAGAGACCATCATGACAACAATAATCAATTAAGATTAATTAAAAACTGAACAAAATATGAAGTCACTTTCAGTGTGTAATATTTTGGGAAGCATGCAGTATGTTTGGAGGGTTTGGCTTTGTTTTTTTACCATTATCTGGGGTAAATCTCACATGTCCTTTTGGTTTGCCAAAAGTGGCATTTTGGGAATTTATATCTAATGGCAGATCTAGTCATTACAGTTTTGCCTAAACCCCAAGTTGTGCTTGGGGGAATGTGTGAGATTCTTAAGAGCAACAGGCCAAACTATGCAGGGTTTAAGGACCTGGGCCAGCGTTGGGTCAGGTGGTTTTGAGGAAAGGCCAGTTCAGAAATCCTCAGCCCAGGAGTCTTTTCCTTGCCTTGTCTGCTAACACAGATATTTCAGCAGCCTCTCTCCATTCCCCCCCTTTGGGGTCTCTTTGTGGACTTGGTAGCAAGGATCTTCCTGACAGAAAGATCCTGAGTATCCACTGAGTGTATCCAAAGGGGCAAACGATTCTTTAAAGGAAGCCATGAGAAATAAAGTGATATAGTTAGAAGAGCAGGACCAGCAGATACAGAGATTTCTCTGCCATTTAGACTTGAAAGGGTTGAAGCATTTTGTGACAAGGAAGCTCAGAGCCAGAACTTTTCAGGAGCAGTACTTTCCTGTGTTCTCTGGGATGACCCCTTGCCTCTCCTCAGCCCCTTACCACATACTAGCTACAATATACCAGAATATACACAGTACAAATACTACTTAAATCTGGCACCAAACCCAGACTGCTCCAAGATCCTGAATGCCATTGAGCTTGAAAAATGAAATGTAGCTCTTCCACATAGCTCACCTGCCTGAATTCAGTTTCCATTTTTTGAGTGTCTGGGGGTGCATTGTAGCTATTCAGTGTGGGGGCCGTGGTTCTCAACTCTGGCTGCACATTAGAATCACTGGAGAAGTTTAAAACAACACCACTGCCTAAGTCTCATCCAAGACTAGTTATATCAGTGTCTCAGGAGGTGGGGTCCAAGCGTCTGGGTGCTAACATGCAGCCAGGGTGGAGAACCACTGTTTTGCAGTCTAGAGAAACTTGCCAGGCTAGTGATACCTCTTTGTGCATGTGAACACACACACTTTTGTATTAATTCAGTCAGAGTGTGTCACCTCAATGGCACATTTCTAATTGCTTTGGAGAAAGGAATAGTGGGTTAAATGGAGGGTGGGTGGGTGATGGCTCAGAGGGGAGCACACCTTTATTCAAAACCAATCCAGGATTTGGTGTTCAGGGAAACAGATCTCTCCAGCTCACCATGAGTCCTCACCATGGAACACCTTGGCCAGGTGTGTTCCAGAGTAGCTCATCCTTTGGAATGTGCTCCCTTCACCCTTTGGCATAGAGAAGGGCAAGTTTGTTAGGCTTAAGGGGATGGCTCGGGTCCCATCAGTTTAGAAAGGCATCTGCCTGGTAGTGTGGGAGGATGCATGACTGTAAGATCAGAAACTTGAAACCAGATAACAGATATTTAAATGTGAATTTTCTTGTTATGGATGTGCCCAGAAGCTAATGATAGGCACATGGGAAATCAGGCTAGAGAAATAAATTGCTTTTATATCAGCCTTCTCCTTGAGTCTTTGTCATGTCTGAGAATTTTCTGGAAGTTTCCTCTTATTTGGCTCTAGTGATGCTGTGCTCTCCTGCTTTTTTGTTCATGCATTGAACAATTAATGTGCACCTGAAGTTCCAGGGCTATGCTAAATAAAACAAAGGTCTCTGTCCTCAAGGAGTTCACAGTCTAGTGGAGATGGATAGGTAAAAGATTTTGAGGGGTCCAAGGTACAAATTAAAAAAAAGAAGATTTTGAGAATACACTATGGTAAGTGTATTGGTAGAGCCATGCACAGAGTAATTTATGACACAGTGGAAGGAAAGTCCCCTAACTCCATCCTGGGGGGCACAGAAAGACAGATAGAGGAAGATTCACCCCCTTTCTGTCTTTCTGATGGCTCCTCTTCTGGAGCTTCTGCTGTCTCACCTACCTCCTGCTGCTGGTATTCTCCCAAATTCTACCTCTGGCTATGTGCTCTCTGCAACCCTTCTGTCCCTTCCCACACTCCTGCCTGGGGCTTTCTTATCTACATCCACCACTTTATAAGGCCACCACAAGTAAATGACTTGCAGAGGTGTCTTTACAACACCAGACTCAGGTTTCCCTCTGCTACTGGACCAAGGCCTGAATGTCAGCATCTCACATATATCACCTCCCTACCGTGGTGGGGGCCAACCACAGCCCCATCCCCATTTCCCTACCCAGCTCTGGTCTTCACCATGTTTCTCGGCCACCCTACCCAATGCCCATGTGGCTTTCCACCCTGCAGGCACCTTGCCCACAGTGCTTCTGGTTTTTCCTTCCTAGGCATTCCCTCAGCCAGGCCCCAGGCCCTGTCCCCGACTAGCACCAGCTGAGGCTATTTCAGGTTCACATGTGAAGCCAGGCTTTTGATTCTTCTCCTTCCTTGTGTCCTACCCTTGGCTATCACCTTATTCTTCCTAACTCCAGGATCTGGCCATGCCACCCTTGCTACAGTGGTTCCAACTGCCTCTTAGATTAAGAGACAGGTATTCAAGGTCCTCCACAGAGTGACCCAATCTATTCCCAGCTTTATCTCCTATAACTTCCCTGCATGTACCCATGCTCCAGCCAAATGAATGACTCACCCTTATCTGAACATGCTCCATGCTCCCCAGCATTTGTGCTATGCTCATACTCTTTCTTTTGTCCAGAATCCCTTCTCCTGATTTAGAACTGAAGACATCCCATCTTCCATCAGCTTTTCCATAAAACCCAACCTGATACCCCACAACCAGGTAGCCTCTTTTTCCCTTGTACCACCTTTTACTGTATCTCACAATTACTTGTACGTTTGTCTCTTTCCCTTTGCTGAAGGCCATGCTCCTAGAGCAAAAGAATTTGATCCTTCTCATCTGTGTTTTACTGTCCCATCTAGCACCATACTTTGGAAAGAGAAGGTGTTCAATAAATATTTACGGAATATATTATCTTGTATTCATGTGGAGGGCCTGCTTAAGTGAGCCCCAGAACTTTGTGGTCTTGGGTCCCTGCTAGCGTCAATTCTGAGAGTTTCTGTGATGCAGGGAAGGAAGAGGGACCTCATCTCTGCTTAGCGGGTGTCCTGAGATGCTGGAGGGGTGGGCATTTGAAACAGTCACAAAAGCAAAGGCTAATCCTCCTCTCCCTCCAGATGTGGATGAGTGCCTGGAGAACAATGGCGGCTGCCAGCACACCTGTGTCAACATCATGGGGAGCTACGAGTGCCGCTGCAAGGAGGGATTTTTCCTGAGTGACAATCAGCATACATGCATTCACCGCTCCGAAGGTGCCTCTGCTCTACCGCCTCTGCTCTGCCATGGGCCTGGGCAGTGGGGGAGGGTGCAGGGGGCAAGGAAACCCCTCACCCTGAGTGAGTTTAGAGGGGAAGTACGGAGTATAGACATTCTGGAGGCTTGTGGATGAATCTAGACCCTGCTACTGGGTGAACCCTGGGCAAGCTATTTTAGCTTCCACTTCCTCACCTGGCAAAATAAGTGGGTTGGGCTGGGTGAGCTCTGAGAGCTCTTTAAACTCTCACATTCCTGATTCTAATCTTTAAATAGAGAACATTTCAAACATGACTAGGTGTCTCAGGAAGAATGTAATGGACAATCTGCCAAGTTTTTCAAAACGGTGCTGCAAACTACAGCCCCAAGCGCGAGGCTGCTCTGAGCTCTGGGTGGGCAGGGAGGGGCTGGAGCCTTTTTATAAGGACTTGCAGACCCAGATCTGGCCTTCCCTGGGTTTCCCATTTTTGAACCCTGAGCCTCTGGCATTCTAGGACCCCCTCCCTACAAGTGGGCTTTCTATGCTGTGGTTTTCCTGTGTGGCTGCTTATGATTCCTCCATAAATTTGTAGACAACTCTTCTGATGGCCTCCCTTTTGTTCTCTTTGCTTTGGGCCTATACTTTTTTTTTAATTCCTCTATTAGTTCAGTGGATTCTTAGGAGGGAGAGGCATTAGGAACACGTGGCCAGTCAGCCACTTTTAACTGAATGACATGTTTTTAATTCTCTGCACTTTCTTAAGCCAAAGAACCACATTTTGGTGGCTGTATTTCTCCTGGGGTTGCCTGAGTCTGTTTTTGAGGGAAATGCTCTAAACATTAGACTATTAACTCCTTTTGGCATGTGGTGCTGCTTGTTCATTCTCATAACTTAAGAATGAGGTGATTTCAAGTTCTTCTACTATTTCATCACACATTTATAGATTTATTGTTAAATCATGATTCTTGTGACTTTCCAAGGGTGTCTTTTTGGAGGATGATTTCTGCCTCATTTTCTAAGAATGATGGCTCCTTCCTTGTACCTGACTTAGGAAGCCTGTTTGGGTAGTAAGAAGAATGGTCATGGGCCAGTGGGTTTGAGGAGTCTTATCATCCTGAGCCTGCTAGTTCTCAGGGTTTGGGTGGAATGGACAAATACTGGTTCTAATCCGGCAGATCTCTTATCTCATGCAGGCATGGCACTTGATAGAGGAACAGTTGGGTTTAAAGCTCCTGGTAGGTGCTCTGGATTTTTCTGTGAGCCCTGCATCTGGGAATAGGCAGGATTAAGACTCCAGCAGTTAAAAGCGATCTGGATCTCTGGGCACCTCCTCTTTGGTTGCTCAAAGCTGCTTCCTGGGAAGTCACTCGGCTTTCCCTATAGGTGGTGGGGAATGGGGTGGGGACCTGTAGGTCATGCCATTGCTTGAACACAGTATGGATCCTACCCAGTCACAAAGCAGTTCACAGTGATTAAGATTATCTCTTACTCTTGCACTTCCAAAGCAGTAGCTCAGCTCCTTTCTCCCCTCTGGCCAGACCTCCAGACTGATTACAGACACAGGCTCTTCATAACAGAAGTAAATACAAAAGCAGTTCCTTTTTGCAATCTGTGTTTTCTAAATTTTCTACAATTCAGACATTCTTGGATTCCCTGAAGAGTATTTAAAATGAACTTATTTGTCTGGAGCTAAAGCCAAAATCCAAGAATTTGAGTTGTGGTCTAAGTGTGCTCTCTGTGATTTTCCATGGTGTTTCAACCTGATGGCTTGGTGAATTCAGGGCAGTGTAAGCCAACAGATTATAGCAGTCTGTAACTGAGACCCTGTCCATCCTAGGGTTTTAACTCTTCAAATAGATCAGTCTGTAAACAGTGTTCCTTTAGGATTTCCTCCTTGATGTGCACATTAAACCTTTAGAACCTGTTATTAAAATGGACTTTAAAACCCATTGTTGATACTCCAAAATTGGTTAAAAGAAGGTGACATTACAAGCTAGTATTTTCTAGTGTTGTGGTTACTTTTAATAATTATTTACTAAATGTTCTTCAATTTAGGGGATCATAATAGATGATTCTGAGGGAAAGCTTAAGCTATTGATTTTTTTAAATTATTATTCTTAGAGACACCAAAGCTCTGATAAAGAGACTGTGTGTTTTCACCCATGTAATGGGGGTAGGCTAGAGAGAGACATACTGCCCCGGCTGGCCTTTGTCCCCATTCATGGGTGCTCAGGCTCTCAAAATGAGCATTCCTCTTTTGTTTTGTCTGGTCTGAGAATATTTTTCGATGCTTGCACCGCTGCCCTTGCAGAGTAGGGGGAAGGTGTCAGGGTAGTGAGGAAGGGGCTTTGCTCTCAACAGGGCCTGTCTCTGTCTTTTGTAGAACATTTCTTGCTCTGTTCGCAAGGCATATATTAATTCAGTTTCCAGAAATATTCTTCAGGGAGACTCTGAGCTGGGGACCACCACAATAGGCTATTTCTAATGTTTTTGTGAGCTATTTCCCTCCCGGTAAACTAAACAACCCTAAACATGACTGCCAGCCCAATTTCTGGGGGGAGCCAGAATCTTGGCTGGGCCTCCCAGTTGGGACCGGACCCATCTGCTTCCCCTAGCAGTGGCATTTTTGTGTGTGTGTCAGGGTACTATGAACAGCTTTCGGGGCACCTTTTGAAAAGCTCCCAGCATTTCCAGAGTCATTTTAACCTCTATTACCTCCTGGTAAGTTTAGGTCTGGCTTGATATGATGGGACATTGGGGGCAACTTTTTGTGTATCCCCATGGCAACTGACACAGTCAATTCTTCCTTCCTTCCTTCCTTCCTTCCTTCCTTCCTTCCTTCCTTTCTTTCTTTCTTTTTTTAACTTTTTAAAAAGTTTATTTATTTTGAGAAAGAGACAGTGCAAGTTGGGGGGGGACGGTGAGCAGAGAGAGGGAGAGAGAGAGAGAGAGAGAAAGAGAGAGAGAGAATCCTAAGCAGACTCCATGCTATTGGCAGAGTCCAATGCGGGGCTTGAACTCATGAATCATGAGATCCTGACCTGAGCTGAAACCAAGAATTGGATGCTTAACTGACTGAGCCAACCAGGTGCCCCAATTCTTTTTTCTTTTCTTTTCTTTTCTTTTCTTTTCTTTTCTTTTCTTTTCTTTTCCTTCCTTTTCTTTCTTTCTTTCTTTCTTTCTTTCTTTCTTTCTTTCTTTCTTTTACAGTCAATTCTTATGAAATATTTCTTGTGTAAGTGAATTGCTCCTCTGAGGTGGTAAAGGTCACTTTGCAAATGTCTTAGACTTGAAAACAGAGTGAAGAGAAGCAGCAGCTGACCTGTTTGGGGAGCGTACTTTACAGGTATTCCTGCTGCCTTTTCTTGGGCACTGTTATGTTTAGCCCTGGTACTCCTGGTGCCTGTCATTCCAAATGCTCTGTTGATCCACGAACAAATGTAATTCTTGCTGGGCCTTCCTAGGAGGACAGGGCACTGCTTCTGGAGACAGCTCTCACCTCCTGTGCTGTCTCAGTATTGGGAGCAAATAACATTTCCAAAAATCACCAGCCAGAACTAAGAGAGAGCTTTGCTCTGATCCAGTACAAGCCCCATTTTGTGTTAACTGACAGCAGCCTTGGCATGGGTGAATGAATCTCAGCAACTTCCAGCAGACTGAGTGCTGGAGTTCAAACAGCTTGTAACTGTCAGATAAAAAACAAAATGGCTTTAAGAGAATATGGGATGTATTAACAGTTACGCTGTCTTTTGGAATAGGAATGACATCTGTTTGTATTAAATCAGCTATTCCAGTTAAGCATAGATCAATGACTCTATGGTGAGAATTAGTGAGAAGTGACTTTTGACTTAATTAGGACCAACTGATTCTAATTAAGTCAAAAGATTTTAGGGGCACAATACAGAACAGTGTAGGATCCTAGAGAAGTTGAATGAAAACTTTTTGTACTCATGTTTAAAACAGTGCTACTTTGGGGTGCCTGGGTGGCTCAGCCGGTTAAGCATCTGACTTCGGCTCAGGTCATGATCTCGCAGTTTGTGAGTTCAAGTCCCGCGTCGGGCTCTGTGCTGATGTCCTGGAGTCTGCTTCAGATTCTGTGTCTCCCCCTGTCTCTTCCCCTCCCATGCTCATGTTCGGTCTCTCTCTGACTGTCAACAATAAATAAACGTTAAAAACTTTTTTTAAATTTCTACTTCTAGTGTTAGAGAGTATCTTGTTGGTTGAAAACAAAAAAACCTACTCTCAAAGACACTTATTGTACAGAGGCAAAGAAGCATCACATGGGCATGTATTTAATATAATAATGCAGTACAAACTGAGCAGAGGTTTTGAGAATACTCTTGGGTGTGATGAGAGTTCCTCCAGAGTTCTGGCAGGTGGCAGGGTCTCAAAGAATTGGTTTGAGAAGAGGCAGGATTCTGGCAAACCACACAGATATACATTATGTTATGACCCCATCATTTAAATGCATATTAAACTAGCCAGGAAAAGAATCTTCTTCCCAGCTCTGTTACCACAAGATTGGACCTAATAAAATGATAGTGTATACCTGGAAAGGATTTTACAGCACATGTGTGAGGTCTCTTTCTGTTCTCTCTGTTGTGTTGTTGCTATGCTCTGAACCTGCTGAGGTAGGGCCCAGGGACTAGGTGAGAGTGGTCACAGAAGAGAGGCCCCTGGGCTGGTGTTCACATGCTGATGCCAGAAGATAGTCAGAGTCCCCTCCAAAGTGTGGATTTGGTTGGGGTAGAGAGGGGAGTTGACATTTTCAGAAAATCATCTTCAAGAGTATGTGAACCAGTTGGGAATCTTCGTCTCTGCAGATTTCCTTAGAGAGATTGTCCCCTCTTTGTATCCTTGGTCAGCATGGGTAACAACCTGGCAGAGGTAAGAGTCTAGGTAGCAGTTCCCGGGGTCTGCAGGCTGTGGTTCCACACCCCCCAGAGAGCTCTTGTGCTTTCTTTTCAGTGTATTTGGAAGGCTCCTACCTCTAGGAGACTTCAGACATTGTATCTCTTGGGTGAGATAAAAAATTTTTTGTGTCTCTGTTAATTGACCTGACTGGATTCGGATGACATGTTTGTTTAAAATGTGGGGCTGATGGAGACCCAGGCAGGCAGGTCCCCCCTCTCCCTAGCCTTTTGTAGTGCCCCTGGGGCTCAGGACTGTGCCTACAGCCTGCTCACTGGCTGCATGCTGCTGTTTTGCAGAGGGTCTGAGCTGCATGAATCAGAATCACGGCTGTGGTCACATCTGCAAGGAGGCCCCGAAGGGCAGTGTCGCCTGTGAGTGCAGGCCAGGTTTTGAGCTGGCCAAGAATCAGAGAGACTGCATCCGTAAGTACAGACTGGCACACGCCTGTGCTGGGAACCATCCTACTCCAGCCCTACTGGAGACCTACTTGTCTTCTGCAGCCCAGGATCAGAAATGCCACCTCATGGTGGAGCAATCACATCAGGAAAGGCAGCCATCTTAAGATACTGACCTTCACTGAGGACTAAGTTTGCTGCGCAAGGGTAGTCTCTGATAGGGAAAGGAAATGATACTTTTTAAGGGAACCAATCAGAATGAAATAAAATTTGGGAGTGAGGACTGTGAATGTTGGGGGCCAGTCTCCCTGTTCCCACAGAATGAAACCAAATGTTGTCATCTGGCAATCACAGCTCTTTGCTACCTGGTCCTGCTTCTTGTACAAGCCACATCCACCTCCTTTTCCCAAACACCGGCCTGTTTGCCTGCTGGAGAACAGCCCATGTTCTTTCATGCCTCCAAGCCTTCTCCAAGCCCTCCTCCTCACCTGGCTTGGTGAATTCTCACTCAATTTTTAATATTCTGCCTAACGCCTAATAATGATAAGGATAATAGCTACTTTTGGGGAACATTTACTGTGTGCAAAGTCTTGTCCAAAGATGTACCAATTCCATTGAATTCTTAATATCACCACCCTATGAGCTAAGTATTATTATCCTCATTTTTAGTTGAGAAAATTATGGAGGAGGTAAAGCAACAAGGTCACACAGGGAGCACATGGCCAATTAGGATTCGGGTGTCAATCTAGCTCGAAGGCTCTTTAGCACTTTGCTAGACTTCCCCAGAAGCCCTGACAGACTGGGCAGTCACTTTGTATTTTGGCTCCCACAGCACTGTTGATTCCTCAATTATAGCACGTGACACCAGGCTTGAATTGTGTATTTATGTGTCTGTCTCCCTAGCTGTGAGCCCCCACAGTCAGGGACCTTGTCTTATTTTTGCTTCTTAGTCTTCCCCTGGTGCCTACCACAGGATGTGCTCACTACACATTTATTTATGAATGGATGGATCAATGGTGTACCCAGTCTGGACACAGCTGCCATACAACGATGAAACACAATAATGAAACTCCAACTGGTGATAGGGAACAACCTGCCATTAAAGGTGTTCCCAAACCACTATCTATGCCAGAGGAGACGGATGGTTTTCCTTTAGCAACTCTTCCCAAAGCCATGGACTTTCTATAATTCCCCTGCCGTTTGCGGAGGATGGTTTACAGTGAGTCGACCTGAGTGGTTAAGAGATGAGGAGGTAGTTTCTCTGGTGAGAGACTTTTCCCATTGTCTCCATCACAAAGCAGAGTGCAGCTCTGAAGCCTGCCAAACCAGGGCTGGTGCCACCACCAGAAATAGATTCTGACAGACTCTTAGGACTCCTAAAAGTGGAGGCTGTCCCTGCAAGCTTCTAGTGGGCTGAACCAAGTGGCTCCACTAGGTGCCTTCACAAGGAGGACCCATGTCTCTGGAGGAGACTCACCTGTGGAGTGAGACTCTTTGGCAGTTCAGTTTTTCAGGGGCTAGTAGAATACCTGGAATTTAAATTTTACAATATTCTTGAGATGTCACTTCCTCAAAAATTATTATAGTTACATTTGAAGAAAGAACAAAAAGAAAAACAGAAGCATTCCACCACATAACCAGCTGTTTCACTGTTTTTGTTTGTTTGTTTTTTGCTCTTCCCTCATGTCCCTTCACTTTTTCCATATTCCCATTTAGTTGTTCTCAGACATACTCAATTTTTACACCACTGTGACCACAGAACAGTTTCTTTCTCACGTCACAAATATGTATTTCGTTCTTTCACATTGGAAACATTACAAATGCTTATGTAAGAATTTCAACAGCCCTAAGTGTGTAAAGAAAATCTATAACCTTCCCTTTCCCATTTCTCTTGCCAGAGGTAACCACGGTTCAGTTTGATGATAGATCATTTTGAGTTGGCTTTTTTTTTTTTGGCTTATCATCAGTGAGTTCATACACAGTCTTCGTAAGCGTTGGTTAATGTTGCATTAAATGTGTGCAGTCATCATTTCCTCTACATTCCCTCCCTTCTAAGTAATCTAGATAGAATCTGATGAGAGAAATTCTAACGTATTTGTACAAATAAGTATTATCTGTTTCTTCCAGAGTAAAGTGCTAGAACATTTTCTAAAGCCCCAGTATAGCTGTATTAACATGCAAACTTCTCCTGATAGAACAAAGCAGTAGTCTAGAATCTTTTGGCATAATTCCCCTGGAATAGTGATAATCTCTCTTACCTTCCTGTTGCCATTTTCCTGTATAACTGCTCAAATCTGTCATTCAGCATTTCTTTTTTTTTAATGTTTTTTTAAGTTTATTTATTTATTTTGAGAGAGAGAAAGAGAGCAGGGGAGGGGCAGAGAGAAAGGGAAAGAGAGAGAATCTCCAGTGGGCTCTGCACTGACAATGCAGACCCCGATGTGGGTCTCGAACTCACGAACTGTGAGATTGTGACCTGAGCTGAAATCAAGAGTCAAGATGCTTAACCTACTGAGCCACCCAGGTGCCCCAGCATTTCTTGAATTCATACTGTGACTATCTGTTTACGTAGACAGCGTCTGGCTCTGAGTCAGGGTTACTTCTTTTATGTGCTGTGCCTAGCACACAGTAGGTGTTCAAAACTTGCTGAATGACAAGCAGAGATCTTCTGAAGCAAACCCATCCCTGGTTGTGGAAAAGTCAGTGCTCAGTGTGTTGCTTGGGTTTCCTCTTAGTGACCTGTAACCATGGGAATGGTGGGTGCCAGCACTCCTGTGAGGACACCACCGAAGGCCCGGAGTGCAGCTGCCACCCAGGGTACAAGATGCACACAGATGGAAGGAGCTGCCTCGGTGAGTGACCCCTACACTTGGTGAGGGTCTGCCCCAGCCTGCCCACCCCTAACCCCAAAACTGAACCTAACTGTTAATGGTGTTTAGCACCAGATTCAGGGTATTTCCAGAGCATTTGCCTCCAGATGGGTTCTGTGATGCTTTACATGTGGTGGTGGGAGTAGTCTAGTCCTGGGAGGGTGTCCCCTCTCTCCCTGTGCCACCATGGAAAGCCCTTTCTCTTCTCCTAGACTAGGGGGGCTCCTGAAGATGGTACTCTGGAGACTGGGACAATACATCCTAAAGGTCCAGGGCGACATGAAGTTAAAGCTAGCCATTTGTGATGACACAGTGGCCCTTATGGTCAGCAGAAGCCCATGTTGCCTATTTCTGTCAGGATGCTATCCTGTACTTCATGGTCCGTCCTTTGCTAGCTCCATTTTAGAGGTTCCCAGGCCCCAGGTTCTTTTTGTCCTGGACTGAGGGTACTGGAGTGAATCTGAAGCTTACATTCCCTAGTGTCTCTTTGGTCACTGCAATATGCTTCAAAAATCTTTTCCATATTTAATGTTTACTAAGGCTCCGCGGCCATTCAACATACTGTGTTTCCCGCAGAGCCTCTTTACAACACATTTTTATTGAGGGAACAGAGTGGCACATCTTACATTGTTCTCGTGTCTGGGGTTTCGGCAGAAGGGGTTGTGCAGGGGATGAATAATCTGATTCATTCAGTCTGAGAACTGTGCTGTTTTGCGTCTCTTATAGAGCAAGAGGACGCTGCCCTGGAGGTGACAGAGAGCAATGCCACATCAGTGGTGGACAGTGATAAACGGGTGAAACGGCGGCTGCTCATGGGTAGGCACTGCCCCCTCTTCCTTGGCCACTGTCCTGTCCCTTTCCCTCCTTAACTTATTACATCAGGCCTGAACCTGGGCCTAACTTATTACATCAGGGCCCCTACACCCTCAGACCAGCTGGACCTGGGTCAGCAGCTCCTGTCAAGCCACATTGTGTCTGTTCTTCACCCACTGCTGTTACTTAGTCACCATCCAAGGACTCTAGAATTGTGGGAAGGGCACCGGCCCAGCAATCAGAACGAGCAAGTTAGCCTCCTAGTGCTGCCCCCAACTGGCTGTGAGACTCGGTCTCCTGGTCTTTCTTTGAAACGGATATAATAAAACCTACCTCTTAGGGTTATCAGGAAGCTCAGTTATGATAATAATATGCAAAAGTGGCCATAGTCCAATGCCTGGGACTTAGTGGGTGGTCAGTGGATGTCAGTTCCTGTCCTTCTGAGTAACTGACCAGGGAGGCACTTTGGGCAGGCAGCCCCTAGCTTAGCATGGTGATTTGTCTGGGTTTTTGTCAGCCGAGCCATCTTCTCTCTGACTTCAGCCCATGTTAATGGCAAAAGAGATGAATGGAGAAGAGTGGCACTTGGCTGTGGGATATAAGAAGGTCTGCCAGCAGATCTGCCAGCGGAGCTGGAGACGGGAACAGAAGTAGAGGCAGTGGCTGTGTGGGTGGCAATCAGATCCTCTGGCACATTATTATTCTGGAGAAAGCTTGGCTCGACCTAAACAAAACCAGTTTTTTGGTAGCTTCTATATTTAACAGGTAATATATTGAGCAGACATTGGCCACCAGGCAGGTGACATTTCTGAGCTCTTTTCTACCCTATTAAAATGATTTTTAATTGCGTTAAACTAAAATACTGCATACGAGTAGTATAAAAAACCTTAAAAACTTTAATCAGTGCTATTAGGCATGTAATGAAATACATCATTTCCTTGCCTCAAAACTTCCCTTTCCCTCATCCCATTTGACAAAGGCAACAATTTTCATTTCTCCTAGTTGTTTCTTCTTCTAACTTGCCCTCCACCATATTTCTGAAAAGTATATATAGTTATTTCTCTTTTTCCCATGTATATTGTGATATTATACACTTCTTTCTTTTTTTTTTTAACATTTATTTATTTTTGAGACAGAGAGAGACAGAGCATGAACGGGGGAGGGGCAGAGAGAGAGGGAGACACAGAATTGGAAGCAGGCTCCAGGCTCTGAGCTATCAGCCCAGAGCCTGACGCGGGGCTCGAACTCACGGACCGTGAGATCATGACCTGAACTGAAGTCGGACGCTTAACCAACTGAGCCACCCAGGCGCCCCCACTTATTTCTTGATGTGTCAGTTTTAGATATTTACTTTGACTTCCTATTCCAGGACACAACAAGTTTTAGCTCTCTTCTGCCCTCTCCCCTAATGCATACACTCCCTCTCCCATACCCTTAATGTGGTTTTATCACTATTTAAATCAATATTATGTATTTACATCATTATGATTATGAATATCTAAATATGATTCACCTGAACCACGTAATGTGCTATGATTATTATTTTCTCTGCTTAGTTTTCTAAGTACCTCTTAGCAGTTCTTTTGCAAATTTCAGGCAGAGTTCTAAAACCCTTTCAATGTGTTCAAATACAACAATTGTCTTATCAATTCCATTTTCTTCTTTTTATTTTATTTTATTTTATTTTATTTTTTTTCAGTATATGAAATGTATTGTCAAATTGGTTTCCATACAACACCTTCAGGCGCCTGAGTGGCTCAACCAGTTAAGCTTCTGACTCTTGATTTCAGCTCAGGTCCTGATCTTGCGGTTTGTGAGATCGAGCCCCACGTTGGGCTCTGTGCTGATGGAGCAGAGCCTACTTGGGATTCTCTCTCTCCCTCTGTCTCTGCCCCTTCCCTGCTCAAAATAAATAAATAAACATTAAAAAAATGTTTTTAAAGTGTCTTATGAGGCTTCCCTGCCGTAGAGGGGCCTGATTCTTCAGGCTGGCTGTACACTTCTCCTCTGGGTCTTCCCATTAGCACCAGCCTGGGAATGCCCTTCACCATGCTCCTGTGTCAGTAGACCTCATGTCTTCTCTTTTGTTAGTTTACACGGGTAGGTATAGGTTTTTAAAAGCCTTCCACGCCTGAGAATGCCTTTCTACTCTCCTTTTATTGAGAATTTAGCTCAGTATAGAATTCCGAGTTGTGAGTAGTGAGTGCTCTATTTTTTTCAGGCATTCAGTGTTGTTTTAAGAAATCTAAAGTCATTTTTATTTTTGATCCTTTGAATGGAATCTATGAAAGCTTCTGTCTGGATGTTTTTAGGGTCTTATCCTTGTCCCTGTTGATGTGAAATTTCACAATAATGACCATCACTATGGGACTTTTCCCACCTGTTATGCTGAAGGCCACTCAGTTGGCCTTTTCAATATGGATATTTGAGTCCTTTAGTTCTGAGACAGTTCCTTATATTTTTTCTTTGATAATTTTCTTCACTCCATATTCTCTGTTCTTTCTCTCTGGAACTTGTGTTAGTTGGCTGTTTAACTCCTCTAATTTTCTTCTCTTTTCTTAAATTTTTGTTCTATTTCTAGGAGATTTTCCATTTTTTTCTTCTAATCCTCTTCAGGATTTCTTTTTAAATTTCTGTTTTCATACTGTAATTTTTCAAGAATTTTACTTTGGTCTTTTGTTGTAGGTACATATTCATGTTTCATGAATGCTTTTCTTTTAAAAAAATTTTTTTTTCAACGTTTATTTATTTTTGGGACAGAGAGAGACAGAGCATGAACGGGGGAGGGGCAGAGAGAGAGGGAGACACAGAATCGGGAACAGGCTCCAGGCTCTGAGCCATCAGCCCAGAGCCTGACACGGGGCTCGAACTCACGGACCGCGAGATGGTGACCTGGCTGAAGTCGGACGCTTAACCGACTGCGCCACCCAGGCGCCCCTCATGAATGCTTTTCTTATCTCTCTGAGGAAATTAATTACAAGATTTTCAAAACTTTTATTTTTTTTCCCCTGTATTAGCTTTGTTTCTTCCAAGTTCCCTCTTCTTTGTTTGTTTGATTTGGTGCATTTGTTTCATATTAAAGGCCTTCTTGAACTGTCTGGTGATTCTAGGTTGAGTTTTCATATTTAATAGTGAAATACTAAAAAGCCAATTGGATATTCTATCAGTTGGTAGGCTTTATACTTGGATGACTAGGCAGTGATTTAGCCATTTCATCTGGAGATCTTCAAATGCTAATATCTATACGTCTTTTCACTTGGGCAGGCCAGTTCAGTCTCCTGCCAAGCAGACATAGTCTTGCCTGTCAGTGTTCCCAGAGCTGGGATGATGGTGGTGGTGGTAAGACTTTGAGATCTCTCTTTTCAGGGTATAGATTTTTACCTAACAGTGTCTCTTCCTCCCTCTCTGTTATTCCTGGTACCCTGGAGCCCAGTACCTCTCTGGTCCCACTTCTCCAGAGGATAAATCTCTCTGTTGTAGCCCGAATAGGGAAGGGGAGTCACCTGGCTGTGAAATTTAGGAGGGGATCTGAGGGTTTATCTGTTTCTTTCACAGACTTATAATCAATCTTCCTATTTTTAACTCCTTCCTCACCTCTGCCTCTAGAGTAACTTCGTATCTCCAATTCCCAGGCCTTTCTGGGTTTTGTGGCTCATATGAGCTTACCACCTGTTGGCACCCCCTCTACAGACCACTAGGGTTTAACTTTCTGCTGTGCCCATTACTGCTCCTCCACTGATATGCCACTTCCAGGATATTTATATTGTCTTGGCTTCCATTTTCTTTGTCCTTAAGGATTTGTACTTTAAAAAATTTTTAATTTCAGTATAGTTAACATATAGTGTAATATTAGTTTCAGGTGTACAATATAGTGATTTGGCACTTACATACAACACCTGGTGCCCGTCACAAGTGCACTCCTTAATCCCCATCCCCTGTTTCACCTATCCACCCACCTACCTCTCCTCTGGTTACCATCCATTGTTCTCTGTAGTTAGGAATCTGTTTTTTGGTTTCTCTCTCTCTTTTTGTCCTTTGCTCATTTGTTTTCTTTCTTAAATTCCACATATGAGTGAACTCATATGGTATTTGTCTTTCTCTGACATATTTAGCTTAGCATGAAAAAAATTTTTAAGTGTCTTCGGAGTATAGAGTATTGTAACTCCATCTGTGTTGTTGCAAATGGCAGGATTTAATTCTTTTTTATGGCTGAATAATATTCCAGTGTGTGTGTGTGTGTGTGTGTGTGTGTGTGTGTGTGTGTATCATGTTTTCTTTATCCATTCATTCATCAACCGATGGACACTTGGGCTGTTTCCATAATTTGGCTATTGTAAATAATGCTGCCAGAAACATGGGGGTGTATGTGTCCCATTGAACTAGTATTTTTGTATTTTTTGGGTAAATATCCACTAGTGTGGTTACTGGATTGTAGGGGAGTTCTATTTTTAACTTTTAGAGGAATCTCCATACTCTTTTACACCATTTTTTAAGGATTTATACTTTATTATTTTTTGTTTGTTGTGTGTATGTGTGTGTGTGTGTGTGAGAGAGAGAGAGACAGAGACAGAGACAGAGACAGGGAGAATTCCAAGCAGGCTTCTCACTGACAGTGCAGAGCCCAACACCAGGCTCTTTTCAGGGCTTGATCTCACCACTGCAAGACCACAACTCAAGCTGATATTGAGAGTTGGGTGCTTAACCAGCTGAGCCAGCCTGGTGCCCCAAGGATTTATACTTGAAAAAAATCTATTTACTCTCATGTTAGGTTTTGAGAGGAAACAGATATACCTATTCTACTGTCCTATTTAATTAGAACTAAGCTTCTCCCCCCAAGGCTCTACAGTGAGGTAGCTATGGAAGTAAAAGCAGTAAGTGAAACTAGAAGGACATTTGCTTGTTGTTCCTCATCTCTTTAGTTGTGACTTAACAACTTTGGCTGATTTCTTCATGTACTTCTGACAGGTCTTTCTCCTTTCATCGAAAGGTAAACTTCTAATCTGAGTTAATTGGCAGTTGCAGGGATGAAGTCCAATGACTTCCCTTCTGCAGCAAGGGAATAGTTGGGGTAGGGGAAGCTTGCCCTCTCTTGCTTCTCCTATTACTTATATTGAAGGGAGAGGGTTCAGGATTGAGGAAGGGACATCCCCCTTTGCCCTGTTCTGCATTCACATCTAGCTTGCCAGATGTAGCCATGCTTAGCAGGTCACTGGCTGTGAATCAATAGGAAATTTTAGTGGCTTCAAATCTGCCAGTGGGGGATTGGGAAGGCTCAGCAAGTTGGAGAGAGAGACATTGTTAGCCTTGTATCAAGCTTCTTTGGGAGATGTCACTTATTTAGACGGGAGAGAGGAGCTGCACTTGCTGTCTCTTTAGCTCACCTGCAGGTGGTAGAGACTTGGGATACAACTGTGAGTACCCCACCATGCTTCTTGGATTTCATGAACTTTCCCAGTTATTAATACTGCAGCGATATCCTTTCCTCCCAGCTGTATCAGCATTTCTTTAGCAAGCTAACTGTCTTTTTCTTACCTCCTTGTCAGAAACGTGTGCTGTCAACAATGGAGGCTGCGATCGCACCTGTAAGGATACTTCAACAGGTGTTCATTGCAGTTGTCCCGTTGGATTCACCCTCCAGTTGGATGGGAAGACTTGTAAAGGTAGCCTGTGCCTCTCCATGCTGCTAATGTATGGGGATGAAGGAAACTCTTCCCCTCCATATCTCCTGAGTGATTCCGGATTTGCTTATGATTCATATTGATCGAAGCTTTTCTTCCCTGGACTAGTGGAAGGTTATAATTGAGTAAGCTTAATTAGAACCAACTTAATTACACTAACTATTGAGAAGGTCAGCTTCAGCAAGCATCAGATGACCCATTTCAGGTAGGGCCTTATTAGAAAAAGGTGGAAGCTCAAGAAAACATTCATTTGCAGGTGATAATATCAACATCTTATAAATAACAATCTAGAGACTATTTATAAATAACAGCCAAGATTATTATCCAGAGAACATAATGAATAACTATAAAATTAGCTTTTACTAATGAATAGATACCTCAGTGACCTGCTAGCATTTCATGGGCAAAAGTACAAAGGCTTAGTTCTTTAACATGATAAAAAGTAGACAACCAGTTACCAGATGAAACTGAGAGAAGATAAGATTAATTTGAGTATCAGGAATCATTTAAAAGCATTGAGACTACTTGATTGTTGTGTAATTTGCCAAAGCAAATGTTCTAATTCCTTATAAACTGAAGCATTAAACTGGAATGGAAAGTATGCACAAGGGAGCCATCTTATCTTGAGAGAGCAGGGCAAGAATGAAACTATAATAGGACATCACCATTCTTTCCCATAATATGTGTCCTTAATTCTAGTCCAGGGTAGCACAAGTCAGAGTTCTCAAGGGGACAAGACACTTGTCTTTCCAAATCAGTTAAGCCAGACTAGAAAACATGTGTAAGATTAAAAACATCAGCAAACATCCTTAAACGCTTTTATGGGTCTGTTTTTGTTTCAGAGAGTAATGAAGCACGCACACAATAGCACTTCAGGGATTTGTGGAAAACCAGGCAAGTATCGCTCTCTGATTTGCCGATGCTTACCTGTTACAGATATTGATGAGTGCCAGACCCGCAATGGAGGTTGCGATCATTTCTGCAAAAACACCGTGGGCAGTTTTGACTGCAGCTGCAGAAAGGGATTTAAATTATTAACAGATGAGAAGTCTTGCCAAGGTATGTGCTGAAACATAGCTGTGCTGTGCAATGCCCGCTGGTTGGAGCAGAGAAGACGAAACCCCACTTTGGCAGAGACTGGCTCATTGGGCTTCTTGATGGAGTCATTAATCCAACCTCCAGTCCATGCTTCACTTATTTCATCTGTTGGTAGAGTAAAAACACCAATGTAGCTCACAAGTATTAACGATTAGAGAACACCTTAAAGAATCCATCTGGTGTGATTACAGCAGAGCTGGCTGCTAGAAATGGAATGGATCACAAAGTGTAAACAGGGTTGCATTAGGGTGTTGAGATTATGAAGAATTTTTCTTTTCTAAAAATTTCCTTTAATTTTGAGGATTTTGTAATAAAACTTGGTGGAAAAAGTATGTAGATTGAGTTAACATACCTTACCTTTTCCTAGCGAAAAGTTGGGGTCAACCCATAATCAAGGTCATGTACCAGTTGATCTCTTCCTTATAGCCCTTGTTTTAATGACCAGCCTTTGGTGCTTGGGGAGAGGGATGGTGGAGAGGGAAGGGGAATTGAGTGGAGGCAAGGCTGGTGGGTCCTCGGGCAGGATTGTAGACCCCCTCTTACATGCTTTCCTCCCACACAAGAGGTGTGGTAAGGGAGCATCTTTGGGGAGCAGTTGTTGATATTAATAACTCTTATGGATGGGAGTAAGCTTTGTTGGGTGAGAAGCATCATATCTAGTTTCAGATGAGCACCTTTTATGCCCTATGGATATATAGGAAGCAGCTTTCAGGAAAGATGTGCTGTCATGTATTCTTGTTCCATTTCTGGAAATAAGAACAGCCTAACTTATTTTGTTAGAAATCCCAGAATTAAAATCAGAAAATAATATCTGATTTCACTTTAGGTAATAAAAATGGAACATTACCTTCTTTTAGCCTTATGGTATGAATTAGGTTTCTCTCTTGGCTTTTTTTTTTTTCCTCCTAATACATAATTTGTCAGGCAGTTCAAGTATAGCCCCCTTTAAATTCAGCAAGATCGTTCTAGATGAGTATTGCATGGCTTTCTTCTATTTGACTTGGAAAGCAAATTTGATGTTGCACATAATGTTTCCTAATGTATAGGGCAAGAAATACTGTTTAAGCTGTGTAAACACATTAAAAAGGAATTAGAAAAGTGATCTCATTATTTTTGGCAAAGCAACAGCCCATCATGCGCAGCCAAAGCCAGCTACTGAACAAGTCCACATTCCCAACAACTGGTTGATGTTAATCACAGAATTCAGAGAGTGACATCAATTACTAGGGAAGAAATGGACTTTTTTCCTATTTTTCACTGATCAGAACAAATATTTTCACAGAACAAATTTACTGAGGAAATTGCCAAGATTTCTGGGAAAAGCAAATGATGAAGAGATTTTGTAAGAATTTGCCCTTTCTAATTTCATTTTTTCATTCCTCCAGTTCCTTCCAAATGTTTGGTTTTTATTAACATAGTTTCTTGTGGCACATTTGGTGTTGAAAAAGAGATCTAGCTCTGGGCTAATTGGCTTCCACTGAGTTCTGTACTGGTCCTGGTTTATCCATTTGGAGACACAAGTCATAACTCTATTTAAAAAAAACCCTCCAAAGAGTTGAGGAAATGAAGCACTGAAATTCTAGTCTACAGGAAAGATGTGAAGACCAGACCAGGGAAGAAGAGATGATTAAATCGACAAAGGCAGCCTCCTGAGGCTAGTTTCCAGGATCTCAGCTGAAGCCAGCAATGCCTCCACATTGAACCAGGACAGGAGGGGCCTTGTGGGGCTGAACCATGGCAGAAGAACAAAGCCAAGGGATTGGCCAAGAGGATCCAGTTTGGAGCTTAAACACCAAATTTTCATGTCTGCAATAGAAACTCACTGAGGATGTTTGTGTTCATGCATTCTTTTAGTGCAGAGGACATTAAAACCGAGGATAAATTGGACTCCTGGGGCCAGAAGACTAATTCTGGAAAGACAGGAACCAGATTTATCTCCAACCCAGCTGTTTTCTCCTTTCAATTTGCTAGAGCTTATATAATTAGTACTGCTGTTTTACCAATAGTAATATAACAACAATAATGTGTGGGTTGCACCTTATAGTTTACAAACCCTTTTAAGGTATGCTGTCTCATTTAGCTTCATTTAAATATTTTAAATTACTCAGCTCTGCAAATAGGCATGTGAGAAAGACCAACTGAGCTTAAAGACAAGTGCAATTTGCAACAGAATTTGGAAATAAGGATTCTGGTTGTGAGTGTACTTATTATAGGCTGCCCAACATTGTCTAAACACAAGTGAGCAAGAGAACTGATACTTTTAAAATTCTGTTTATGTTGTTTTTGTTGTCAGTCAATAGGTGGAATTACAAATGCTCTTTCCACTCATCCCTCAGAGTTGGTTTCAGCTCCCCTCTCCCTTTGACAATTACAGATGTGGATGAATGCTCTTTGGATAGGACCTGTGACCACAGCTGCATCAACCACCCTGGCACATTTGCATGTGCTTGCAACAGAGGGTACACCCTCTATGGCTTCACCCACTGTGGAGGTGAGTAGAATGTCCCTCTAGAGTCAGGTGAACCTGGGCCTGCAGGGGAGGCCTAGCTCCCAAGGTTTCTCCAGATCAGGGTCAATTTTCCTATATTGGGGAGTGAATGGGATGGTTTAGTCCCTGTATAGCCGTAGTGACTTCATCAACTCAAGGGAAACATCTGCTAAGGGAAATCTATCACACTGATCCCTTTAACGTGTTGAGTGTGAAATGGAGCAGAGAGAAGAAGTGAGCTTATCAACTGTGAATTCTTTGTTGACTTTATTGACATAGTTGTATTCAGTGGAAGGGTCTCTCAGGAGCTGATATCCTGTCTGTTGGAACTTCCCAGTGGATAGGAAAGTCACAGTCCTCAGAGAGGGCACCAACCAATTCCACAGCCTTGCTGTGCACAGGAACTAGCTGAAAAGCCTTTTTAAAGCTTGGAGCTGGTCTTTGGACAGGTCTTTGAGCTGGGAGTGGGACCGTCGACTTGATCTCTCTGTGCTGTGCCCATGTAGCAGCATGTTCTGATGTCATTTGTCCTTATTCTCATGTAGACTATGGCATAAATAAGATTTGACATCAAATGACTCCCCCCCACAATTCTGAATGACTTGGGCTTCTTAAAGGTATTACTGAGTATCCGAATATTTGGGAACTACTGGCCTAAATACTTCCTGCCCAATCCTTGTGTTCTATACATAATAAGAATGGAGCGTAGTGGGATTTGGTATAGATAGTATTGTCTCTCTTCTTTTCGATACATCCTTGGCATGGCTAAAAATGTACTTTTCCAGTCCACCAAGAATATATTCAAGAAAATATTCCCTGAATATGGATGTGTGTCTGGGTTTTTGATGGACCACCTTCCAACCTAGACTCAGTCTCAGGTTGATGGGAATTAGTGCAAGTCATTTTCCTTTTCTATATTCCACCTACTGAATATGAACTGTCAAGTGAAGAATCCTAATTCTATCTCCCTTGGTATGTAGCCCAGGAGGATGGGCTATGCAGTGCTTGAGCTTGGACATCTGAAAGTAGAGTGTGCCCCCGTTCTGAGTATCCTGAATGGGGGAAATGTTTGGTCAAGAACGGAACTTGAGACCATCCTGGCGAGGCCTATGCCAGGAAATCCACTGAGTGGGGAGTGGGGTCTGCTGGTGCCAGGTGCACATCCTGAAGGCAGTTAGCACCTTCCCTTTGTTTAGTGAGTTCAACCATGTGACTTCCTCAAGGGAGGGACAGCTCCAGCCCGGTCATCCATGGGCTGCTGTGACAGGAGAGTGTTTTGTTCCACAGACACCAACGAGTGCAGCGTCAACAATGGAGGCTGTCAGCAGGTCTGTGTGAACACTGTGGGCAGCTATGAATGCCGATGCCACTCTGCATACAAGCTCCACTGGAATAAAAAAGACTGTGTGGGTAAGGGGTACCGAGGCTCACAGTCAGCGGGCTCACACTGCCACTGGCAGCTCTCTCCCATGTCCAACTGGGCCCGGAGTGCACTTGACCATCCCTTCACTGATTCTTCTCCCCTCAGCAGCAGCAGCCATTCTTTAAATTGTTCAAAAACAGGAGATACTTTACAGGCTCTTTGGTGTTTCCTTCTGTGCTTCTGTGTAGGTTGGAGCACTTCTGTTTTTCTGGTTGTTTTTCTGCATGGAAAAAAATAGCATACAAATAGCTTCCTTACCTTGGAGGGACATGGCGCCCTGTGTCTTGTATTCTGTGCTGGGTATCAGTTCCACCTTCTTTTCTTGGGGCCTTGGATGTCTGGAACTCAGCTGCCTTTATCATGCCTGGAAGTGTCCTTCTCTTTCTATAAGTGTCTGCTTTTTGTCCTGTCTAGAAGTGAAGGGGGTCCTGCCCACTAGTGTATCACCCCATGTGTCCCTGCATTGCGGTAGGAGTGGTGGAGGAGACAGATGCTTCCTCAGATGTCACTCTGGCATTCACCTCTCTTCAGGTGAGTGGGTCTCAGTCCCTGGGGCAAGTCCTCATGCCAGAACCAGGCCTTCCTGGCCTTTAGGTGTTAAACACCCTCAAAGGATTTCCAGGTGTTTGACCAGCTGCCCCCTGACCACCAGAGGCCCATGCCTTGACACCCATATGCTGAGCATTTGTCTAGTGGTCCACGTGGAATGGGAGGTGGGGGGTGATTTTAGCTCCTACCAGGAGAGACCGTAACCTTGCTTTCATGTTGACAACCCACATTCTGTCTGTCAGGACTGCAAGAGGCCTACTCTGTCACCTGCGGCTCTTCCTCTTCTCTCAGGAGCAAACAGCAAAAATCCAATGACTCTGCTTTCGGGGGTAATTACCAAATCTGCGTGTTCTCTCTGGGGTTCACTGTGTTAAATGGGCTTCATTCTTGAGGTGCAGTTCTGGGCGTTGGCTTTATTTTCTTTTCTCTTAATCTCCTCATTGCTGTGAGTGCGTTACAGGATGTTCTTGCCCACAGCCTTGGTGCCTGAAAACTGACTCACTGTGTAACAAATACTTACTGACTGTCCACCGTGTACTAGGATGCTCTGTGTTCAGCCCTGGTGGGTTGTCATCTTGGGCAGAGGTGCACAGAACTCTGAGATCTGGAGGTTCGGGTCTCTCAAACTCCCTGTACCCCAGAGCACCTCAAAGGCCCAGAAGGCAATGTGTGCCTGGAGCACATGGAGTTGGTAGAGATAGACATGGGCATGACGGAGCGCAAGGATTCTCTCCAGAGAAAAAGGCCTGAACACTTTCTCGTTTGTCAAAAGACAAAGAATGAAATTTAAAGCTTTTAAGTAGCCTTGTCCTCCTCGATTTAGATATCTCTATGATTATGTCATGAGAATATCTGAATGAGCAAATAGTTCCTGATGTCTGTATTACATATATGAGCAGAGCTAGCTGGTAATAATACTCGAATATATTTATTGAGCAGTTAAAACATACCAGCCTCTGTATTACATGTATTATCTGATCTAATCCACACTGCAACCCTCGGCGCAATTTTGCTATTATCCTCATTAACCAGATGAAGAAACTGAGGTTCAGAGAGGTGAAATGATATACCCAATGTGACTCAGATAGGAAATAGTGGAGCCAGGATTTTAACCAGAAGTCTAGATCTAGAGTCATAAGCATCATCCTTCACTGCCTCTCTTGCCTAACATTTGGACCCAGTCAGAACAGATATCATGGTCTGTTTCACCAAATCCCTCAGTGATGGGCACTTGGAAATTTAGGCCAACAAGCAAATAGTTAATAGTCATTCAGTTCTTACTTTGTGCCAGACAGTAGGATAAACTTTTTTTTTTTTTTTTATTATCTCCTTTAATCCTCATAAGGATTACATAATCCTCATGTAAGTACCCCAATTTTGTCTGTTTTACAAATGAGGAAACTGAGGCTTAGGGAGCTTTAGTAACTTGCTTAAGTTCTCATCATAAGTCAAAGAGCTAAAGCGTGAATCCTGGTCTTTGGATCCAGAACTTGACATATGATTAAGACTGATTGTGGGAGGGAGAGCAGAATTTTGCGCAAGAGGCCCTAAAAGTGGGACTGTCGCTTTCCCCAGACCCTGAACATCCTAGCCACACTTAGTGAGTGCCATCCCTGTCTGCTCCCTCAACCTTGTCCTCCCAGGAAAGACTTATCCAGCAGAATCTGCCCTTCACCATTTCCATCAGCAGAATTGTTTAAATTTGAACTAGGAGATTCTGGTCTTCTTTCTTGGGAAGGCATAAAAGTGACTTCTTGGTTCATCTCAGCGTTCAGGTTGTTTTAGGTTCTCTCTTTATTATATTCGAACACAGGATTCACTTCAGATGAAGGGATAAGTGTAACTCTTAGGAGGCTCCTGGTGTCCCCAGCCTCAGGGTAACGGGCACTCCATGATCCAAATCTTTTGTGGTCTCAGAGTAAGAGAGGAGCTCAGGGTGTGCAGTGTATAGCCTACAGATAGCTTGCCACTACCCACCAGGTATTTCCATTCCTTTGTCTCTGAAGATAACATCTCTCACTTGTTTCTTTCTGAAGATGTCGCCACCATCAGGACAAGTGTAACCTTTAAACTAAATGAAGGCAAGTGTAGTTTGAAAAAGGCTGAGCGGTTTCCCGAGGGTCTGCGGCCAGCACTACCAGGTATGGAATCAGATGGCTGGTGCAGGGAGCTTGCCTGCATGTTGGGAAAAGGGCCTGTAACAAGCTGAGCCCTTCAGATGGGATTGAACAGTCCAGAATCTGCAAGGACTCTCTTCGCAGGAGGAAGAGGAGCTAACCTAGCACCTCTGTATAGTTCTGGAGTTATACTTCAGGGTTTCCTTTGCCAGGTACAGATGGTAAAGCTCTGGGGTAACATATGAGTTCACAGGAATCAATAAGGACTTTAAGATGCATTGTCAATTTGTGATCATATTGGGTTAAATTTTCTAGATCTTAGAGTCACTTGGAATATAAGCCAAAGAAATGAAAGAGGTTTGGCTCAGGATAATCTTTGATGAACTAAGATGTAATAACCAGCTTTCCTGCTGGATCCACACTTTGGAGGCAGTGACTCCATTAGCTTCAGCAGAACAAACACCATCCAAGTAGAACTGGCCTTTTAGAGAACAGAACGCAACACTCCTTCTGCAGCTCACATTTCCAGTATTATTTCATAGAATAATTTTAGAGATTAAAAAAAATCAGGATTCATGGATTAGGGATGCTTCTTTCCTTAGTTTACCTCTAATAAATCATACAAATGAACAAAGCTCACTGTAGTCACTTTTGCCTGTTTTTTTTAAGAAACTAATTGAGATTAATTTTGGTACCTCCATTTGATGGGATTTTTTTTAAGTTTATTTGTTTACTTTTGAGAGAGAGAGTGCATGTGTGCATGCGTGCATGCATGCATGCGAGCAGGGGAGGGGCAGAGAGAGAGGGAGAGAGAGAATCCCAAGCAGGCTCTGTGCTGTCAGCACAGAGCCCAACATGGGGCTCGATCTCATGAACCATGAGATCATAACCTGAGCTGAAACTGAGATCAGTCGATTAACCGACTGAGCCACCCAGGTGCCCCCCATTTGATGGGATATTATGCAGCTATTAATTATGTGTTTCCAAAGAATGTTTAATGACATAGGAAAATGTTCTTATAATAAAATGCTAAGATGGAGAAGGGGAGAGTAAGATTTTGTGTATCTAAACAACCCAAACTATGTAAGAAAAAGTGGGACTAGATGGAAAAGAAGGGAAACTCACCATTTCATCAGTAGTAGTAATAACTAGGTGGGAGGATGCAGGAAATTTTAATTTTTAATTTTTTTTTTGCATTTTCCAAATTCTCCACAGTGAGCATTTATACTTTTAGATCAGAGGGAAAAAGCATTATTTTAAAAGAGACTTGGTCTTTAGTTTCTTTAATGGTATTATACTATGTTAATTTCTTAGTGTTGATAAATATACATGTTAATGTAAGATGTTAGCATTAGGGGAAACAACCAAGTGTATACGGGAACTCTCAGTTCTATCTGAGCAATTTATCTGTAAATCTAAACTTATTTCAAAATAAAAAGTTTAAAATACAGATTTGGGAAAATTGAAGGAGAGAAATATTCAAAATGACTGTTTAGTTTGAGATTTGAAGTTAGCCTTTTGAAAAGGTAAGATGGATTTTTAGGGGAAATTTAGGTGTGAGGGAGAATTAATCTGCCTCCTCCTTCCTTTGGCTCCTGATCACCCATTGCTTTGAACATCCTTGTAGTGTTGAAGAAAAATATGATACAGATGATACATCAGTTGAGTAAAGTAAGAGTTTAAAATATAGATAAATCAGGGGCACCTGGGTGGCTCAGTCAGTTAAGCCTCCGACTTCAGCTCAGGTCACTCACAGTTGGTGAGTTCGAGCCCCATGTTGGGCTCGGAGTCTGGAGCCTGCTTCAGATTCTGTCTCCCTCTCTCCCTGCCCCTCCCCCACTTGTGCTCTGTCTCTCTCTCTTTCACTCTCAAAAATAAATAAACATTAAAATTTTAAAAATCAGACAAATCAATTGTGTGGATGATAATGTGGTTTGGGTTAACAGCCATTAGTTAAAATATACACTGGAAGCCATGGGGAGGGGAGGAGGAGAGATGGCCAGAGTCTGGAATAGGGATGTGCAGAGACTTGCCTTACACAACACTTTCCCTCCCACCCTAGATGCCTTCATGATATTGTTTGGTTCTCTAGATGCTTTGTGCCGTATATTGCTCCTGGTTATTTCAAAATGAGACCTCATTGTTAATGTGCTTTCCAGCTTCCCCTTCAGGTTAGAATTACTCCAAGGTCAGTTTGCCTGAAAGCAGGAGTTGGTTTTCTTTCTACTTTTATGCTCGTTCCCTGTTTGAAGGCTCAGCCCCTGCTTGGTACATCACAGTCCAGCTCTAAGGAAACCAACTGTGAGAACACGAGCACACCTTAGCCGACTGTCAGTTAGGAATGCAAGGCAACCCTGGTGTCCTGTCTTCCACATATGTGGCTGGTCAGTCAGAAACATCTAGCATTCACCCATGCAAATAATTTTCAGGGGCTAAATTGTTAAGTTATATAGGAGGCAATACTGGCTCTTTGAATTTAAAATGTCATCGTGCTCCTAGCTGCAACGTCTTGGCATCTGGAGTTAATCACTTAGTCCCTTGAGAGTTGTTTTAATGAAATGTTTACTGAGCTCTAGCGAATGTTCAACTGAGTGCTTTGCCAGGATCTGGCTTCCGATAATTTTGTTTCTTCATACAGAGAAGCACAGCTCAGTAAAAGAGAGCTTCCGCTACGCAAACCTTACATGCAGCTCTGGCAAGCAAGTCCCAGGAGCCCCTGGCCGACCAAGCGCCACTAAGGAAATGTTTATCACTGTTGAGTTTGAACTTGAAACTAACCAAAAGGAGGTGACAGGTTGGTTTGAACACAGTCTTTGGTGTCAGGCTGCTCACAGCTTGCTCCTTACTCTTTTGCCTTTCACTTTTCATCATTCTTGGGGGAAAAAAGTACTGCAACCACTGAAGTATCTCCTGTTTTTTGTTTTTTGGTTTTTTTCACTCCCAAACTAGACTGAATTGGTTTGGAACCTCATGATTTAATCTGCTCCATAAAAACTCAAAGCTTCGGTTTTGGTCAACAAATTTCTGTTGGAATCAAATGCTGCCCAGCCTGCTAGGTGCCCAGCCCCAGGTGTCCCTCCACTCTGTCCACAGGGAACAGCGGGTGTTGGTGGGTCCTGCAGCTGGTGTCTGGACATCCTCATATCCTGCAGCCTGACCTCCTTCCCCACTGCTGTCCCTCTCATTCCCGTAGCTTCCTGTGACCTGAGCTGCATCGTAAAGCGAACTGAGAAGCGGCTCCGGAAAGCCATCCGCGCACTCCGGAAGGCTGCCCACAGGGAGCAGTTTCACCTCCAGCTCTCGGGCATGGACCTTGAAGTGGCAAAAAAGTCTCCCAGAACATCTGAACACCAAGTAGAGTCCTGCGGAGTGGGCCAGGGCCATGCAGGACACCAATGTGGTGAGTGACCTGCTGGCCAGGACCTTCTCGCTAACGGAATTGTTTCGATCTCCATGAAGACTAAGGGTAACCCAAAGTGTGGCCTATTCTCCTTCTGTGGACTCACTCCAGAGAACACCCTAGACACCACTCTTACTTGGGATCTATATGTTGGTGTCTGATGTACCTGCTGGACCAGGAGCTCCCCAGCACCTGGCACAGTGTCTGGCTTGTTGGTGGGCACTTAATAAGTGCTGGATTGAGGGATGGAAAGGAAGAGGTAGGGTTGATGACAAGAGGGAGTGCTGACCTTAAAGGGTCTGAGCGATGACGATCTTCAGAGCCTTGTGGTCCCAGGCAAGGGGCAGGACTATAGGTGTAAGGCACCCTTGAGCCTTCTGCACGCTCCACTGTCAGTTCCCCATTGTCTCCCTCTGGCTCGACTGATGTTGGCAATGAACAGTGTTGGCAATGAACAATCTCCTGACCATAGTTTTGTGCAGAGGCAAGGCTGGGGTGGGGGGGGCACTTGGCAGCCTAATGAGATCCCTGAGCTTCAGCCCACGGCTCCTAGTAGTGTCAGTTCCATATATGGGTGTGTCTGTGTGAGTGTTTCAGAATTAAGTTTGAGACCCAGCATTTGAACTACACCAATTCTATTTCTCTGATGAAGTTCTAGGCAGGAGGTTTAAGGGTGGTCGGTCTTGAGATTTGTTGGTGAAGAAGAGCTGTTTTGGGCAATAATGTGAGAGTCTAGCTTTATAGGTAATCACTTTATAGTCTCACATTATAATAATCATGGTAATGATTTACTGAGTTTTCATCTGACACAAGTACGACGTTAAGCACGGTATCTGTAGTATCTCCTTTAACCCAGTCATCTTACCAGGTAGGTCTTATTATCTCCACTGAACAGAGGAACAATCTGGAGCTCAGAAGGCCAGGTTCTTTGGCTCTAGATCCCACTGATGGTCTGACTCCAAGCCTGTGGTCCGGTCTCAAGTAAGGTGCATTTTGATAACCAGACCCCTCCAGAAAAATTGCTGTCCTTTCTCAAGTGGCATTAGAATCACAAAGCCCTAGAAATGAGGCTTGTGCTAAGGAGTAATAAGCCAGTGTTTTTCAAGAAGCAAAGCTGAGCCCAGGGCACTCATTCAGAAGAGTTGTGGGCAATAACCCCAACTCTGTTGCTTTCTCAAAACGAAGTAAAAATCAAGTATAAAATCAAGTGTAATTGTCTGCCAGGGGCTGGTTTTCAAAGTCTTGAGTTTGATTCTAGCTAACTCTTTTAAAAAGAAAAAAAAATTAAGAAACAACCCAGCTGGTTGGTTTGTTCTCATTTAAAATTCTAGAAGTTCGTTTCCGTACCAAAATGGTGATGAGAGTTGGCTGTTGCTGCCCTACTTTACGGAGTGAGTTGCAGAAACTGTCAGGGACAGGCAGACCAGTCTTCCTGCTGGCCTCTGAGAGCTAAATTGCATCTCCTTTCCCCATTTGCTATTCTGGTAGAGAGAGGCCTTACGGGCTTGCCAGGGAGCTTTGTGGCCAGTGAAGAAATCAGGCAAAACTAAAGTATTACTAATACTACCATGGCTGTGCTCCCATGGAAAAGGCTCAAGAACGAGGATCAAGAGTTACTTAAACAGAGGCCTCATGACCATGACAACTTGTGAAAGACACTTGGTACGGGGTTTATGTCACTGTTGTGTGTATTAATGTGTCCTGAGATGCTTGTCATGCTAAGTTAGGTTGAATTTGTTGTTGAGAGGCAATGTGTCTTGTCTCAAGAGCTCCCTCTAGCAATGGATGAATTTTGTAGCCCACATGGAACCAAATCAGGTTCACCCTGACAGCAGTGTTGAAGATTTTACCATATAGAGAAAACAGCACAAAGAATTATCAGTGAAATTTCTTCCTTGGTGAAGGGAGAAAGTGTGTATAAGAAGGGGCTGCATATGTTAATTAGAAAGGTGGTTTTTTTTTTTTTTTTTTTTACCCAGAAGACACATGCCATGGGCAAAGGGGCAGGGAGTGAGTGAGGGGGGACAGGGGGAGCTTGTCGTATGTTCCTTATATTCCTGGATTATTTGAACATCATAAATCCCAAGCTTACTGATATTTTCTGAACTCTGGATGGTATATATAGTAGAGACATGCCTAGGATAGTTCTTTTTGGAAGTTACTTTCAATGTCAGCAGAAAGGAGCTCCCAAAAACATTTTGAGTCACTGGGAGGACAGATGGAACCATTACATTTTTCCTTTAAAATATTTTTTATTTAGTTTTCCATTACCAAATTAGCGTATGTTTCAAGTGGTACAGAAATGTATATAGTAAGGGTAAAAGCTCTCCTAATCCTACTCTTGGGAAAGAATCCCTGTCAACAGGTTGCTATGTATTTTTCTATATCTGTTGTTATATACACATAAAAATGAAATTTTATTTATTTAGTAAATATTTATTGAGCACCTACTGTGTGTCAGGTACTATTCTAGGAGCTGGGAATCCAGTAATGACACAAAAAGGCAAAAATCTTAGCCTTCCTAGCATTCACAATTCTGGAAGAGGAAGACAGACCACGAACCAATAAAGAAGGAAATACATGGTGTAGTGGATGGTGATAAGGGTATGAAGGGCAAGCAGGGAAGTGGAATAGAAAGTGGCAGGGAAGGGGGAGGGCTGAGGAGGAACATACTCTCCCCTAATGTAGACTATGGTCAGGGACTGTGGTTGTTGCAAAGTGTCACTTGGACAGAGATGTGAGAGATGGAAGAAGCAAGCTATGGTGATATCTGGGGGAAGAGTCCCAGATGAAGGAAACAGCAAGTACTGAAACCCCAAGGTAAGGGAAAGCAGGCCAGGAAGATAGGTGGGGGAGGGAAGATAAAGGGAGGATGTCAGAGCAGTAGCCAAGGGCCAGCCCAGGTGGGGATGGAAATCTGGGTGAGGGCTCTGACTCTGACTCTGAGTGAGAAACAAAGTCAGCGAAAAGTTTTAAGCGGAGGAGTAACAGGGTTTCTGACTCATGTCTTAAAAGGATAACTGGCAGCTATAGGCTGATGTATGAAAAAAACATTTTAAAAAAAATGTATCAATACAATTTGAATAGTGCTGGGTTGTTTCTAAAAATAGAGTAGATCATGAACATCCTTCCATGCTAATAGAGGAGTTAAGTTTATTTCTTTTAAAGCTTCCTAGTCTGTATTTGTTCTAAGATACTAGTATTTATTAACCATACCCACATTGGTGAACACTTAATTAAGCTGTTCCTAATTTTTTTAACAACAAAAAATGCTGCAGTGAATATCCTTTTTTGTGCACGTGGCCTGTAGGTTTGAAATGTCATAGAAGTCTACTTCTACCAAGTTTAACTTGTTTTTCTTAGATTATTAGTAAAACTGAGTATGCTATCATACGTCTGTGGCCATTTGGATTTCTTCTTCTGGGAATATCTGCGTTCTTTGCCTATTTTTCCACCAAATTGTTGCTTTTCCAATATCACTTAAAAAATAAATGTTAAAGTCCTAAGTTACATCAAAGAACATAATCACTTCTGACCAATAAAACACTTTATTTATTGTACTTATGTTTGCATAGAAAGGTCTCATTCATTTGACATTTAAGAACTTGGGGGACAGTCTGCTGCAGGTGACCTTTGTACCATCTGTGATCAATTCTAGCTTGATGTCAAAAAAAAAAATAGTGATTACATTCTCTGAGGAACAAATTCCTTAAGCTCCATAAAATTCACAAAGCCCTTTATACCTAAAGAAAAAATAAAGATGACATGGATTTCTATTTTTCTTTAATAGCCATTTATCCTTTTATAAAGGATGAATTATTTAAGGAATATACTTGCCAAAATATATATTTTTATATTTGATTATTCTGAAAACTTGCTGAAATTTTTAGAAGACACAATCCAGGCAACTGGCAAACTGGGAATAATTTTGTGCCTGAGTTCTTGAGAGAAACTGAGAAGGTTTAATTCAACTTTCAACAGCAGTAACATTCCTCTGCAGCAATTGAGAAAAATTAATTCAAGCAATATTTATTGAGATACCACTCTGAACTTAGGATGAAGCAGTGAACATAATGGGTGAGGAGCTTGCTGTTATGAAGTTCACATTCTAACAGAAGGATATGGACAATAAAAAAGTAAAGAAAAAAGTAATTTCAGAAGTTAAAAATGCTATGAAGATAATAATACAGAGGACAGAAGGGAGGAGGGATTACTCTCCACGGTTGTTCAAGAAGGCTTTCAGAGCAGGTGACGTTTGATCTAAGACCTAAATGAGAAGGAGCTGGCCTTGTAAAGCTCTGATGGGGGCAACGGATGTTCTGGCTGAGGAGGGATCACCAAGTGCAAATGGCCTGAGGCAGGAATGAGCCAGACATTTTCTTCTTAATTATTTCAGAATTGAGAAATTATTTGGAGTTGAACACGCAGAAATTTTCTGTTTTAAATCATGGAAATTATAAAGCTTATATTAGCAATATGGACCAATATTAGACCAATACTTATCACACAGACTTGGTAGGAAATTCTTTTATTTTTTATTTATTTATTTTTTTAATGTAATTTATTGTCAAATTGACTAACGTACAGTGTGAAAAGTGTGCTCTTTGTTTTTGGGATAGATTCCCATGGTTCATCGCTTACATACAAACACCCAGTGCTCATCCCAACAAGTAGTAGGAAATTCTTTTCATTAAAAGAGTTTAAAAAACAGAATTTGGCAAATGTTGACATTTATTGAGCACTTACAATGTGTTTAGCACTGTGCTAAGCACTTTACATATATTATGTCCTTCAGTCCTCATTGCAAGTCTCTTTTGCATCATGCCTTTTTTACAGATAAGGAAACTAAGACATAGGGAGGTAAGGAGTTTTGCCAATGTCACTCAGCAAGTAAGTGGCAGAGCCAGGGTTCAAATCCAGATCTGTCTCAAGAGCCTGTATTCCTCTCTCGGTGTGAATGCTCTCATTTCCGGGTACAGCCTGTGTCGTGTGATTCTCTAACTCTTATAGCACTCATATAGAGAACCCACAATGGGCCAGCTTTGCAGTGGGTGCTGAGGAGGCCTGGATAAATAAGACACAATCCCTCAAGTCACCCTTAGCCCTCCCAGGGAAGAGTTAGAGAAGCCTTCCCCAAAGGGAAGCCTTCACTGAGTTTTAAAGGATGCACAGAGGACGTGTAAATGGGGAGGAGTATTCCGGCAGAGGAGTAGCGCTGGGGAATGAGACTGAGCAAGATGTGCCCCTGGGGGTGGTTGACACCTCAGTATTACCAAACCAAGAGCACAAGGTAGGATGTGGTGGGTAGCTAGGCTAGTGGGAAAAGCATGCAGGTCATGAGAGACCTTGAATATGTTGCTAAGGAGCCTTGACTTTATATCTAGGTGACAAGGTGCCATTAGAGGGCTTGTAATCAGAGAATGTCCAGGTCATATTTGTATTTTAGAAAGATTTCTTTTACTGCATTGAGAGTCAGGATCAGAGGCAGAAAACCCAACTTGGGAGGCTTTGAATGCTTTGCATGAGAGATGTTGAGAATACGAAGGCACTAGATGGAGTAGAAAAGAAGCGATGGATTCTAGAAATACTTAGCAGGAAATGTGAGTAACATTTGGTAATAAATTGGATTAGGGATTGAGAAGAGGAAAAGTCAGTGTGAGCTCAGAGGTTTCTGACTTGGCCTTGATCCTTCATTTCATTCCCATAGGTCCTTAATCTCACCCAGCCCTGTTGCATATGCAAGGAGGCACGAAGAAAAAGCCTGTGGGTTGGTTGAATGGCTGGATGAATGTGATCACTGGGGAAGAAATAATCAGAAAAGATTTATAAGAAAAGCAGAAAAAAATAGGCTCTTGAGAGAGCATGAGAAAGAAAGAAAACTCAGAAAAGGAGACTAAAGGCTGAGTTCTGAATCAAAGATGCTAAGAGGAGTGCTGGGAGTCAAGTCAAGGAGGTTTTGGAGTCAGGGAGGGAAGCAGTCTGAGAAGTACTTTAGTATGACTTTATGCTGTGACAGGGCTGAAGCAGGGAGGAACAGAAGGCAAGGGAAGTAGCTGGGAGGTTATTCATCTCTAGATAGGAGATGGTGAGGATCAAAGGACCCTAGTGCCACAGAGGTGAGGATTAGCAGATGGACAAAAGGGACACAGCCGCAGAATGCTGCAGCTGACTGATGGGGCAGGGAGGAAATAGGTCTGGAATAATAACTGTGTGCGGGATTGCAAGGGTTGGAGTCTTGGTGCCTGGGGGAGTAGAGATGCCATTTAAAAATTTTTTTTCCAACGTTTTTTATTTATTTTGGGGACAGAGAGAGACAGAGCATGAACGGGGGAGGGGCAGAGAGAGAGGGAGACACAGAATCGGAAACAGGCTCCAGGCTCCGAGCCATCAGCCCAGAGCCTAACGCGGGGCTCGAACTCACGGACCGCAAGATCGTGACCTGGCTGAAGTCGGACGCTCAACCGACTGCCACCCAGGCGCCCCTAGAGATGCCATTTATAAAGAGCAAAGCCAGAGGGGTAGGAAGGACTGGGAAGGGAAGGGAAGAGAAGCATTCCCTTTGAGCAAGTTAAATTTGAGTTGCAGCAAGACTTCCAGGCAGTGATGTCCATGAGCTTCTGGGAGGCTAGGAAAATAACTTTATCTTATCATGTACAGACCAGCCCTCCTGTCCTGCATCTGTTCACACATACTCTGACCCACTTCCTGTAAAAATGGATGAATAGCCCATGCTCCTGCCAAGGTCAGCTTCTCCAGTTGGGCTCTGGAGCCCATTTGCTTTCACCTTCTCAAGAACATTGCTCCTGTTACTGTCCCCAGTGACCCCTCATCTCATAATTCTTCCTCTCTGCTAGATCATTTCCAACAGCACACAAACCTATCTCTTGTCTGAAAAACCAAACAAACCCTCCTTTGACTTCATGCCTCTCTCCAAATACTGCCTCATTTCTTTGACCACCCCCCCACCCCCAGAGAGCCAAACGCCTTGAAAGAGTTATCTAAACTTGCTGTCTTTGCGTCCTCCCCTCCCATTTTCTCCTCAACTCTAGTCAGTCTGGTTTTTGTTCCCAACCCCTCTACTGAAACTGCTTTTCCCAAGAAAAGCACTATTACACTTTTTGAACCACTTTTATGTTACCAAGTCCAGTTGCCAACTCTCATCCAGGTACTTATTTCCACTCCCTCCTCCTGGAAGCACTCTCTTCTCCTGAGTTTCAGACACCACACTCTTCTGGCTCTCCTCCCACCTCAATGGCTGCTCCCTTTTTATTTTACATGTTGCTTCTCCCCTAATTTTTGATCTCTAAACATCAGATATCCCAAGGCTCAGTCTTCTGTCCCCCATCTTGTATCTTCGCACTCTCCTACATGACCTCATTCGCTGCCAGATCTTTAAATACCGCCATGTGCTGGTGACTGCCAAACTGCCCTCTCCAGCTCTAACCTCTCTTTTGAATTATGGACTTCTTTATCTCAGGGTGTGTTCAATGTTCTTTACCACACACACACACACACACACACACACACACACACACACTCACACAGTGAAATATTTTTGAATTTATGAATGTTTATGTAAAAGTCACATACTTATACTATTGGCTAGCATATTATGCTTATCATAAAAGATAGAAGAATGAGTTACAGATGAAGTAAACAAAATTTAAAAATAACTGGCTAGCATCTTAAGGTACCATATTTATAATTTGGAAAGGTTCATTGCTAACAGTAGTGCTTATAAAGCTATCTTTCAAATAGTCTTTTTGTGAGTTGCTAGTGTTTTGGGTCAACTCTTGTCAGGTCTGATGAAATCATTACTGTTTCCATCTCTTTTTTTTTTTTTTTTTAATTTTTTTTTCAACGTTTATTTATTTTTGGGACAGCGAGAGACAGAGCATGAACGGGGGAGGGGCAGAGAGAGAGAGAGACACAGAATTGGAAACAGGCTCCAGGCTCCGAGCCATCAGCCCAGAGCCCGACGCGGGGCTCGAACTCACGGACCGCGAGATCGTGACCTGGCTGAAGTCGGACGCTTAACCGACTGCGCCACCCAGGCGCCCCTGTTTCCATCTCTTGATGTTTGACAAAGAACTAGTTGGGTAGTGAAAGGCATTTCCACCTGGCTCTTCCCTGCTGTTTACCCATACCTGCTCAGTCCAGGGTTTCTGTATGATTGTATGAAGCTGCTCTCTATTTTGTGCCAGTTAGCTTGGTTGAAACTGGATAATAAAATCAAGAGATCTATTCAACTAGGCAAACTGTAATTCTCAATACTTTGAAAAGAAGCAAAGCAGTCAGTACCTTCCCACCTTCAGAGCTGTGGATGCCTGTTTTTCCCTTTCCTTGGAGACCTTGTTACTTCATATGTGTCTCTGACTCATGGAGATGTGGACAGACTGTGGGATCAATCTTATACCCTACACTAAACCAGTGAACCTTTCTTTATTTCTTATTTTTTTAAGGTAAAAATTAATAGGCATAGATGGGAAAATGCTTTGTCCGCACCCAGTGGATCATTTTGTAAACCCCGAGGTGTAATATGCTACCTTGGAGACCAATAGTAAAACCAATGCCTTCTCAATGTCAATACTTGCATGGCCAACAGACATCTTAAACTCCACAAAACATTTTATCCTGCTCCCTCCTCCCTCCCAAATAAAACCTGCTTCTCCCTCATCTCAGCAAATAGCACTTCTATTTACCTCATTGCTCAAATTGAAAACCTCACAGTCTTCTTGACCTCTCTCATTCTTTCATGCTTCTCATCCAGTCCATTAGCAAATCCTATCATATCTGCTTTCAGATTATATCCTGGATCTACATAGTTCTGTCTTCCTCCATCATTACCGCTCTATTCCAAGTCACTATCATCCTGGGCCCAGTCTATTGTGACAGGCTCTGACTCGTTTTCCTACCCTTGCCTGACTCAGTGTGTTCTCCACATAGCAGCCATACAATCTGTTAAAACATAAGTCAGATCATGTGGCTCCCCTATGCGAAGCCTCCAATACACCTTGTGTAAGGTCTAATTTTCTTACCGTGACCTTCAAGAACCTATGAAATCTGGCCCTTGCTTGCTTTTTAGAATTCCTCTCCTATCACCCTGACCCTTTCACTGTGTTCCTGCTACACTGGCTTTTTTTTTTTTTTTTTTCCATTAGGCAATCCCATCACAAGGCCATTTCCCTCATTTCAGTCTGGTCTCTGCTCAGAGAGGAAAGCCTGGATGCTCTTTAAGACAACATATATACAACCCCCACTCCACCACTCTCCTACCTTCTTACCCTGTTGCACTTTCCTCCATTCATACTTACATCTAGGTAGCATTCTACTATATATTTATTTATTTGCTTACTTATTGTCCCTATTCTCCACTAGAATGAGAGCCCCCTGAGGGCAGGACCTTATCTGTCTTCTCTGCTATACCTCCAGTTCTGTTTAGAACAGTGTTTAGCACATCATTAATGCTAAGCATTTAACTGAAGTAATGAATTTTCACAGGGACAACAGATGAAATCCCAAGGATAGCCACCAACATTAAAACAAAAGACGGCAAAGGGCAAATCTTTGGGGAAATATTTAAATCCAGGGCAAAAGAGGCCCTCTGAAGGAAGTGACATCTCAGCCCCAGTTAACTAGGCAGGAAGAGAACACAGCATGCCTTGGGGAACCCCCCGCCCCCCCAGAAAGGTGTCAGCTGCACTCATCTCTCTGCCCCAACTCTAAGAACGTTTTCAAACAGCAAACCTGAGCACACACCAGAAACCTGGATGGGTGTGACAGCTCAGCCTCTCAGCCCCACGGGGTGCTCTTTCCTGTTATTCTGAACAGCTCCTTTAAAAGAGCTTCAAACCAGAATCCCAAGGCCACAGCATTGTCTTAGCCTCTGAGCTGTGACAAAGCAGCAGCTCCAGAACACCCTGGGAATCGGCCTGCGTGGGCAGCTTGTGGCTTTCCTTCAGAAGTCAAGGCGTGCCTCGTAAGAAAACAAGTCAGATGCTAGAGAGTGACCTCTTTTATTAGGTTCACCATCTTCACCACAGAGAGACCATAGTGTTTGTCCATAGCCTGAAATACTCAAAGGCCATAGTGTTGAAAAGAGGGTGAGCCTTCAGGTCTCTTTGTCGCCATTAATCCTGGTCCCTGCTGGTCTCTCCTTTTTGCATCAGAAAAGCTTTCTTGTATTTTTTTTTTTTAATAGGGGGAGAAAACAGCTGTGTGGGATTTGAGAATGGGATTTTAATGGTCACTGAAGACACACAAAAGCTTTGCTGTGATCGTGAAGTGTTCTGGGGGCAATTGACTCCTTTGTCTGGGGCAGCAAAACAAGCTGGCTGCTGGAGGAGAAAAGAGAACCAACTGGAACGTGTGATTGAGGCCTCTTTAGGCCAGATCTTCAGCACATTTGCAAAAAGCTGTTTTCAGGCATCTCTTCATGACATTCAGCATCACTTTTTACTGTTTAGCTCATTTTTCCCTTGTGAAAGAAACAAATTAATTTGGAAGGTGCTTGGCAGGAATTATTTCTGTAGGTCTTTCTGGAAGGAAAATGGAAACTGTGAGTGACAATATGAGTTTGTTTGTGTGAAGCAGGCCTTTCACTGGGAGAAAAAAGAACCAGTGCCCTCTTTTCTGCAGGGCAGCCCAAGGGGCCATTTCTCAGCCCTTTGCTCAGTTGGAAAATTGCAACAGATGTGGGACATTGTGAGGCTTCTCAAAATGTAATCTTGAAAAGGCTTTGGGGGGTTTAAATTGTTCTAAGGAAGAGTGGAAACCCAGAGCAGCAGGAGCCCATCCAGTTACTCATTCCAGTGAGAACCAGAGCCATTCCTGTCCATCCATGGAAGGGATCCGTTTTCCAGGGCAACTATGATGGAACAGACTGTGCTGATCTGACTCAAAGTTATGATTCTTGGGGCTTTGAAATCATTGCCGCCGTCTGGTACTTTCCCTCTAGGCACATGCATGTTACAGAAATGGAAATGGCTTGGCTGGAGGGAATCCGGACAGACAGCCCAGGTTTTATTTACTTTCTGCCAGACTTCATGACGGTTGACTTGGTAGAGCCATGAAGGAGTTACTCTGTCACTTACTGGCCTGCTGTAGGCCCATCCTAGGTCAGTCAGGAGGGACACAGGATAAGAAGTCAGGAATTCCTAGTACATAATCCAGCACCACTTTTCATGGGAGATGAACTGAAACCAGAGTCATTATGGAAACCACTATCCAGTAGTTCTCCTATTTGAGAATTAGGTCTGGAATTATAGGCTCTGTCGGCCACATATCTGTACATTAGACTCATTATAACGTTTGCCAGGAAAGCAAGAGAGCTTGGTTCACTTCCAATTTTTAAAAAAATATGATAAAATTAAATAAAATGATACTATCAATGTTATAAAAGACAATCCAAACAATATAAAAAAGTATTAAAAATTTGAATTTAGAGTATAGTTTATTGATTGATGACATTTAATTGTAGAAATAATATTTGAAATATGGTATATTTTGGCTTATTATGATTTAGAAAAAACCTCGTTTGGGTTTTTTTTTCTTTTTTAGATTTTGAAGTGAATAATGAAAAGACATTTTTATTAATGGTAATAGAGAGCCTTGCCATGTTTAACCCTAAAAGTATAAATGCAAATTGCATGAAAACAGATATTCTTCCTCACAGACATTGAAGAGATATAATAGCTAATTTTATCATGTGACATTTTATTTTCTATTTCTTAGCAGCTTCAGTAGAAAAGAGAATGTGTTGAGGTGCCTAGGTAGCTCAGTCGGTTGAGCATCCAACTTCGCCTCAGGTCATGATCTCATGGTTGATAGGTTCAAGCCCCATACTGGGCTTTGCACTGACAGCGTGGAGTCTGCTTCAGATTCTCTGTCTCCCTCTTTCTCTGCACCTTCTCCCACTCATGCTCATTTGTGTGTGCACTCTGTCTCTCCCTCTCTCTCCCCTTCTGTCTCTCACAAAAATAAGTCAACATTAAAAAAGAGAGGGGAGCCTGGGTGGCTCAGTTGGTTAAATGTCTGAGTCTTGGTTTCAGCTCAGGTCATGATCTCATGGTTTGTGGTTTCGAGCCCTGAATTGGGCTCTGTGCTGACCGCAAAGAGGCTGTTTGGGATTCTCTCTCTTTCCTTCTCTCTCTGCTCCTCCCTTGTGCTCTCTTTCCACCATCACCCCTCAAAATAAATAAATAAATTTAAAAGAGAGAGAGAGAGAGAGAGAGAGAGAGAGAGAGAGAGAATATGTTTATTCTAGTCAAGGTCCCCTAATGCCACATAGAGAATCCTTGGGAAAGGCTTGAATTATGATTCTGCACTTTTGTTAGAGAACTTTCTTCCCCTTAAATCCAAGACTCTTAATCTCACTGTAGGTGTATTTCACAGACTAGCTGTGGGACCTTGGCCAAATTATTTCACGTCCTTAAGTCTCTGTTTCTGTAAAATGTAGTTAAAAATAGTACCTAACTCCTTAGGGTTGTTAGATCTTAAGGGTTGTGTTTGTTTGTTTCTTTGTTTGTTTGTTTGTTTGTTTGTTTTTAAGTAGGCTCCATGCCCAAAGTGGAGCTTAAACTCATGACCCTGAGATCAAAAGTCACATGCTTTACTGACTGAGCCAGCCAGGCACCCCTATAGGGTTGTTTTGGGGGATATGAGATAATGTATGTAAAGATTTGGGCATGGTTAACAGGAGATATTAAGTACTTAGTAAATGTTAACCATTAGAAAGGCTATTTTGATGGTTATGATGATGTTTGAATATGATATTAAAGAACCCAATTAAGCATATTTATTTTATATTTATATTCTAAAATAAGATATAAATCTATATTTAATAACTACTAATACCAGAAATAAAGTCAGAAGCATAGTTTATTAATTTCCTTGTAGTTTAGTCTTTCAGGAGACATTTACTATGGTTTCCTCTTTATAATATATTAATTTGATTACAAACATGAAGCGTGCTATGTTGGAGAGCTTATTGGTAAGACTTTTGAGATCACCCTCCTCACAGCCACCAGAGAGTGAATGTTTCAATGGTTCCTCTACCTGAAGAATAAAATCCAAATGCCTGGCATTCAAGAATTTTTAAAATCTATCCTAAACTTCCTTTCTTCCTTCTCTTCCTATATGTCAAGCATGACCTTTTATGACCTGCCCCCTTTTCTTCCTGGGGAGATCCTATTCATCCTTTAATGTCGCACACAGATGGGGCCTCTAGGAAGCCTTCAGGGATGCCATCAGCCAGAATTAATAGCACCCTTGTTTCTATTCCTTTAGCGCTGGGCCTATGTTCAGTGAATGATTTTCATTTTATAATCCTTCTGACAGCTCTGTGAAATAGGAAAAGTCATCAAGTGCTTGTGCTCAAAGATAATTAAGACCACTGTGATCCCTGCTTCCAAGGAGTTCATGGTCTAGGGAGAGAAAACCTGCAAACACCTCTAACAGTGGGCCATAGGGATCATGGCAGAGGGGTGTGCACAGAAAACCCAAAGGTGGCACATATTCTGTATTCAGGGGTTTGTATGAAGGAGTGTGGGGTCAATGCCATCTGTTTACTGTTATCTCTAGCACTCTTCCTTTCTTGGCCTCTATCCCCTCACTGACCAGATCATTTCCCACTTTGGCTAGTCAGTTGCAGGGCTGGGACATATTATGATGGAGCACAAGAACGCTGCATTTTATGTCCAAATGGAACCTTCCAAAATGAGGAAGGACAAATCACATGTGAACCATGCCCAAGACCGGAAAATCCAGGAGTCCTGAAGACTCCAGAAGCTTGGAATATATCTGAATGTGGAGGTAAGGGTTCCATCTGCTCCTTCTTATTCCTCCCGTCTCCAATATTGCTTAGATGGAAGGTGTTAAGTAATGTTTCAGTGCAGACAATGCATACTGCACCATGGGCTTCCTATGGGCAGGGACCACACTGGGTTTATCTTTGGCTCAAATGCCTACCTTGGTGCCCAACACATGCTGGGGTGATGCTCACTTGGACAAATAAATGAAAAGTTGATAGAAGGCATTGTCAGAAAAGAAGGTGTAAGCGTTGCTAATGCACACTTTACTCACTATAAATAAATATACCTTGACACCTGAATGATCTCCCAGTGTGTAGTGTTACAGTGGAGAAAGTGGTTCTCACTGTTTGTCCAGTTTTGGTCTCAAATTCATACCGTATTGATTTTTAAGGAGTAACCATTTGGTGACTTTGTTAAAACTCTGTGAAGAGTTTTTCATGTCCCTTATGTTAACTCTAGAGCCAGGTTGATTTAGATTTTTGTGGGCTTATTTCCTATTTATTTTATTAATAAAATAATTTGATTTTTGATTTTTGATTAAGTGGCCAGCTGTATTGATGCTCTGTGGGCTCACATAGAAGGTGTGATCTGACACGGCAGTTTGTAGGTGATGTCTGTGGTGGAGAGCAGGTGGCCCCTGCCTCTCCTCCCAGTGACTCCCAGAGTCAGCTTTAGTTCCCACCTACATGACTCCAGACTCAACTGTGGGATCTTTCAAAGGGTTTAAAAATCAGAGCCTCAGACTAACTGCATGACTCCTACCATATCTTTGGCCTGTTATGAAATCCTAGGACCAACTGTGGGTTGATAAGGAAGCACTTTGGAGCATCTATTTATACTTGTATGTGGCCTTATTAAGATATATTTATAATAATAATGTTAGTAGTAATTATAATAATAATAATTGCTAACATTTATTGAGTACTTACCTATGCCAGGCATAGGCAAAGTATATTACATGAATTAGTCCTCTGCTTGTTGTATCACTACAACAACTTTATGAGGGTCAGGTAATTCACTGAAGGTCACACAGCCAAAGAGTGGAGGATCTGGCATCAGAACATAGGTCTGACAGATTCCAGACTCTTCCCCTGGGTGTGTGTTCATTAAATGTCATTATATCTAGAACTTATAGGTAGAAAGAAGACTGTGAAAATTAATAAGGGAGAGATCAGCAGTACAAGAGTCAACAGATTTTCATAATACCTTGGCAATGACAAGCTAATTCCTAAAGAACACGTGCTTTTAGAAATCCTTTGGTTTATGGCTGTGCTTCTTGCCATAAACTTAAAAAATAATAAAGTAAGGTGCTTAAAGTCCCTCTGGTGCTTAAAGACCCACTGGGTCCCTCTATCAATGTGGATTCGATTGGTTGGATTTAGTAGGGGGAGTCCAGGGCACACTCTAGTGTAAGATGTAACTTAGTGTATATAATTGATAAAACAGGGAGACTCTTTCATGACCAGAGAGTCTTTATATCACTAGGATGTAGCAGCTGGGTAAGAGTGTACTTCTGGGACAGATTACCGGATTGATTCCAGAGCAGAGAACCCTCTCTGGGGGCTCCTGCATTGCAGGGGCTATCTGGGCACTGTGTAGTCCTAAGCCTTAAGCAAATGCAGGCCTCATCCCAACTTTGGAAGCAGTTAACACTTGGCTCCTTGGTCTCCATCTTGGCACCATGCTTTGTTGCTCTGTGTGTAAACATCAAGCACTCACATGCCACCTACTCAGGGTCAGTGGCAGGGCAGGAGCGGGCTCCTCTCACAGAGGTGGGAGCTCAGGTCAGCATAGGGCAATAGGTCTCACCAAGTTCTGAGCTCATCTACAGAGAGATGGGAAAGGGTCTGACCCGGGGGCCTTGCTCACTTAGGGTCATTGGTTTCCCCAGGTCTGTGCCAACCCGGTGAATATTCTGCAGATGGTTTTGCACCCTGCCAGCTCTGTGCCCTGGGCACATTCCAGCCTGAGGCCGGCCGTACTTCCTGCTTCCCCTGTGGAGGAGGCCTCCCTACCAAACATCTGGGAGCCACTTCCTTCCAGGACTGTGAAACCAGAGGTGAGGACTTGGCAGCTTGCTTTTTTCCAGAGCTGAATTTCCCTTTTGAGAACTGTGGGGGCCTGGTAAAGCTCCTATAAGGCCAGCCCAGAGGTGCCTTGTGTGGTGTCCCAGTAGCTGAGAGGTCAGGTCCCAGCACCATCCACTCCTGCAGGATATACAAGGAGCATGGGAACTCCCTAGATGTGGTCTCCCCCAGCCACCTGGCCCCCTTCAGACAGGGCTGACTGGTCTGGGAGAGGTGAACAGGTTTTATGCAACAGGTTCTTGGCTCCTTCTTTCCAGCCTTCCTCCCTCTCAGCCCCCTCCCCGGCCCCCCTCCCATATAGGTCCTGCCCTTCCCCAGAGACCCACTGCCACCTCTCCCAGGACCTGGCATCAGTTAAGCACCCTCACAGCTCACAAGCGTGCTTTGCATGAGAACTCAGGCTGTGCTCATTTATGCCTGACTCTGCATGGACTGTAAACTCTTTGAAGATACACCCATACTTTGTTCCCTGTGTATTTTGCTCAGTGTCGTGAGTCACAGGTCCCACCCAAGCTGGCTATTTAGGGAATTAAGTGTTGATTAGCCCCAGATTAGTAGGAAAGCAGTACTTCATTTGGGCATACAAATTTATTTCACCAACTGTGAAAACTTTTATGTGACCGTTGATGAAAACACAATTTTTTTTTTCATTTTCTCCACCCTCCCCCGACCCCACAGTTCAATGTTCACCTGGACATTTCTACAACACCACCACTCACCGATGTATTCGTTGCCCAGCAGGAACATATCAACCTGAATTTGGAAAAAATAATTGTGTTTCTTGCCCAGGAAATACTACCACTGACTTTGATGGCTCCACAAACATAACTCAATGTAAAGGTAGGTCTCTCTAAGGCTTTCACAGTCTTGACCAAGAGGGAGGTGCCTGGGTCCACCTGGGACTGGGGGGGTTGGTGCAGGGGTCCCAGGTGCCTTGAGAACCATGAGGACACGGCTAACCCAGCTCAGGCACTGCAGGTCAGCACCGAAGGAGAACCAGGCTTGGCTCCCAGGTACTTACTTGTGTTGATCCTGGCTACTTCTCTGGGCACACTGACAGGCTATGCTCGCTGAAATTTCCTCCCACAAGCAGAGTTTCAGTTCAGCAAACATTGTTTGAGGACCTGTCAAACTCGAGGCCCTCCAAGCAGAATAAGTCCCTTGCCCTGCAGGCAGCACAGGCTGTAGGATTGAAGAGGAAAGAGCAATTAACTCTGCCTAGAGAGATGAGGGAAGGCTTCTGGAAGGCATGAGAAGGTTTTGATGGAGAGGGTGGGGGGAGAGCAGGAGAAAGATCTTTATACCCAAGACCACAGCTGGAAGGAAACACACACTCAGAAAAATGAAAGGCTTTTTGAGAGACCCCCTGGACCTGGATCATGGAATGTCTGAGTGGAATCTGAGGCAGAGCAGGAAGGGAAGCCTTGAATGCCACACAAAGGAATTTTATTTGTGTCCTGTAGGAATGGGGAGCAGATCATTCAAGGACTTGTTGTATATTTAGCTGGTTGGTTGGTTTTTAACCATTATGTAAAATTCTCCACTAAAGGTCAGAAGTGAATCTCAGCTGACTCATTGTCATTAACACAGTGGTGTAGGGGAGCAAGGAGGCCTTCCCAAACTGGAGGAGTTTGGGATTGAAGTTCACAGTGTTAGAAAATTCTTCCCTGTACCCAGATGAAATCTGTTTCCTTGTCCTCCCATCCCCAACCCTTCATTGGCCCTTAGGAGCCACATGGCACGGATCTTCAGGCTGTCCTTCAGACTTGAAGCTGAGTCCTTCTCAACTCCATGGCTCTCCCCACTCCACCCCCTTCCAAGAAGAAATTTTTTCTAGTGGGAATAATAATTCACAGTTACAGGGCACCTGGGTGGCTCAGTTGGTTGAGTGTCCTACTTTGGCTCAGGTCATGATCTCATGGTTCATGGATCCAAGTCCCACATCAGGCTCTCTGCCTACAGCATGGAACCTGCTTTAGGATCTTCTGTCTCCTTCTCTCTCTGCCGCTCCCCCACTCACACTTTCTCTCTCAAAAATAAATAAACATTAAAAAAAATAATTGCCAGTTACAATTAGGAAAAAAATAGTCCCTTCAACATCCTCTCCTGCACAGGTGCACCTGACAGTTTTATACAATAAGCCCCTTGAGGGCAAGGACTGTGTCTTTCTCATTTCTGAACTCCCAGAGCTTTTGCTAACATTTATTGGATGAATGGAGATTCAATGGCTGAGGGGTGTGTGTGTGTGTGTGTGTGTGTGTGTGCGTGCGCACGCGAGTGCTCCTGATCTTTGCTCCCAGAGGTGAATATCCAGCAAGCCCCATATTGACTGAGACCTAATTGGAATTTTCTTATGCACCAAAAATAAAATGTGGTCTTGACCAGAAAGAAAAGAGAAAAAATATGGCTATCATAAATTCATCAAGGTCTCTAGGAAAGGGTCACATATCCTCTAGTTAGCAGTCAGCTCTGTTCTCCCTATTTTTAAAGACTTAGAAATTCTATGTCATGGGTTCCCCTGGCACCTAGACTTTGTAAGCAAAATATTGAAAACCAAATTCATCCTTTGTTTCATGAATGCCTTCCTCTGATCTTGAGCACCTTCAAGTTAAAGAGAAAATGGTAACTCAGAGGGGAACTCAGTGGGGTAAGCTCTGTGTGGGAGTTAGTGTAGTTAGGCTCCCACGGGCGACCGTAAGCATTACAGGACACATTAATTCCTGGGATGGTGCCATTCCTCAATGGCAAGAGGATGCAGTGGTTCTCCTCAATTGAGCTGCTGGTGGCCATGACAGAATGATGAAAATGCTGTGCCTTCATAACTCATGGCATTTCCTCTTCCAGACAGAAGATGTGGAGGGGAGCTGGGAGATTTCACCGGATACATTGAATCCCCAAACTACCCAGGCAATTACCCAGCCAACACGGAGTGTACATGGACCATCAACCCGCCGCCCAAGCGCCGAATCTTGATTGTGGTCCCTGAGATCTTCCTGCCCATAGAAGATGACTGTGGAGACTACCTGGTGATGCGGAAAACCTGTGCGTCCCCTCTCTCCCCTCCCCTCTAAGGCTAGCATGGAAGCCTGCTGGCATGCTCCCCAGCTTTAAATGTGAGCAGCAAGGCTAGAGTGTCACCTTTGTATTAGAACAGAGATGGGACATGAGTTTATAGTGTTTGCCAAGAAACAAAATTTAGACAAACCCAACTTGAGGCCTCTTGCTGAATCCCAGAGGTAGTGATTCTGCAGGTCAGTCTCCCCCCCGGGCTCGCCGGGGACCCTCTTCCACAACATCACACAGAGGCAATGAAGCTCATGGAAGCCAGGCCCCAGACCGTTGTCTCACTGTGGGAAGCCACTCGTGGCTTTGGGACTGACTGAGGCTAAAGTCATAGTCCAGCCAGGAGGGACCCTCCTCCTATCCTGACGCATGACCCAGTGCCCATTAAGGGACACTGCCAGCAACACAACTTCAAGGCAGTGTAGTGAGTGAGCTCAGCAGCCAGACTGCCTAGACCTGAACCCAGCTTCACCTTTTGTTAGTTCCATGATCTTGGACATACATTCTGATTCTTTCTGCAACTCCTTTTTCTCATCTGCTAAAATGGGGATGATAATAGTTGCTACCTCATAGGGTTATCATGAGGAATAAATGACTTCATGTACATAAAGCACTTAGAATAATAATGACACATGGAGCCATTGTGTTTGCCACTCTTATTAGTGATTACAGTGTCTGAAGTCAGGTGTGGGTTTGAATCCTGAGCTATCCACATACTGGCTCTGTGACCCTGGGCAAATGCTTAAACTCTGTAAATGAGTTAACAGTGGCACTGACTTCCTATGGCTTTCAGAGGATTAAGTGAGATAAAGTCCATAAAGTGCATAGTGCACCACCTAGTCTTTGGGAGCATGCGGGGATTGGGGGTGGTTATTGCTGGATGACAGCAGGTAGCTTTGGAATTAGACGGCCTCTCCTTAGCCCCTGCAGTGAGCACCGCAGCCTGGGCTGCTGCTGTTTGTCTAGCCATGGGCATTTCAGTTAGCCTTCCCTGGGGGCTTGCAATCACCAGTGGAGTCCACTCAATTCCCAGGACTTTGGCTCCTATGAGCTGAGCCCAAAGAGCTCTGGAGCATAACTTGTTTTACGGTGTTTTCCTTTGAAACAATGAGTGTTCATTGTCTGCTGCTCAGGATGAGTCCTGAACCTTGCCCTCTCTAACTTCCCTTGGCAGCTTCATCGAATTCTGTGACAACATACGAAACCTGTCAGACCTATGAACGCCCCATCGCCTTCACCTCCAGGTCAAAGAAGCTGTGGATTCAGTTTAAGTCCAATGAAGGGAACAGTGCCAGAGGGTTCCAGGTCCCGTATGTGACATACGATGGTAAGCGCTGTGAAGCTTGGGCTGCTTCACAGAAGCAAGGAGCTTCTCTGCTTTCAGGAGAACCAACTTCTGGGCCAGCTGGTAGATTGCTGACAAGCACACGTGCTCAGAAAGGCAGGTGGAATAAGGAGAAAGGACACTGCTGACTCACATGCGTCAAATTTTAAACAAGCATTTGGGGACACTTACTACAGGGATGAAAAGATGTTTTAGAAAATAAGTAAAAGTGAGCATGGCTTGGTGGGGAAGCACATGGGTCAGCCTCGACCTAATCTCTTCAGTGACTTTGTGTATGTTACTTACCATCTCTAAGTCTCATGTTCTTAATGTGTAAATGACGATAATCATTAGATCTAACATGGCAGTTAAATGCGATAATCCACAAAGGACTTGGTGCAGTGCCAGGCACATAGTAAATGCTCAGTAAATACTAGCTAATTATGACTGTGACTTTCATTACATGGAATCCTGAGGAGCAGGGGAGAAAGACCCAAGTTCTGGTCCTGTCTCTGCTACGAATTTTCTGTGTAATTTTGGGCAAATCAGATGACTTCTCTGGTTTCATTTGCTTCTTGTTAGGTGAAGGGGTGCCCTGTGTGAGCCCTGGGGGCCTACCTGGGTCTGGGACGTGGTTGATCAACATTTACTTAAAATACAAAATGCACTAGAAAGAATACAGCAAAATCTCAAGAGATTTGGGCCTTGAAAGAACATATGAGTTGTGTGTGTGTGTGTGTGTGTGTGTGTGTGTGTGTGTGTGTGTGTGTTTTGTTTTGTTTTGTGTTTTTTTTAATAATGGGAAGAACATTAGTTAGAGAGAATGATCTAGGCCAAAGGATAGAGTACCTGGCATGTATGGGGACTGATTAATGGCCTGATTTGGTCAGTCAGTAGGGTGCATGGGGCTTAGCAGTGAGAGATAAGATTAGAAGCGTGTGGAGTTGGGTGGTGAAGGGCCTGGAGTGCTAAACTCAGAAGGGTGGACCTAATCTTACAGGGAGCCATGAGCCATTGAAGGTTTTTACACAAGTGCTGACAGTAGATGTTTTGGACAGATAGTATTCTATGGATTTTATAAAAGCATTTCACATTTATAACATGTTCCAAATCCAGGATTATCAACTCTGTGCCTGAAACCATGCCAAATCCCTCCTGATAAGGGCTCTTAGGATCAGAGCCCTAGGTGGACACAAACACCTTCCATGTGGCTCTGCTGAGAGAGACAGAACACCTCGTCTACCTGAAAGCAAACAACCAACAGCCCCCCTGCCCCCAATCTGGAATCAGTGAAAGAACCAAAAAAGACACGGAGACTCCAGAATAAACATCACTAAAGCTCACATCTTTTTGCTTGGCTGTTCTCAACTCTACCTTTGTGATACATGAAAACACCTTTTTTTTTTTTCTTCATTTTCTCAAATAAAGAGTTGTAGCTTGAACAGGGAAATTACACATAAAGCTGCTGAGGCCCATGAGAGTGTGTCTTATACATGTCACAGCAGATACTAGTTGAAAATTGCTGTTAGTAATATAGAAGCCTTTTAGGTCTTTGCTCAGAGCTTATTTCATCTTTTTTTTTTTTTTTTTTTTTTTTGAACATATATTTCAGACAAGCTTGATACCTGGTTTCCAAGCCCGGAAGAATAGAAATCACATTTAGAAGGGGCAAGTGAGGCTGCTACAGAGTGGCTTACTGACCACTGGAGGATGGGGAGAACTGTAGTCCCGGCTAACTTGCACTGAGTACGTGTACTGAGTACCAGGCATGTGCTGAGTGCCTTTGACACCGCACAGCCCTCATAATTGCCATAGACACGATTCTTTCCTGATTCTACGGACAAGACCACTCAGGCTTAGAGAGTAACTTAGACTAACTGGCCTGAGGTCAGGAGGACAAAGTGGCAGAGATCTTTGGGACTCCAGGGCCTGAGTTCTTACCTATGACTCTTGACTGCTTTTCTCATGACAGTTGTAGCAAGGGATAAAACACGTAGTTCTTGATAGTGGAGGGAATGTTTTTAAAAGACAGCAGTCTGGGGTGCCTGGGTGGCTCAGGTAATGATCTCATGGTTCATGAGTTCGGGCCCTGCATCAGGTTCTGTGCTGACAGCGCAGAGCCTGCTTCGGATCCTCTGTCTCCCTCTCTCTCTGCCTTCCCCAGCTTGTATGCTCTCTCTCTCAAAATAAATAAGTAAACATTTAAAAAAGACATCAGCCTGGGAGCATTTGGTGTGGTGGCAAACAGTGCTTCAGTTCTCTCTTACACTAGGACATGGCACAGCAACTGGTCCTCCTAGTGGTGAACACCCATCATCAAGAGGAGCTAGTTCTCTGAGGAGGAGACTCTGCAACAAAGGAATTCAAGATAAACATGTACTCTTACTCATATTTGATATTCACTAAAGTAGAAGAATAAGAAGGAAGATACCACATGAATAGAGCACCAGTGAGGTTGAACCTATATTAAATTAGTAATCATGAGAACCATACGATAGTTAATAGTTAATAAATGTTCATTAATCACCACTTGACTAGGAGAAACTTTTTCAAGCACTCTTTCCACATAGTTCCAGTGATGTTCTTATGATTTGTTTGTACATGATATGCATACAAAGAGCCATTCTTTTCAGCCTGGAATTTGGAAAAGATTGTGTTTTGCATGTGCTTGGTTTGAATTATGACTAGGAAGTAGGCTAGACTTTGAAAGGTGGGGATTCAGATTTGGAGACAGCTTACATTGTGTGCACTGCATTTACTATGTACATCAGCACCAAAAATTAATAAGAAAATGAACATAGCTTTCTTCCCTCTTTAACCAATGAAATTCTCCCCATCCCCTCCAAAAAAAAAAAAAAAAAAAAAAGAGGAAAAAAGGAAAGAAGAGTCTTGCTTGGTACTAAGAAGCTTGATTGTTTTACATAATACAAGGGCAGAGAGAAAAAAGGGAGGACAGAAGGGAGAAAAGTAGAGAAGAGAAAAGCCCTGAGGCTGGTGGACTCACCAGAGAGCAAGTATAGATGGAAGAGATGAGAACCAAGCTCTGAGCCCTGCGACCCTCCCATAGTAAGAGGTCAGGGAGAGGAGGAAGAATAGCAAAGGAACTTCAGGCAAAGTGACCAGTGAGGTAGGAGGAAAACCTGAAAGCATGGTATCCCGGAAGCTGAGTGAAGAAGTGGATCGAGGAGGAGGGGTGACTAGAGACTGAGTATTGACAATTCTTTTGAGTAGTTTTGCAATAAAGAGGGCAGAAATGTAGGATGGAAGCTGAGGGAGAAATGAGGTCAAGGGGGGAACGTTTTTGGGATTGGAGACATAATAACATGTTTACATGCTGATGGGGAAGGCCCAATAGAGAGAGAAAATGTCATCATGTAGGAAAGAAAGGGCAGAAGTACTGGAACAATGCCCTTGACTTGGTGAGAGAAGATGGAGCCAGTGGAAAAAGTGTAGGAAGGGTGTTGACTGGATGCACAGAGGGTTCATCCAAGGGAAGATGGAACAGAAGAGGTGGGTGCAGAGGCTGGTAGGTGAGAGAATGTGGGAGTCTGTGGAAGTTCTCTTCTGATCACCTTCTCAGTATCACAGTGGTCACTGTTCTGATAGCAGCTGCAGAAGAGGCACTTCTCAGAACCTTATTTAAAAATGAAAGAAAGGGGGCGCCTGGGTGGCTCAGTCGGTTAAGCGGCCAACTTTGGCTCAGGTCACGATCTCGCGGTCCGTGAGTTCGAGCCCCGTGTCGGGCTCTGTGCTGACAGCTCAGAGCCTGGAGCCTGCTTCGGATTCTGTGTCTCCCTCTCTCTGACCCTCCCCCGTTCATGCTCTGTCTCTCTCTGTCTCAAAAATAAATAAATATTTAAAAAAATTAAAAAAAATAATAAAAAATTTTAAAAAATGAAAGAAAGAGTGAGTTTGGAAATAACTAAATCCCATGAATGTCAATCATGTCCTTTATTCCAACAGAGGACTACCAGGAGCTCATTGAAGATATAGTTCGAGATGGCAGGCTCTATGCATCTGAGAACCATCAGGAAATACTTAAGGTGAGTACATAGTGAAGGTGGATGCTACAGTCACCCATGGAGCTCCCAGGCACCACTGGAGGAAGGTTTTCCTTTTGCTCCATGTTGCCACCTTTCAGACACCAAGCCTGCTCTGGGCTGAGGTCAGTTTTATATCTTCACCAGACTTAATTAAAAAAAATATTCAGATGGCTTTCTTCAATGTTGTCAAGTGAAACTGTATTATTTTTTTTTTTAATTTGGAAATGCGTGGAGGAACAGTGGGAAACTTGCTTACTCTAAATCCAAGCCAGTGGCAAATCATGGTTCCATGTTCACTCTCCAAATAACTGAATATCATTGACTCCTTGTTTATCCTTCAAGCCTAAAGTCCACCAAATTTTAGATGCTTATAAGTACTTATCAGACACTTGCCATCTCACTAACCCTGTAAATATTCCCCAGATTCCAGTGTTGCATCTCATCTGGTTTAGAAAAAGAAAACCATTTTTTATTTATTACCCTTTCCTTTATAAAAGTAACCCATGTTTTTTGTAGATACTTTGGGAAAATAAATACTGGAAAAGAGATAAAAATCAGAGGAAACAATTTTCACTAAGTGTTTTCAGCTCAGCAACCTACTGTCCAACACTGGGACATTATAGTTCCATTGGCAAAATGTTGGAATGTTTAAGTATTTTGGCCCAGTAACAAAACTTGTGTTCTTTTTAGGATAAGAAGCTGATCAAAGCTCTGTTTGATGTCCTGGCCCACCCCCAGAACTATTTCAAGTACACAGCCCAGGAATCCCGAGAGATGTTCCCAAGATCTTTCATCCGATTGCTACGTTCCAAAGTGTCCAGGTTCTTGAGGCCTTACAAATGAGCCGGGCCACGTGCCACTCAGTGCCATGATCTGCCTGTGGGCTGCTGGGATGCAGCCATCTGCCTATGCAGCCAACATAGTCGGATATCGCTGCCTCCAGTAGCAGTGACTCATTAGAGTTCAATTTTTATAGATAATACAGATATTTTGGTAAATTGAACTTGGTTTTTCTTTCCCAGCATTGTGGACATGGGCTATGAATGGCAGTGAGTCCCACCATCTTTCACTGCGGTGGGTGGATGTCTTGGGGACATCAAGGGCTGGCTGAGCTGGACGTTAGTCAGCTCAGGTGAGACTCACCTGTCCTTTCTGGTTCTCACTCCTCCTCAAGGGGGCCGTGGTGGAAAGGAGTCCACAGAAGGGGCTGCCTTACCTGAAACTTCAGCTTCCTCCTTCCCAGTCCTCCCTAAGGGAGCCCTCTGCACCCATGCTGTGACCAGGCAGAGCAGGAAAGAAGGAAGGGAGGGTGGGAGAGCCCTTCAGGCATCATGCACCCACCTGAGACCCAGGAGGATTCTGTTTCCCCATAGCCTTCTCCAGCCTGTGTGACCAGAGCTTGATCCCAGGACCCTGGGTTCTGAGCAGTGATCATTTAAGAATACTTAAAGCAGAAAGAATTAGAAATAAAAAGATAAAAACTAAGCACTTCCACAGATGTAATCATGTGGATCTATGGACGATGGCCTTCCTAGTTGCCAGCTTCCACTCTGCAGCGAATGCACAGTGCTGGTTTTAGCACCTTCAGCTGTGCCTTCAGATGCTCCACTGGGCCCTGCATCAGGGCCTGGAGAGTTCAGGCCGGATGTGATCTCCTTGGCGGATGAGAATCACCCACTGTTATGAAAAAGAGATTTCACAGATCCTGAGTCACTACTGCCAAGGGTGCTACGTCTCAGTGGGCTTGCCTCCACAGGTGTCTGAGGGCCACGTGGGCCACTGTGCAGCCAGCCGGTTATGTTTGCCTTCCTTGCCCACTCTTCAAGGTCAGGCACTGCTGCAGCTCTGAGGATGTGAGCGGCACCACTAAGGGTGGGCTCGTTCTCTTAGTCACCACACCACTGCCAGGAGCAGCTGCACAAATCCCCGTCTCCAGGTACTGCAGAATCACATTTGGTTGGCACAGTGGGGACTCACAATCATTTTCTTCCGCAGAATCTTGAATTTTCAACATTACTTAATTTGTAAAAATTTAAATCCATAGGCAAAAATCTCATTACAGTGAAGAAAAAAAGAATCCTATCAAACAAGCTGCCATTTCCCTAATGAATGGGCTGAACTACACACACCTATAGTGTTTTGTTACTTCAGTAACAAACTAACTCTGTACACCAAAGTACGAAAAAATGGTTAGCAAATATTTTTAAAGAAAACAGAGCCTATTGGGAAGCTCTCTTTTCACCCCAGTTGTTGTTTTTTTAACCTACTTACAACATTGATTAAAAAAAAATACCCTAATCCAAATTTTCTTCTTTATTTGCATGGGTCCTAAATACCCATTTCCAAATTGCTTTTAAAAAATGTGAATATTTTCATTTTTTACAATCATCATCAAAATAAGCACTTGGAGTTTGTCATACAAGGACTTCGTCTACATTTCTGAGTCTCATCATAAGATGAAAATTCAAATGTAATATCACCTGAGTCAGTGACCCGATCCATGTGGAGGAGGGGTGAGCTGAACTGTGCCATCCTGTCCTAAGCACGTTAGTAACTCTATGTTCATGACTGTGTGATGCTGTATTGCTGAGGTCACAGGAAGACTAGGGATGGAAATGCACTGTGGGCTGAGACCCCACACGAGAGCTGTGCTCCTGGTATAAGCATGAGCAACTGAGGTCCTCCCTAAGCTTCCTCTCTATCCCCGTCAACCACCCTGAGAGATGTTGTGGTGGGCTGGCTGCCTGGGGCTACTGTTGCTACCTGCTAAATCAATCAATATTTATTGAACCTCTGCTCTGTGTCAGGTACTGTTCTGGGCCCTAGGGACGCCCAGTCACAAGGCAGACAGGGTCCTTGCCCTCATGGGACTTACATTTTAGAGGGAGGAGATAGTCAATGACTAAACAAATTACCACAAAAAAGTATCAGCTAGCATTAAATGTTATGTTGTAGGTTAATGTGACACATGACTGTGTCACTACTTTAGAATTATGGATTATGGATGTCCTTTCTGGGGAAATGACATTTCAAACTGAAAATAGCCAGAAGGAACCAGTCTTGGGAAAGAACAGTCAGGGCAAAGAGTACTCCAGAGAGAGGGAAACCAAGTGCAAAGGCTGGCAGGCAGAAGCCAGCGTGTGTGGGGGTCACAGTCCAGTGAGGAAGCAAATGGGATGAAGTGAGGCCAGGGGACTGGACAGGAGCCAGAGCACATCAAGCTTTGGAATCCAGAATGAGGGGTTCGGGTTTAATTCTGAATATGTTGTGAAGCTTTTAGAGGGGTTTAAGCAGAGGAGTGGGATGACCCGATTTATGTTTGTAAAAGATCGTTCTGGTTACTATATGAATAGATTTCAGAAAAAGGCATGGAGGCAGAGAGCCATTAACAAACTATTGCAACCAACCAGGCAGTCATCCAGGTAGGAGATGAGTTTGTCTGCGTTAAGGTTGTAGAAGTGGAGATGTGAGAATAGTTTCTGGACATGTTTTGGGGCAGAGTCAAGAATTCGCATGAGGATTGGATGGAGAGGAAGGGAAAGGCAGCAACTGAAGAGGCCTCCTACTTGCCTGAGCAACTGGTAGCTGGAGGAGACCACAGGAAGAGAGAGTCTGGGACATGTGACAGTTTTAAAACATGTCCACAACTTCTTTGATGCTCCTTCCATGGAAAGTTGGTGGTCTTTTGACCCTCCCCTTAACTTGGAGCTCTGTGACTGCTTCCCCAGTTTAGTGTGGCAGAAATAACATTTTACCAGTTCCCGGGCCCAGTACTTCAGACACTGGCAATTTCCACTTCTTTTGCTCACACCGAGAACTCAGTCACCACAGCCTGTGGAGCAGCCATGCAGAGAGGAACCACAGCCCCCCACCCATAGCCCAGCTGAGCTCCCAGGTGACAGCAAGTAAAACTATGTGAGTGAGCCATGTGGGAGTGAATTCTCCAGCCCCGTGTCCAGCCGCCCTAGCTAGTACTTCACAGAGCAGTTCCCATCAAGCCATACCAAAATTGCAGACTCATGAGCAAAATCAATGGTTATTGTTTTTTTCCGTCACTAGGTTTTGGGGTGATTTCTTATGCAATAATAAGATACTGGAAAAGGAGAGCTCAGTTTGGGCCATTTCAAGTATAAGGTACCTGTTTAGGAATCCACACTCAAGAGTTCAGGTAGGCAATTGATTCTGTGAAGTCCCAGGAGAGGTCAGTGCTGGAATATGAATTTTAACATCACAAAATAAAGACATGAGACATGAGGTAGAGGTCACCTGGGAAAACTATGTACATAAAGACCAGGGAGCTCCGAATTCTGGGATTCCCTGTGTGGGCACAGGACCAAGACTTGGAGGAACTGCTTGTTAAGTAAACAGGAAGAGGTCAGAGCTGTTTCCCCTGCCCTCCAAGAGAGCTCTTTCTGTGGGAGGACACTGAGTGGAAGTGAAATCTGTACAAGACCTTCCTTCCAGCTGTGGATATTGTTCTTGAACCATTTACTTAAGTGCTGCATTTGTGGATTTAGCAACGTTTCCCTTGAGTTTCCAGTGCTAATAAAAGAGTGTTTGCCTTTTCACACTACCAGATGATTATCTTCACTGTGGAAAATTGCTTCCTCTGAATCATTCTCTGAGCTGTTAAATGTGTTGTCTGTAGGCATTCACTGGATTTAGGCTTGCAGGTGATTTTAAAATTGTCATGTGGTAATCTGGGATTGTGGCTGCACAGCACAAAGCAAGGACTCACTTGCCCTCAGGCAGATCTTTGTGGGGAGAGCATCAGGGCTGTTGCTGCAGGCTGCTTTAGTGGGTGGGCCCGTGTGCTGGGAAAGTGCACCCACACCAAGCCCAGCCTCTATCCTCTCTTCAGTCCAGAAGGGATGCCTCCTCCTAGGGCTGTCAGCATCTCTGCTTCCTTTCACCCAGCAGGGTGAGTCCTGAGAGCCTTACCCAAGCCTATATCACTCTTAGCCAGTATTTGGGAGGCAAATGGATTAGATGAGGAGTAAAGCAGTTTCCTCACCAAGTTCAGGGAGGTTTGTTATCTATGGCCTCCTTGCTTGGCAAGCCATCCTCGGAATCCAGGCCCTACGTGTGGCCACTAGGGGCCCATCCATAGGAAGTGAGAAGCCTTGGTGAGGCTTCCTTTCTGTGGCATCTTCTACTCCAGGGGACTGTGAACCCAGCTTGGGTTTCCTGAGTATGTGTGGTTCCCTGCTTCCTTCTCCCTTCAGGTAGTCCTGATTGGCTTGCAGGAGACCATCCTCAAGGACCTGATGGCCCAGCAAGGCTGTTCCTGTGATAGACAGTCACAAAGACCTAACTACTCAGCGGGGATCACTTTCCAGAGAACACAGTAGGATCAAAATAGAATTATAGATTTAGAAAGTGAAACCACTCTAATTCTCAGGGAGGCTGCTTTAAAAGCTGAATAAAAGGTCACAAATTCACCTACTGCAAATAATGATAGTAACTTAGCATTATTTGGTTTTCAGAGTATCTCATTAGGGGAATGCTACTACAGACATGAGTTACTAATAATTATTTGTTATGTGTTCACTCATTTATTCATTTATCCAACATATTTCTTGCACACTTACTAAGCACTAAGTACTGTACGAGCTGGTGTGCTGTAGTGAGCAAAATAAAGTCATTGCTTTTGTATTTATATTCTAATGGAGAGAGACAGAAAATAAATAAATATAAATAGCAAAGTCAAGTGTGGTAACTGTTTAAAGGAAATAAAGAAGGGTAAAATGGTAGAGGATGAATAGGTGGTGAGAGGGAGTTGCTATTTTAGATAGGGTGAGCTCATCGTTGGAGTCATGAATCCAAGCCTCTCCCAGGGCACTCGCTCCTGAAGCCTACCATGGCAGTGCTGGCCCTGGCAAGTTCCCCTATGCACTCAGCAAGCACTTGACATTTCATCTCATGCCAGGCTGACCAGAGCTCCAAGTTGTGAACAAGCCATTTTGTAATTTCTAGAGCACGCACCACCTAGTGGTTGTAAAATGGAATAGATCAGTGTCTCATTCACCCCCCTGCTTTGGAGTTTAAATGGTCACAATTCAAGGCAAAATGTTACCGGTGAGATGTTGTGGACCAGGGCTGTGACTGATTGCATGTTGTTTAATACAGCCCTCAGAATGTATCTGTTTAGATCTTTTCCTTATCTCTGCCTGGCCTAATGACTAATGACCACGTGGGAAGTCATTGAGTTGGGTCTTTTCAAACTGTCAACAGTGCTCTGAATCATGCCCAAACACACACACACACACACACACACACACACACACACCTCATTCATTCATTCATTCATTGTTAATGGTCTAGGCACCATGCTAGGTTGGATATATACTGCTGAGACAGGAGGGAAAAGGAGTTGAAAGAATGAGGGGGGAGAATCCCCATATTGTAATCTTGTGAAATCTTTTAGCACATGTAGTTCCAGGAGCTACCATACCCCTGACCTTGGACTGTCCTCTGATCCTATAGTCTACACTAGGACTGAAGGATAACTTTGAAGCACAGTTTGGAGTTTTCTGTCTTTTCCCTACACAGTGCAAAAAGCAGAAATACAAACCTACCTCAAATGGGCTTTGGTGCTGGCTTTGCCTTATTTTTTTTTTTTAATTAAAAAAGTGTTTATTTATGAGAGAGAGAGAGAGAGAGGCAGAGCATGAGCAGAGGAGGGGCAGAGAGAGAAAGACACACAGAAGCAGAAGCAGGCTCCAGGCTCTGAGCTGTCAGCACAGAGCCCAATGTGGGGCTTGAACCCACGAACCAGGAGATCATGACCTGAGCGGAAGTCAGATACTAAACCAACTGAGCCACCCAGGTGCCCCTGGCTTTGCCTTATTATACACACTTTGTGATTAAAGAAAAATTAATAGCTGCTGAGCAGGAAATGAAACTAATGCCCAGGGAGGACAGAGCCCAGCAATGTGTAACATCAAGACAGTGTGGCAGTTAAAGAGTGTGAGCTTGTGGTAAACCCTGGCCAGGTCTTCTGTGCTCAGCCCTCCGCAGCCTTGTGGGTAACTCACTGTGTGACCACAAACTGGTCATTTTCACACACTGCCAATGCAGCTGCATGTGCATGATATCTGTCCAACATATAAAACTGGATGATATAGCAGGATGGTAATGGCGACAAAGCAAGAATGTGTGTCCAGAATACCAATGTTAGATCCAGGTGACCTGGCTTGAGGAAGGGAGCTTTCAGCAGCCACAAAGGTACCCAAGCAGGAATTTTAGGTGATGTGGATGCAGGTATCAGAGGCCTGGTAAACCCTTACTGAGGACTTCCAGTAAGGAACTGGTGTGACTCAAGCAGCATCAGTCATCCAATATCCCCCCTCCCAGAATTCCCAATGTTCTCTTTATGAATGCATTCTCTCTGTTTATCTTAGTGAAAGGTTTCTCTAAGAGTGTTTCCTAATGCCCATTTTCTCCAGGATTCCTATTATGTCCTCTGCAGTACCTGGATTGGTATGCCAGCTCTGCCACTTAATAGTTGTGTGACCTTGCACAAGTCAGTTTACCTCTCTGTGCCTCAGTTTCCTCATATGGTATGTACACTGACTGGATAGGGTTGTTGTGAGAATTAAATGAGTTCCTCATGGAAAACTCTTGGAATACTTCCTGGAATGTAGGAAGGGCTCAGTAAATGTTAACTATTATCATCACCATTATTTCCCACTTCTGAAGACTTGAGAAGTTAAATCCAAGATGCTTTTTTTTTTTTTTTTAACATCTGCTGGGTTTATTTGAACATTCAGAAGACAAGGCAGGAAACAATAATAGGAAAGAGGATGGGGTGTAGCAATCAGAGCTCAGAGCACCTCCCAGAGCCAGGAGACACTTAACTTAGCTCAGTGAGTAGTCAGGGGAGCCAGGGCCCTGGAGCACCAGCCATGTCAGCACCATGGGAAAGAGGACTCAGGTGAGTCCACAAGCAAATCTCTGGCCAGCAGATGTGCCCACCTCAGGAGATGCGATGGCAGGAGGTGTCCGCCATTGGTCACCTACTGGAGGGTGTGCTGGGCCCTCCAACAACCCCATGGGTCAGCCTAAATCCCAAATCTATTTTTAAATGGGTTCACACTGTGCTGGTTTCTCCCATCTCACTGAAACACAAAGTCCTTTAGTCACAGGCTTTGTAGTGGGATGTGTTCTAGGAACAGAATTAGAGCTTGAAGCAGGAAAGAAAGGCCAGAATGCCTGACTTCGGTTCTCACACAAGACCTCTGAAAACCCTTATCTTCTTGAGCAGGGAAAGTGAAATGGCCTTGTCCAATCTCCTCAGACTGCTCTCAGGTCAGGAACAGCACACCGCACAGAGGCCTGTCTGTCCTTCATCTTTCCTTACTTCCAGTCTTCAGCCCCTGATGTGTGAGGACGTCAGTACATCTTGCTGAGTCCAGGATAACACATTCTCCAGAAATGTCTATCTCAAATTTGATGTTACCAACATGGCAAAGTCCAACTTCTAACTCCAGAGAGGCAGTAATCAGGGTTGTAGGCAAATCAAGCCTACAAAGAGACTCACTAGGCCAGGATGTGAACTCGGGGCCCAAAAGGAAAGAGTGAGGAATCTCTATGAGCCCTCATGATCAGCAGGACAAAGTCCCTGATGAGACACGAGGACACAGGCCTGGCCAACGTGGGTGTGACCACCACGCAACACGTGCCTGGGAGAGCACCGAACTCAAATGTGCTGATGGAGTATAGACAACCTGGAAAAGAGAGAATTTCATCTTTTAAAAAGTCATGAATGGGGGACAAAAAAAATCTAGTAATTATACAGAAGAGAAATCAGGCAATACCTTGATCAGATGTTCAGAATTATCATCTCCAGTAAAAGGCATAAGGACATCACATGGCTCCACATCCCCTGAAAGAACATACCATCACCTATACAGTACTCAGGCCAAGAATGCAAAGCCTCAATGTCAATACAAAGAAATTTCAGATACAAACAAAATGAAGAATACTCTATTTTTAAAAAGGGAGAGGAGTTGAAAAACAACTTATACACCAATGAAATTTAAAACTTTTGCATTTTAAAAAATACCATCAAGAAAGTGAAAAGGCAACTCATAGAATGGGGAAAAATGTTTACAAATCATATATCTAATAAGGGTCTTGTAGCTAGAATATATAAAGAACTCTTACAGCTCAATCATAAAAAGGCAAATAACAAAAATGAGCAAAGGATCTGAACAGATATTTTTCTAAAGAAGATAAATAAATGGCCAATAAGCACATGAAAAGATGTTTGCCATCATCAGCGATTAGGGGAATGCAAATCAAAACCACAATGAGACACGATCTCACACCCACTAAGATAGCTACAATTAAAGGGTCAGATAATAACAAGTGTTGTTGAGGATGTGGAGACATTGGAATTCTCATACACTGCTGGTAGGGATGTAAAATAGTGTAGCCACTTTGGAAAAGTCTGTTCCTCAAAAGGTTATATCTCTATAAAATAATTTTTTTCTATAATATGGAAGACTGAATTCTTCAAAAATGTCAATGTCATAAAAGACAAAGCTTTGGAACTATTCCAGACGAAAGGAGGCTAAAGAAACCCAGCAACCAAATACAATACCTGACCCTAGCCTGGGCCCTATATTGGAGGAATATGTCACAAAGAACATTATTGGATCAATGGATAAAACTGGAATATGAACAGTAGGTTAGATAAAAATGTTATATCCATGTAAAT